>NC_044980.1:75546822-75862972 GCF_008728515.1 Papio anubis
GTACTGCATCCTAGATTTTCTGCTTCCCAGTCCTCTGAAATTAATGAATTGCATTGAACAATGGTGATAGCCACTGACTTTAAATATATGCAGTCATATATATGTAAACACACACACATGCACATTCACACACATACATACACACAGACATAGACACATGTGTGCTATCTCCCTCTCTCTCACACACATACACTTGTATAACCAGTAGTGCCTACTTCGTTGTCCTGCTCTTTTCTCATTTCACCAGTATCTTAAAGATCTTCACTGGGAGCTTAATTTACCCAACCTTAGGAATTTTGTACAACTCTTTTATCTAAGTAGCTGCAAACTAGCAGCATCTTTCTGTCCTTTCCCAGCCCAATTTCCACATACGAGTTATCTTTTCATTTTTTCCCCTTTGAACAAAAGGCTATTTCTCCTATGTATTTCCCTGTTGAATAATTATTCTCCTCCAGTTCAAACACAAACAAATTCCGCACCTTGATAGTGTCTCCAGCAATTGATTAGATGCTTTTTGTCTTACTTTTGAGCCTATCATATAGAAAAGCGCATGAACATATGACCTTCACAGATTAATTACCATACAACGAAGCCATACAGGTCAAGAAATCAAACATTGCCAGCATGGAAAAGCCCTTTTTGGGACTCTCCCTCATTATAAGCTCCTACCTCCCAAAAGGTAAACTCTATCCTTGAGGTTGTGTTAATTACTCCCTGGATCCTTTTTTTAACATATCGTTTTACCAGCCATGTATGCATATATTGAGTTTAATTTGATCAATGTAATCTTTGTTTATTTCTCTTTTCTTCGTCTCCTACATGATGTCTTACATTCTTTATTTTGTCATCTTCATATTTCCAGTACAGAAATCCATTAATTAACCTTTCTGTGGTGCATATATTTTTTCTTTTTAAAATTTCTGTGGGTACATAGTAAATGTGTGTGTATATATATACACACACATATATATACACACATATACATACATATATATTTTTTTGAGATGGAGTCTAGCTCTGTTGCCCAGGCTGGAGTGCAGTGGTGCAATCTCAGCTCACTGCAACCTCCGCCTCCTGGGTTCAAACAATTCTCCTGCCTCGGCCTCCCAAGTAGCTGGGATTACAGGTGCGTGCCACCACACCCAGCTAATCTTTGTATTTTTAGTAGTGATGGGGTTTCACTGTGTTGGCCAGGTTGGTCCCGAACTCCTGACCTCGTGATCCACCCACCTCGGCCTCCTAAAGTGCTGGGATTACAAGCATGAGCCACTGCACCCAGCCAGTAAGTGTATGTATTTATGGGATAAATAAGAGACTTAGCTACAGGCATGCGAATACATAATAATCACATCATGGTAAATGGGGTGCCCATCCCCTCAAGAATTTATCCATTGTGTTACAAACAACACAATTATTTTCTTTTAGTTATTTTTAAATATAAAATTAAATTGTTTTTGACTATAGTCACCCTGTTGTGCTATGAAATACTAGGTGTCATTCATTCTTTCTAACTACTTTTTGTACCCATTAATCCTTCATTTCCCCTTCATCCCCCAACTACCCTCCATAGCCTGTGGCATAACCATCCTTCTACTTTCTATCTCTAGGAGTTCCATTGTTTCATAGCTCTCACAAATAAGTGAGAACATGCGATGTTTGTCTTTCTGTGCCTGGCATATTTCACTTACCATAATGACCTCTAGTTCCATCCTCACTTGTAAATGACAGGATTTCATTCTTTTTTTATGGCTGAATGATGCTTCATTGTGTATAAGCATCACATCTTCTTTATCCATTTATCTGTTGGTGGACACTTAGGTTGCTTCCAAATCTTGACTATTGTGAACACCAGGACAACAAACATGGGAATGCAGATGTCTCTTCTACATACTAATTTCCTTTATTCTGGGTATATACCCAGCTGAGGGATTGCCAGCTCATATGGTAGCTCTATTTTTAGTTATTTGAGGAAAATTCCAACTGTTTTCCATAGTGGTTTTACTAATTTGCATTCCCACCAACAGTGTCCAAGGGTTCCCTTTTCTCCACATCCTCACCAGCATTTGTTATTGCTTGTCTTTTGGATAAAAACCATTTTAACTGAGGTGAGAGGATACCTCACTGTAGTTTTGATTTGCATTTCTCTGATGATCAACAACATTGAGCACCTTCTCATGTTTGCGATTTGCATATCTTCTTTTGAGAAATGTCTATTCAGATCTTTTGCCTATGTTTTAACTGGATTATTAGATTTTTTTCCTCTAGAGTTGCTTGAGTTCCTTATATATTCTGCTTATTAATCCTTTATCATATGGGCAGTTTGCAAGTATTTTCTCCCATTCTGCGGGCTGTCTCTTCATTTTTTTGATAGTTTCTTTTGCTGTGTGGAAGCTTTTTAACTTGATGTGATCTGATTTGTCCATTTTTGCATAGGTTGCCTGGGCTTCTGGGGTGTTACTTGAGACATTTTTGTCCAGACCAGTGTTCTGGAGAGTTTCCCCAATGTTTTCTTGTAGTAGTTTCATAGTTTGAGGTCTTAAATTTAAGTCTTTGATCCATTTTGATTGGATTTTGTATATGGTAAGAGATGGAGGTCTAGTTTCATTCTCCTGCATGTCGATATCCAGTTTACCCAGCACAATTTTTAAAGAGACTATCTTTTCCCCAGTGTATGCTCTTGGCAGCTTTATCAAAAATGAGTTCAATGTAAGCATGTGGATTTGTTTCTGGGTTCTCTATTTTGTTCCTTTGTCTATATATCTGTTTTTATGCCAGTACCATGCTGTTTTGGTTACTATAGCTCTGTAGTAGTAATTTGAAGGCAGGTTTCTCCCTAGGTCATGTACTCATCTAGTTCATTGGCTCTAAGCCCAACACAGCACTAGGACTTGGGTAAGATTTACAGTCCTCGTGTCCTAGGCTGCCTTTCAAGTTGACCTAGGACCCCAGAGGCGTTTAGCCTGCAGTGGGGAGACTTGCTGAGAAACTCAAGTTCTGACTGTTGGGATGGGAAATTGCCCTCTGGCTAGGACTGGTCCAAATGCTCCCTTGGTGGGTGCACCCTGGCTGAGCCCGGCAATGCTTTGCTCTCCATTGTGACAGGGCAGCACTGAGTTCATTGCCATGTTCCCCATTCACTGTGATCTCCTTCCCCTAAGTGCACAGATTCTCTTTGCTGACTTAGCTCTGCTGCCAGGATATGCGGGAGGGATGGTGTTCATGATTCAAACTATCTTTCCTACCCTTTTCAGTGTCTCTTTCAGTGATATGAAGCTAAAACCAGGTAATGTGATTGTTCGTTTGACTTTTGGGTCTTATGATGGTGTTTTTTTGTGTGTAGTTAGTTGTTGAAATTTGGTGTTCCAGCGGTGGGGGGAGGTGGCGGTGGCGATCAGTAAAGGCTTCTATTTGGCCATCTTCCTCCACACTCCTATGTTGCATATTTAATCACCACTTTAATCAAAGTTTGTCATTATCTCTATCATAATAGTGTACACTCATTTCTTTTGAGTTCCCTGCTTGCCTTTGTATTTATTGCTTCATTTTTTCTTAGTGCGTCCCATCATTCCCTAACATCCTGAAAATAAAGCAGAAATTCAGAAATGTTAGGGAAGGAGAAGTGGCAGGGTTTGGCATTACTGCTTCTTGCCTTTGGTGACAATGGCTGGAGGTAGAGTTCCACGTACGGTGAACTCAAAGCTCTAATCTCCGGAAGACTACAGATTAGCTTTTCCTACTCCTCAATGAATGTGCTGAATTAGGGCTTCCTCCACCATCTTACCTCAGAAAATTCTTAATGAAAAAATGAAATACACAGAATAAAATCTAATAAGTACATGTAGTTATTAGAAAAGGCCTATGATCTTATCCAACTCAAAATATTTCAACCTTGTTCCATTAAAGAAAATGACTATGCCACCATCTCAAATTGTGTTTTGAAGACTACTTAGTAATCTGGGAAAATGCTTACATTATAGGAAATTTAAAAAGCAGGGCCCCAAACTACATGGAGCATAATTCCAATTTGGTCAAATAAATGCATGGGAAAGAAATGATGGGAGAAAATACTTCACAATAGTGACAATGTTTATCTCTGGGTTATTTTTATTTTCTTCTTTACATTTTTCTGTATTTACAGAATTTTCTATAAGGAGCATGTTACTTTCATAACTGAAGAAAAGATTATATTTTTATTTCCAAAAAAGCTAATGGCTTCCTTAGATAGTTTTCTGCCTTTTAACAGTCAAAAATAAAGGTCAGAAAGGGTTGCATACCCCTAGGTTTTTGTCTCAGAGTCTGAGACCTGGTCATGTCAGTGCCCACCACAGCTCACCCAGCAGGATCAAAGGGTGCAGCCTCAGTGAACAAAGTGCCAGGGTTGTCAAGGTCTCAACCTGGAGAAGATTTTTGTTTTGATTACAAGCCTGTGAATTGGCACTCCTTGCCCTTTCATTCCCATTTTCTGTATGCCTTGATCTCAGGTGCTTTCTAGTCCTGCTCACCTCCTCGACTTTTCACCTTACACACCTACAAGTGTTTCAGGCGGACTGGAGAGTCATGTTTCCCTGATGAGTGAGGAGGCCCACGAAGAAAAACCTGCCTAACCTTGTTATCCTCTCCAGGCCAGAGCTGCGTTCTCACGACAGTGAGGGACACAAGAGGCCCAAGGGCACTAGAGCGACACTGACTGGGAACGCTCTTTATGCCTCCTCTGAGCTCATGCTTCCCCTTCACCAGGGACTGCTAAGTGAGTGGCACCACCAGGAAGCAACTAAGAGCACTGGATCCCTGTGAAAATGGGAGTTTGGGTTGCAGTGTTAATTACAGTTTTCATCAGGATAAAGATATCCAGATGTGAGAGAGAATTAAGTTCTTTCCCTGCCGCGGAAAAGATGATTGAGCTAAAATAAACATTTATTCTGTAAGGGAAGAAAATGAATACACCTGCACTATCTTTTGTCTACACTCACATTCCCTACATTAAATAAAACCACTAAACTGGTCATACTCACTAATGGAACAAATGGAATATTGTACTCAAGAGCTTTTGATGCAAATTTCTTAATGAGGAAAGAAAATATATTTATATGGTATTTATGGATATTGTAAGCCTAGCAAGAAGTATTTACAAATCGATATTTCCAAACCTACCATATAAATGGGCTGAATCCATTCTGTACATTTTATGTACAGAATATTTGTAAGATATTACAGGAGAGAACAATTTTCAGATGTGGCTTGTGTTTTGTTACTTTATAGTAATGCCTGATAGAGTTAATGACTGAATCAGAAAATTTTGAGGTTGGATCTCAGTGATTGAGATCATGTACTTAATTTTTTATTTGAAAGAAAAACAAAAAAAAGACACAACCACCAAAGTCCAGAAATAAACCTGCATATGTAATGTATATGTGTGTATGAGTAAAAAATGAAATTGAAGTTATTAGATTGTTTTTTTAATTTTAAAAATATGCCACAAGTTCAACACTATAATATTTATATTTGTCAACTGACTGGTTAATAACTTTTAACCATGATGAAAAAAAATATTCAGCAAGAAAAGTAAAAGGGATTAAAATAAAAATTATCTATCTTGAAAGTGGAAACCATGACTTGGCATATGAAAGAAATAACATGTTATTTTTGCTACTAGTTACACGGTATAATTTTTAGCAGTGTTCCTCATCCCAGATGACAGAAATCACCATCACACCCTAAGTAACAAACAGCATGGACTGTGGATGAAAAAAAGACACACGGAGAGATGAAGTTTGGGCCAAGTCCAGAGAAGAGGTTCAAATATCTTATAAAGTATCAGACCAAAATGAAGTCTTTCAAAATTTGGAGTGGTTTATTTTTGGCAAAGCCCAACTTCCTGTTCACAAGAGTGATGGCTTCAGATTATTATTTTGAACATCAAACAGGCTTTTTGCAGGGCCTCGTTTTGATGAGTTCTAATGGGTAATCAGAAATAGATGGATTAATTCTACCTTCAAATAAACATGGGTTTAGCAATTGAAGAGACGAAAGCTTGGCACAGCATGTTCTGAGTCCCGCCAAACTCTAAACATGGGACTAGTCAGTTCAGGGTATTGGATGAGAATATGTGGTTGAACTTGGCCTCCCCTAGTATTATCTTAATAAGCTTCAGGTCACCCTGCTCTACTCAGCTCCATCCTGGCAGGTGGGGACTGGGGAGACAATGAGCTGACTCTCTCCCCACCCTCTCTGCTTTCAGCAAGCGACTCTTTATTCCTGCATCCCACAGTGACTGGAGGGTATGAAGACTGCATCTGTGGACTGGTCTCAATATCCGCCCCCTCACCTTCCCTGTAGTCTTCTCCCTGGCTGAGCTCCCCTGGATAACAAAGCATGTGGGGTTTTTTGTTTGTTTTTTTTTCCTGCTTGTGCTACTTTTCTCATCTGAGTTTCGAGCTCCTTAGCTTATATGACCAGAAAACCAACTGACAAGAAGACACCAGATAGATGGCTCTTTATAGAGTGCCATGTTGTGAATCTGTGGACATCACGTCAGGAGGCTTGCGTTTTCTGACAGCTCTGTGCTGAGCTAAATGCAGAAGTCACATTATGCCTTTATAGAGTCCTAAAGACATTGCACTAAATTTTAAATTTAAAGTGCCTCAACTTTTTGCTGGAATATTGCAAAGGTGTGGACTTCGGATTTAGTGCACTGCACTTCTCTCTTACCATGCAGCACCTCTTTCCTAACCTGTGAGATCAACTCTTCCATCTCCTTTTCCTTAGGTGTTTGTTGTTGTCCTGGTGACTCTCAGCTATCGGCACTTCAAGCACCCAATGGGCAGTGGGACACATGTGGATTTCCTCCCCAGTCTCTCCCTTCTTTCCTCTTAAATTTTTGGATCTCAGGCTTAGAAAGTTGAATGACTCATACTACCCAATTCAGGGTACATTACATTATGATATTTCTTCCTTTTTTTTCTCTTCTTCCTTCCCAACCTCCCTCCCATGGTCCTTCCCTCCTCTCTCTCTTTTTTTGCCTTATCTTCCATATCCATTCGCCTTCTTGCATAGTTAACCACTTTTGCACATGCTTGAATTTGCCTGTGTCCATAAATACAAGTAGTATTTTTGTGTGTATGATTTAAAATTTTACACAAAAGCTATAGTACTTATTAACATTCTTGTTTTTTATACACAGCTCTGTATTTTAAGATCTGTTGTTTGTTACTCTGTGAAAATCTAGTCCTGAGTCTCCAAATGCTGCATACTATTTCATATTCTGTATCTACTGGCTTTCATATATCCTTTCTGCCAGAACGGGCCTGGTGTTCATCAACATGCTGTGCATGCCCTCACATGAATCTGTGTTAGCCAGGATATCTTTCTGTTCACTTCTTTCACAACATACTCAGCTAACTGGTTAGTTTGCAAGGAAACTAACACATGAACTTGTTCTGAAATATTAATATTGATAAACATAAACATAATGGAAATTTGGAAAGAGCTCATTGTCGATTCGTCATTCTCCACTTGCAAATTGTGGAAATTTGGGCAAGTTACTTAAGCTCCCTTGAGACTCAGCCTCTCTGTCAATCATAGGTAATAAAACCTATTGAATCGAATTGCTGAAAGAAGAAAAGAGATAATGTATGTAGAGAATCTGGTACAATTTCTGGAATATGGTAGGCACTCGGTGAGATTGTAGCTATTATACATTAGCTATTGCAGCTAAAAAGAACAATACACGATAGCTAAAAATAATAATGATAATAAAAATGTGTCACGCCTTCCAAGGGTTTTTCATTTTAACAATGTACAATGCCTTAATCTAGATGAAAAATTGCTAACACCGCAGTGGTATTTCAAATACTTCTCAGGGAAAGCTTTGTAGGGTAGAAGATGTCCTAAAAAAACCACACCATATGGGCACTCACCTAGGATATCTTTTTTTGACCTCTGCCAAGTTATAAGTGCTAACTTTCTTAAGGCTGCTTAGAAGAAGAAAGTGCATGCTGAGAAAACTCTTGGTGCCAGTATGTTAGAGACTATCTATTGACACCTATATTGAAGAGGTTCCGATAACCGAGACTATGACATCAGCTACCTACTTTTAGATATATACCTACAAACTTTCTTAGATTTTTTTCACTTCATACGACTGTACAGCATGGTGGATAAGGGTACAGTTTCTGGAATAAGACTCAAATTCCAGCTCAACCACTTTCTTTCTTTCTTTCTTTCCTTTTTTTTTTTTTGAGACGGAGTCTCGCCCTGTCGCCCAGGCTGGAGCGCAGTGGCGCGATCTCGGCTCACTGCAAGCTCCGCCTCCCAGGTTCACACCATTCTCCTGCCTCAGCCTCCTGAGTAGCTGGGACTACAGGTGCCTGCCACCATGCCCAGCTAATTTTTTGTATTTTTAGTAGAGACAGGGTTTCACCGTGTTAGCCAGGATGGTCTCGATCTCCTGACCTCATGATCCACCCACCTCGGCCTCCCAAAGTGCTAGGATTAGAGGCGTGAGCCACCTCACCCGGCCCCAACTCAACCACTTTCTACTTGTGTGACCTTCAGCATGTTACTTAACATCTCTCAGCTTATTTACCTATAAAACGGGAACAATAATACCGCCTATTTCAGTGGGTTGCTGTGACCATTTAATAAAGTAATAAACAAGTGCCCAATATGTGTTAGCTATTATTAGCATCTGACTGAGGAGTTGACTGCAATTTGTCAAAAATTGTGTCTCAGGCTATTAAAACTAGACAGCACTGTTAACTGTCTAATGGTGTGATGTTTCCAAAGAGGGCCAGATGAGAAAAGGGTTAGTGTTCTTAAAGGCCACATTAGGTAAGAAACAGATATGGGAATGCTGCTATTCTCAGCACTCAGGGCTATGGATTTATAGTCTCCAGGAAGAAACTGCATTAACTAGGTGGTGCACTGTCAGCGAAAGTACTGATAAAGTACTGAAAGTTGACCAGGAGGACAATATGAATTTCTCTTAAAGGCTGATCTACATGAGAAAAGTAGACACTTGCTGCTGTAGTGGGTACTCGGTGAAAAAATAAAAAGAAAAAAGAAAAGTAGACACTTGAGATGTGTTTAGCTAAGCATTTCTCAAAGTGTGTTCTGTGGAACACTGGTCCTGTCAGATGCACCTTGAAAAAAGGGTTCTGTGGCCCAATCTATTTGGGAAATGCTGATTTCCATTTTGACACCTTAGGAATTCATAATGTATCTTAGCTTATTAAAGGCTTTCATTAGGCCTGCTGTAAGGAAACTTATTTAACTTTAACCCAGTATTTCCCAAAGTTATCTGACTACAGATCCCAGGGGAATTTTCCATGCAACACATTGTGGAACATAGTGGTATATAATACGTAAAGGAAAAACCATTACTTCAATTGTGCAAACTCAGACATGGTGGGAGAAGGTTGGAATAATTTGAAATCTTTCAGATTGTTACCTGAATGTTTAAAAATCAAGGAAGAAATCTGAACAATTGTTTTGGTAGAGTAGTCTTGCTTTGTTCGACCAGAAAGCCATGCCTTAAGCTGCTTTTCCTCAGCTGAGATTACAGAGAAATGGAAATTTCTGCAGGTAACCTCCAAATAATTGTACTTCTGTACCTTCAGAGTCATCCACTTAAACAAGCATTCTGTGTCCACTCTGCTTCCTCAGCTTTTGAAGTAATTTGGAGCAAGGGGTTACATATTCAGACCTTTATAGACTTGAGCAGAAAGCTAGTGGGTAGAAATCTACTGGGATTACAAACCGAAGATCAGAATGGGAATGACAAAGTGCCATCTGCCTCAGTTACTTGGAAGAAAGGGCCCTAACTCCAGTTGCCAGTATAGCAGATGGGACTTATCCCTAGATGGGAGACTTTGGGGATCCCACAGGTGAGGGACCATTGCTCTATAATACAGCAGAGATGCTCAGATTTTCCTCTTCCCAGATTGCAATTAGTGCCAGAGTCGTTGGCAGAGGAAGCAGCAACGAAAACCAAGTCAAAGAAATTCTGAGCCTCAGAATGTCTGAATAAGGTACTCTGCTGTTAGACCTGTTCTGCAGATTAACAACTGAGTGCAACATTGGTAGGGAACAGACCTAGACCTTCCCCTTCACTCTTCAGAGCTGAGGATGATGGATGGGAGAGGGGAAACAAAAGGTCATTCACAGTGGAGGAGCAGCATTTCATAGATGCTCACAGCTTCTCCAAGCTATGACTGTAACAAGGGTGAAGGGGTCTAGGTTCTCCAGATGTTCTTGTACTTAGATCAATAGGGATGGTTGCATGGGGGAGAGTGATCTGGCATCAAGAGCCCTGTGAGAAGGGGCAGCAAATACCCTTGAGACTTTCCCACTACTGAGCCAGGGAATTAAACTGATCTCACTGTGGGGATAAACCATAGAATTAATGGCTGTCAGAGTTCCTTCCTGGCAACCCAAGAAAAACCCATTAAATTCTGCTAAACTACCATTCACTTGTTCACTTTCCGTCTTCCATCCTACTTATATGTGTGACTCTACCTTCCCCATTAACTATATGTGCCTTAAGGGCAAAAACTATACCTAATTTCCTTGGGTAATGCCTGCAGGTCTGAACACAGTGCCTTTCAAATAGCAAGTACTCAAGCCAGTGCCTACAGAATAAGAGTCAGTATCGCAGATCTTTCTGATCCTTAACTGATTCTAAGTGAATCAGTATAGCCACTGAGAGGATCATGCTCACAGTAATGGAGCATTAAGCCCTCATGGGGCAAGACAAAGATGTGGCACTGAGTGAGGTGTGACAGATGAATTCCCATGTGGCAGGAATGGAATGACAGTTGTGCAAAGTGGATGGTGGGAGACAAGCTGTAGAAGGAAGTGCCAGGGATCCTGGATACAAGCCTGGTTGTGAAATCATTAACCTTGGTTTTACTGTGGGTTAGGCTCTGATTCTAGAGTTCTATGGGAACAAAGTGGACTCTGAAGTCAGATCTGGGTTTGGATCTCTGCTCCACTGCATATGAATCATGTTCAAGGCACTGCACTAGAGATACCAAGGCTCAGACACGGTTCTTGTCCCCAAGGATCTCAGAGCTGAGAAGAGCGAAGCAGACACATAAACAATAGCGGCACATAAAGAGGAGAGGTCAGTTCTGCTAATAGTGTATAAGGAAGAACAGGCTTTATCAAACTCAGTTTTTGCTGAAATAGGAAAATTAGTGGGTAACTTAAGTAATTTCTGGGTGGAAAGGGCATTGTTGACAGAAGGAACATCATGGACCAAGGCAAGGAAGTAAATTATGTCAATGAGTGGGGAAGGCAAGTAGTTGAGAGGGCATAGGCATGAATAGGGATGGTTGCAAAAGGCTAGAAAAGTCAACAGAGGCAGGGGTGGTTGCAAAAAGTTCTTGGAGGTCCTGGCATGCCTCCCTAAGGAAAGATTGGGGAGTCACTTTTCAGCTGGATTTGAAATGTGCATTTTAAAATGACCACTCAGTCACAAAAATATATATGTATATATATTAAAGGCCAAGACTGCAAGACTAGAGACAGAAAGATCAGTTAGAAAAATCTGGCTATAACTGATATAAAAGACAATGAGGGCCTGAAAGACAATGAGGGCCTGAAAGAAGTAAGAGAGAGAGAGGGCTGACACAGAAAAGTTAAGAAGACAAGAATATTAGAATGTAATTATCTATTGGTGTCTTGCCATGAGCATCTCTCTGATCAAATGTCATCTCTTCTAGAACATCCTTGACCACCCTTTCTAAAATAGTGACCTTGACCTCTGCTGAGTCACTTTCCTTATCTTTCTGTGTTTTTTTCATAGCTCTCATCACTCTCTGAGAGAACATTTTTGTCTTCACTTGTTTATTGCCTATAAGGGCAAGGACTTGGCCTGATTCTTCATCTCTGTATCTCTAGCACCGAGAATAGTACCTGGTAAGACTTACACACCTAATAAATATTTGTTGAAAGAAGAAATAAATGATACTGTTGTCCTTATTGAGACTCCTACTAGCAGAGGAGGAGTATGTTTTTAGGAGGAAATAAAACAGGTTTAGTGTTTTCCATAGTGCTTTTGAAGGGAGTCATTAGACAGAAATATTTGTGGGAGTAATAGGAATGAGACCTCCCATGTTAGCTGTGGGTCTGGAAGAGGGCCAAGTACATGATAATAACAATGGCAGCAACAACAACAGCAGCAACAACTCTATTTATTGAGGGCTTACTATGCACCGGGAACGATTCTAAGCACATTCCACATGCTAATTCATTTCACCAGCACAAGAGCCCTTGGAGGTAGGTATTATTATTCTTCCCATTGACAAGGAAGAAAATCCAAGGCTTGAGTGATTGAAGAAACTCATCTAAGTTTGCAGAGCTAGAAAGTGATGGAACATGAATCCTTGCTATTCCCTTAGAAAAACTATCATTTAGGAGTTGGACAGTGGAAGGGGGAACAGGTAAATAGCAGTGGAAGGAGGAGGCCAGGGGCATCAGTGGGCGGGAGAGTTTTAAGAAGGAAAAGTTGATGCTATCAAATGCTGCAAGGTGAGAAAGAAGAATAATTTCTTAATTTGGAACTTTTATTTACTTTCTTTAAGAGCTGTTTTGGTGGTATCATTATCTGGACAAGGCAGTGGCAGTGGTTTGCAGAATAGCTGAAGGTAAGTTGGTCTGTTAGACTATACTTTTGAAGAGCTTGGCTGTCAAGGGTGGGAGACAGATGGGGACATAACTAGAAGCAGGTATCGAGTATGGAAACCATCTTCAGAGATATAGAGAGTAACGGAGAATATGAGTGTGTGATGCAGGGAGGAAAATAGTAGAGATGGAAAGAATGAAATTACAGGAGAGAGAGAGAGAAAAGTCCTAGTTTTGAAAATGATGGAAAGAGATGGGACAAAGAACCTGAGAAGCAGATACATGACAGCCAGTGGGCTTGGAAAATGTGGTTATGATTTGGAACAAACACTCCAAGAAATGGCCAAGAAAGATGACCAGGACCATATATGCAGAAGGATTACAGACTTCTGTGCTTTTAAATAAATTTCTCATAAACTCCATCTGAACCTGTGTGTGTTTGTGTGTTAATACATAATACTTAATACTATGTATTTAGAAACTAAAAGGCCAATAATGAAATTAAGCCAAAATAAAGAACAGGGTGGCAGAGGACCTGAGAATTCTTGTTGAAGTGATATTGTGGGGTCTCTGAGGGTAGAAAAGGAAATGAAGGCAAGAGGAAGGTTATAGACTATGAGAAGGCAGAGGAGGGGTTTTGAAGGTCTTTGCTTGAAGTGCAGTTACATTGGAATGGAAGAGGTGAGACCGCGGGGGCTCAGGCTGCACCCAGAAATTTCTAGATAGAGCAACTCTGGGTGATCTTGGGGCCTGTGATGTGTCCATGGTAGCCAGTGGCTATGGTGGAGTAAAGGCGAGCATTGTTGGCTTGAGGAAGTGAGAAACTATGCAGGTGGGTGGATGGATTTGCCATTCACATATTTTGGAAGCTGTCCAGGATGACAGCGGGCCTTGGAGCGGAGGGGAGAACTGTGACCTGGGAACTGTGTTTTCTATGAATGGGACCTCTGGGAGATGTGGGGCCTGGTAGGTGTGTAGATGACAGCAGCAAGGTGAGTGGAGTGGCTGGGTGCATTGACTGCATGGATGAGCGGTCATTCTGTGAAGGTGAAAGTGAGTGGTCTGGAGGGGATGAGTAGAGAAATAGGCGAATTCTTTAAGCTATTTCCCCATTCTAGCTCTTGCTTCAGATCAAATTTGACGTCTTTCAATTCTGTCAGTTTAGGATACTCTGAATATATCCATGAGGACCAGGCTTATGCAGATAGTGTGTAAGTGCTCTCTCCCTTACCCCCACCTCCCTACATAACAAATACAAGTTTTCCAATGCAAGTGTCTCCAAAGACGGCTCCTATTTTAGGCTTTTGTTGACTAGGAACTGAGTCCTGATCAACTTGTCCTCTTGGCTAGAGAACAAGGACCTGAGAGATGAGAAAAATGATGAACAAGATTTGCCAAGAAGGCACCAAGGAAAAGTCAGGCAAAGGGTGCATTTTCTGGCCTCTCCAGTGATACAATCTATAAATATGAATTCTGACCCTGTAGGGTGCTGATATGGAGCTCTGGGCTACTGAGGGGCTGCATAAGTGCCCAGGGAAAAGTCGGGGCACTTGACAAGTTGGTGACAAGAGGTGAAGCCTCAGCTATTCACAATATTGACTAAGCCTGTGTGGTGGACGGTTAGGGCTTCCTAATTGCTGTACATATGGAAAACAGTTTCCTTATAAAAACAATGTTTATCTCACATCTACCCTTTCTCACATCAATATCTAACTTTTAAAGACAGGACCAAATATCGTCTGCACAGATGAGGTAGCAGCTGTGGGGATGGAGTTGGCAGAGTTTTTAAGTTCCTATTCTTTTGTATGTTTCATTTAATAAGAGTATGAGGTTCCAGGCTAGCCTCAGCTCTCCACCTACTGCTTGCTGTGTGCAGAGATCTCTGACCCTACGTTCTGGGGCTTCTGTTCAGATGCCTCTACAATGCCATTCTCAGTGAGCTCAGGGTTGTAGTGTAGCAGTGTAGCACTCCATCGGGGCTCCAGGAACAAACTGCTCTCCTCCATTGGTAAGCCTCTCTAGTCCTCACTCCTTGCGAGTAGAATCAAATGCAAGATCAGTGTCTGCGCAGGTGCTGTGGTGAGAGGCACATCCATTGTTAAAAAACACACCAAGATATTCAAGCACTGGGGCTCAAGAAAAATAGTCCAGCCAGAGACAGGCTAGAAAACGTCTTCTCTCTAAGGGTTCCATTATCATCCCTGCTATTTTTAATGCATTACCCCAAAACAGGAGTAGGCAAACTGAGAGCTGGCAAAGCAAAAACATAACTTCAGAGCGCCTGATTTTATTGGGTGACAAGTACCCTGGGTAGCGAAAAGTGTCTTGGGTGATTTGAAAACTGAGCAGACACCATGAATATTTTGGTCGCAGGGCTTTTTCCTAGATGAATAAACAGCTTCTTCATGGGGGTAGAACTGTGAGTAGCTAATACTCAAACACTTCCTTGCCCTTTCACCTCTTGGAGAGTCACCTGTTGATTTTGATTAGGGTCTCTCTCACCATCTTAGCTTATAAAACCTTCACATTTTAAAGAATGCTCTCTCTCTAACAGGTGGGTTCACATTCTCGCAGGTTTCTCCATTACTGACAAAACAGGTCAAATTTCAAGTTTCTAGCCAGAGGAAGCAATCTTTACTTCCATTACTATGGGAGACGTGGGAAAGGGAAGTGACAAGCCAATTAGAGTAAGTGGGTTTTCAGGTTCCGTCTAGTCCAGCTAGAATTCGCTTGATGTTTGTCCATTCGGAAGGCTCATAGATGCATTTTGTCACAATGGAGACATTTTTCTCTCTCATATTATGTGGAACTTTAAAAAAATAAGAGTCTGGCAATGCTTTGGGGAGTTACGCTTTTCCTAGTGTGTGGTTCTTGGCTCAAGGTATGTGACGGTTGGAAAAAAAATCAACAAAGGACTGCTCTGTATAATAGTATGTCTCTGGCAGAAAGTAGTTTGGAGGGTTTTATAAAGCAGAGATTCTAAAGGTAAAACCTTTAACAAGTCACAACTCTGACAGGCTAATCAAACCTTACATAAATAAACTAAAAATCTCCAAAAGAAGCAAGTCACCAAGTGTTCACATTTGATTTGAATATTTCATTTAAATATTTTCCAAGTTTGATACTTCTCTCCTTTCTTTTATAAGGAATCAAATAAACAAATATGTTGGTAATACAGGCATCTTATTTACACGATAGCTTCATGTTTGTTAGAATTTTATTATTCCCCTCCTAAAATTATTTGTTGCTTTTTAGTTTTCCCAAGGAGACTTCAGGCTAGACTCTCAAGCACAGTTTGCTGAACAACACTTCCTCTCCACTAAACTTCTATGATTTTTATATTTAACGGTCTTCATTTCACCCATATCTTGGGTTTCCTTCCTCTTACACTATATCAGAAATGTTCAGAGTAGTCCATAAAGCCCATTATTAGTCTGTGGCACAGAAGGATTATCAGGTTTTACATAACCTGATGGTTTAAAGAAGGACTGAGGAAGAAATAACAGATTCCAGGGGTGTAGCATGACCTTAGTCTAAGATGGCAGATGTGGTAAGGAGGGTATAACACTTGATTCTGAGGCTAAATTGGTAAAGTGCAAGAGAAATTTGGCTTCCTAAAGTGCTGTCTCTGCAAAGAAAGGGGTTTATTGGGAGAAATTTGGGAATCCTTGACTCCTCCCATTTTACTGTTATCCCCCAATATCCAATTATCTCCAAATTCTTTTGATTTATCTAAAATATCTCTTGAGCCCATCCTCTTCAATCCACCCATGTAGCCACAGATCTAGATCAGGTTGTCATTCAAACCTGCATTGCTTCTAAGCTCACTTGGCTGCCTTGGTTTCTCTCCCTTTCTACCTTCTCCTGTCACAATGAAATCTAAGTTTTATCAGGTATAGGTACCATCCCTGATGAGATATGTCACTGTCCTCCCAGTGCCTACTGACTAAAGGTAAAAAATCTTTATATATGTTTCTTGGCTATGCAATAGGGAACAGAAATCCTTCAGAGTCCATGTAAGGTTAGCAAATGTCTAAATCAACACCACCTGGTAAAAATACAATGTGAACCACAGAAGTGATCTTAAATTTTTGAAAAGGCACATTCTTAAAAAGTAAAAAGAAAACAGTAAAATTAATGTTACTAATATATTTTATCCAAAATATAATCATTTCAACATGTAATTAAGTTATTGAAATATCTTACATAGTTTTTTTATACAAAGTCTTCAAAATCAATGTGTATTTTGCACTTAATGGTTCATCTCAACTCATACTAGCCAAGTGCTTAATACCCAAGTGACAACTACTCGCCTTACTGGACAGCTTGGGACTAAATAATTTGTAGCTCATTGCAAAGTAATCCAACATAATTATCCATTCTTTACTTCTATTGTCTCACTTCCTATTTACTTCTATTGTCTCACAGAATATACTGAAATTCTGTGTTCTGCATTCTGAGTACCTTTTCAAATCAAGTCTGGGCTTAGGCAACTAAGGGCCCAGGGTTATCCCCCCAGAGAACTGTGGAACAGTATTTCTTCTCTCCAACAAAATGACCCCTATATTCATTGCTCATCAGTCATTATTTTAGCGGTTCAAAGACTCCTAAAACAGAATGTGGGGTCATCACTCTAATTTTAGTTGCCCTCAGAACAATTGCATTCCAGTGTGCATGAATGTTATTCATTCAGTGAGAGACTTAAACATGACTTATTTACAAAAGATAGTCTTGGCTCCTTGTAAAAAAAAAAAAAAAACAACTCTAGAATGTAGAACTATGAAGGATCATAATTTTTATCTAATCCAACTCTGAGGGAGACACAGCCAACAAGCAGATACACATCTAGAACTTATGTTCCTGAACTCCTGGACCAGTGTTTATTCTGTCTGTTACTCAACATGAATAATAATGATCTATAATCAGGACTCTGAGGCCCAGTAAACAATGTCCCCCTTACCGCTCTAATTGCCCTCAGGGCTATGCAGCTTGATTTCTTCTTGGCAAACATGACTCGCAAATGTGAATGTCACATAGGTTAGATTATTAGGCACTCTATGTCAAAAACAATATTTCTTTTAGTATAGCTGAGTTAGATCTGTAGCCAATCTTCAACCAAAATAAGGACTAAAAATTGTTCCTTTTCTAGGGATAAAGATGCTCTTTTCTCATGCATTCCACTACATTCTCTTCCTCCCATTTAGCTTCCAGTAAACGGTATACATAAAGAATGGGATTTCCTTTTGGTGAGACTTAGCTGATAGACTCATCCCATGAACCACACCAAACGACCTTGTCAGAGAGTGAGAAGCATTCAGCTACTTTTATTCAATTTTTGCTTTTATTTTAAGTTTTTTTTTTTCTTCTTCTTTGGAAAGCACCATATTCCTTATTTCTTCCACTTTCAAGTAATGTGTGAAAAATGACGTCATCACTGGCAATGGCTTCCCTGGGGCTTTTATTTATCCTGGTTCAGCAGTTGCAGGGTAACTAATCTGAAAATTACTTCCATGTTAAGTTCTCTCTTTTATGTTAAATAATAAAATAATACACAATCAAGCAGAAATCAATGCCCAGGAACTATTTACTTATTTTAGAACAAGCTTAGTGGACACAGCATCTTTGTAAGATGTGGGTTATATTCAGTCTATGCTTGACTTATTCTAAATCACTAAGTGGGGAGAGCACAGTTACAGAATTCAAACCTGAGCTGTGATCTATCTATGTATCTATCTATATATCTCTGTATCTATCTATCCATCCATCCATCCATCATCTATCTCACATACTCACGCACACAAGAAATATAATTATGCAGTCTGAAAGTCACAAAAATTTCTTTATGAAAATAACTTGAGTAATTATTAGAGAGGTTTCTGTAGTGTGCCACTTAAATAGAAAAGGAGGCTTGGTGCATTAAACCATAAAACAGTCATCGGCACTGTCCTCTAGGCCAGATGTTTTTCAAAGATGGTTATGAAGATTTCTCCCAAAGAAAATTATCTGATGATTGACTATTTAGCCACTCGAGTAACTGGAAACACATTTCTTTGTAGGAACAATTTTCTTTGGAGTGGCACATTTAAGATCCTAGAATATTATAATCTTCCCATTGCAGATGGTAAGCTGAGGGACACAGGAGTTTTGTGACTTGAAAAAGGTCACTGTGTGAGAGAGTGGCAGAGCTGGGACTAAAACTCAAACCTGTTCATAACATTTCCTCAAAACCAGAGGGTCTGTAGTTTGCTTCAGTTTGTTTAATTCACTCATCAGAGATATTTTATGATGAGTGACAAGAGAAAATATACCAGATTCTTCTCATTGGAAAAGCATCTAAGTTCATACTAGGCATTATTCCTATTCGCAGTCTTTGTTGAATGAAACAGAAAAACCATTTAGAATTCATGTTATTAATTCTGTCTTTATGCTTTCCCATTCTAGAACATTTGTAAGCCACTGGAGCCATTGATGAGAAATCAGTTTTGTTCCAATCCAGTCAATTTAACCTGGGAGTAAACTAGATCTGGAGAACTATAACATGGCAGTATTTCCTGGCTCAGCTGTCATCTAAAAAACTGTGGAGACTCAGTCTTCTTAAATTTCTCCCAAGTAGTTCAAGAAATCCATATGTGGTCATGTAAACAGTCCTCCTGTCCACTAGCTGGACTCTTCAATTTTCTCACGTGTATGCTTGGGAATGCTGGCCTCTTCTTACCTCATTGTACCATTGTTTTTTAATTTTTGTCTTTGCCCATACATCTGTTACAGTGATGTTGAACCTTCCTCACCCCATCTGATCCTCCATGATGCAGTATGTCCTCTGGGACTTCTAAACAACTCCAGATATAGACTAGTCAGACTAGTCTGGCTGTTATGACCTCTCCTGTTTTGCATCTTATGTTAGATTCATCTCCCAGTTCAAGATCCTGCTGAAGTAAAGGAAAATTTTCTTCCCTTGGTCATGGTACACCATTACATGGGCCCCAAAGCTGATGCTTTCAATATCATATAGTGGTTTCAGGAAAATTGCATATTTGCTTCTGCTCTTGCCCTTTCTTCTTCAGAGGCTTCATTATGCAGGACTCTGGCACAAACCTAAAGTGAAAGAAAAAGAAGTAGAGAACAACATACACCCAGCTGTGCTCACAAAAGTCATCCCCTCTCACACCCCTGCCCTTCAACCTTACTTGTGTGAATCACATTTTTCTTTCCTTAGGACGTGTTATTTTTCATGAAATTCTTCATTTCCTCATGCAAACATTGTCTTTGAGGCTCCACCCACCTTGCTCAGATAGGTGTGGATTTGTATGGTACATAACTCAAGTTCCTAAGTTGAGTACATTTCCTTCTATAACAATGAAAGAATGCATTTGACTTAAAGATGTTTCTGATTTCTACCAGAGTTCAAGACACAGAGATGCTTTTTGTCAAGTAATTAATTTATTTTGATTCATAGTTATTCATAAAACTTGAAGTCAATATGGTATCATTTGTAGTACAAATGATGGAAAAGTTTAGACACTGATGTACTAATAAATTATCAGCAACCACCACTCTGGAGGGCAAAAACCTTGATTTATAGCAATTATTGACTCCCACTCCATAAATGCCAGTGTTGATTTCTTGCCATCAACATAACATCAGTGAATGTCGAATTGGAAAGAGATGATCAGTAGAACGCCATTATAGAGTATTTCCACCACATCAATATAATAGCTGTAAATAACCTTCAGGGCACAGATACTAGTAAAATGTAGTAAAATAATTAGGAAGTAATGAAATTTGAGTATTTGTTACTTTTGCTTTGAAGATATTTAATTGTAAATTTTTGGAAGGTAATTTTTAATAATGGCTGTGTTGAACAAGCACTCACATAATTCCTAAAAATTTGACAATGGGCTCTCACAAGCCAGCATGTACCGGCTCCAGCACTCCGCTGGGTGTAATATAATGAGGCAAGTCTAATGCTTATCTTCCAGAACTGTGTAAGCTTGCATTGCAGGTTGTTGGGGTGCACACATAAAATCAAAGTGCCTATTATAATGCCTGGCACATTAGTGCTCAATAAATTCTGGGTAAATCCAGAAGGATAGTCTGGATGTTAGAAGTGGCAGGAAATATTTGGTAAAATGTATGAGTACTTGCTGCTCTGAAGCAAGTCAGAGCTCTCACTTTAATAGTTCTGAGACTGTGTGTATAGTTTTTGTTTCATTCAGGGTGGATCAAATCCTGCAGTTAGACAGGGAAAGGGAGGAGAGAGAGACCAGATGACATCATTTCACTTATGTGCCTCAAATGGTCCTCATTAAGTTGACTGCACAGACTATAAAGAGGGATTTTAAAAGCCTGGAAAGTTGAAGGCAGACAATCTCTTGTTCAGAGGATGAAATGGGGTAAACCATAACATATGTTCCAAATAATATAGTCTTTGTTTCATGTAATAATTTATTTTCCTCCCTCTCCTTCCTCTACGTGGAAGAGACCTAACTCAAGGTCAATTCTCAGTACCCCTGAAAGGCTGAAGAAAGAGCTGGACTGATTTGATGACTTCCTTGGCAGGCACACGGCTGGAGCCCACTGCACAGTGGCAGCCTCCCCAGTTAAATTATGATGACTGCTTTGACGAGACGAGGTTTCATGCTTTACGAGGTTGATAGTAGTCAACGTTTAAACCATTAAATTTACATCTGGGAAAGCCCTGGTCAGGAAGAGGTAAAAAGGTCAAATTTTCATAATGGTTCTTAGAGCCAAAATGGTATATTTCCTGAGGGGCTGGCTGGAAAACATTCAGCTTTTTGTTGTAATAGAGGTCCTGCCTAATTGAAAATAAGTGAGATAAAAAGATCTTTTAACAAGAGTACTTACATTCATTGACAGATATTTTCCTACTAATTATTAGGACTAGTGGCTGAATACAGTGTGCTTCTGTGAACAGAATGAATCTTCACATTTAAACTTTTCATTTCCCTCGAGTTTTGTCAATATTGTCGAACTAAGCGGATAATTCCAAATCTGAATGAAAGTGCAGTACAAAACCTAAAAAGTCAATTTTCCAAACTTGTTTAGACATAACTCTAGAATTTAATTGTGTTTTCACAATTTTATTGAGTCAATGATATCTTATATAAAGATGATAAGCTTGCTGTACCAAGAGGTCTTAATTCAATTTCTCCCAAGTACAGTCAGTTCTGCTATAATGTGACATGGGTGTGCCTAAAAAACATCATACTGTGCAAAATCATGCAATGGACACCAAAGCATGAGCCATAAAAGGAAAAATTAATAAACTGGACCTCACCAAAATGAAACACTTTTCATTTGTGGAAGACCCTATTAAGAACATGAAAAGACAAGCTGGGAAAAAAGTTTTGCAAACCACATATCTGACAAGGGACTAGTATCTAGAATGTTTAAAGAACTCTGAAAACTTAACAGTAAAACAGTAAACAATACAACCCAACTAGAAAATGAGTCAAAGACATGAAGAGATATTTTACTGCAGAGAATATCCAGATGCTGTATATGTACATAAAAGATGTTCAACAACATTAGCCATTAAAGAAATGAAAGTTAGCCTGGGCGCAGTGGCTCACGCCTGTAATCCCAGCACTTTGGGAGGCTAAGGCAGGCGGATCACAAGATCAAAACCATCCCAGCTAATATGGGGAAATCCCATCTCTGCGAAAAATACAAAAAAAAGTAGCTGGGCATGGTGACACTTGCCTGTAGTCCCAGCTATTCAGGAAGCTGAGGCAGGAGAATCGCTTGAACCTGGGAGACAGAGGTTGCAGTGAGCTGAGATTGTGCCACTGCACTCTAGCCTGGGTGACACAGACAGATTCCATCTCAAAAAAAAAAAAAAAAAAAAAAAAAGGAAAAAAAGAAAAGAAAGAAAGAAAGAAATGAAATTTAAAATCTATACACTTATCAGAATGACTAAAATAAAAAATAATGACAATGCCAAATGATGGCAAGGATGTGAAGAAACTGTGTCACTCATACATTGCTGGTAGGAATGTAAAATGGTACAGCCACTCTAAAAACCAGTTTAGCAATTTCTTACTAAACTAAGTATTTAACTTCCATAAGGTCCAGCAACTTTACTCCTGGGCATTTATTTAGAGAAATCAAGACTTATGTTCACACAGAAACTTGTACATGGATATTTATAGCAGCCTTATTTGCCACAGTCCAAACCTGGGAATAACTCAGGTATCCTCCAACCCTGAATGGTTATTTGTGTACCACAAACTATGGTACATCCATACGATGGAATATTACTCAGCGATAACAAAGGAACAAACCATTGATAACTGCAATAACTCTAATGAATCTCCAGATAATTACACTGAATGAATAAAGCCAATACCCAAAATATTACATACTATAAATTTCATTTATGTAACATTCTTGGAATGACAAGACTGTAGAAGTGGAGAACAGATTAGTAGTTGCCAGGGTTTAAAGATGGGGAAGGGAATCAAGAGGGAAGTGAGAGTGGCTATAAAATAACAACAGAAGGAATCTCTGTGGTGATGAAATTGCTCTATATCTTGACTGTCTCCATGCCAACAGGCTGGTTGTAATATCATCAGGGAACTAACTGGGTAGAGGATACACTGGATCTGTCTGTATTATTTCTTACTACTTCATGAAAATCTATTATTTCAAAATTAAAAAGTTTAATTCAAAAATTACAGGGACTATATGAAAAATAGGTTTGGGGTATAGTATTCAAAAACCTTGTCAATAACATTAAAAAATAGTAGGAACCTTATAAAACTGGTGGCATAGGTTTACACACATCAAATGATTTAAGAAACACAGAGACACTTCACTAAATACGGCACTTTGCTTTGGAAAGACCTGTAGTTTGCTTGTGGAAGTGGGCATTAAGAGGGTTGCAGCCTGTGAGTTACTGTGAAGTGGTGGAGGGAGGGTTATCTGAAATAGGATGGAAGGTTTTACCAACACATGAGGATTGGTGTAGCTCGTAATGCACACAGTGAACTGAAGTAGCTGGTAGATGTTTGGGAACACAAAACAAGTAGCATGTGCATGTTTTGTGTATTCTTACTCATCATGTAAGGTGCAACTTTCTGTGTTGGCCTGCTTCTTGTGGAAAAAGATCACATATATACAAACACAAAATCCATGTTATGCTCAAATTGTTTCCTAATATATTAGTTGCTTTAAAACAAATTTGCATCTTTCAAAACAGACATTAAAACACGACTAATTGCATATTCAGTATACTCAAATAACATACTGCCCAGATAATTGCTGGAATGGAAAGAAAATTCCACTTCTAATAATAGGTAATGCCATGGAAGATTTCAGAGACATTTGACCATACTGATCCTAAATAAACTACTTTTTACACCTGGAAAGCTTGTTAAAAATTTGGCAAGATTTGTTCGCCTTTGTGTTCCTGTTGGAAACATAATTGATTAAATTTAAAAATAAACAAGTAACTCTTCTAGACTTTGACTTAAAGACAGCTATTATAGCCAGATATAATCTAAAAGAAAGTAAAAAAGCATAAATTTGCCACAATTTTAGAAAAGAGAGAGGGCACAAAATATTTATTTATTTTTCTATTTTGTTGGTATTCTTACCTATATTCCAGTCTAAGAAATAAGAGAGATAAAAATGTATATGTGTTAGAAAACAATAAATACACTTACATTGTTTTTCAAAAGAAACTGAAAATGTATTATACATATTTTGTTATTAGAAGTATTATACCTGTTAGGGTAGATGGAAATATAAATAGATTGAATTATTAGAACACATTACTTATGGAATAGGAAACTGAGACTGTAGTCAATTTTGCTCATTTGGGTAGAAACATAGTGCTAATAAAATAAAAGTTACAGGTTTGATTCCTATGGCCTAATGAGCTATGTTTATTTCTGTGGATACAGATGGCTCACCTAGACCTGCCATCTTGCTATATGATCTATGGTCACAAAGAAATATATGAAATTATACATTAGTTCAAATCTGCTACTACTTGGAAACTACTGATATAGATCAATATTGTAAAGGAATTCAACTTAGAAATCCAGACAACCAGGCAGCTCATTAGACATTTCTATAATCACAAATTCTTTTTGTATAACTGGCCTCAGAGCTCGGACAATGAAATATGATGTGATGATACACATATTATGGGGGAAAAGGCACTATGGGATTTTCCTGTTTTTAATTTAAAGTTACTAACTCCCATAGATAGTGGGAGGAAAACTGGTTGTGGGGAAAAATTCTGAGCCTAATTCTGAAATTATTTCAAAAGGTACAGTATTTTCTAGAAGTGAGAAGATGACAGCAACAATGTCAAAAAGAAGGGGATGTATGTGGGCAGGTTTGGCTCCAGAAAGGAAGATCACCATGGGTCATAACACACTCTCTCATGAACCCAGTGGTAAATAACAAGTTAGTCAAAAATAAAAGGGAAAAGATCTCCATTTTCAATATGAGAAAGAAACAGCCACAACCTCAAACCACAAATTATAAAGCAAACTTTCCGGTAACTGAGAGATCTATACCAGGGAAAATGAGAGGAAGCTGAGAGCCCACACAAGCATCTTCAGACATCAAGCAGGATACACATTTTCTTAAAAGTTAGTGTTACAGTCCTGAGAAGTCCAGCTGACAATTCTTTAATTAAAGAGACAAGATCTCCAGATTGTGAGCAAACCTGAAAAGAAGTCTACTTCTTGAATATACCCAGTTCAAGCAGCTCAGAATGACAACCAGAGGGGTCATTATTTCTGATCTAGCCTCCTAAAGACAGGGCAAAGTGAAACATCAATCCACAGATTTGTTAAGATACAGAAGTCTTAACAAATCCCAAGAAGAATACATTTAAAAATTCCTTCCTACACACATTGATGTGAAATTGCACTCAAACCAAGGGAAAGATTTTGAAAGCATTCAGACAGAAGAGACAAGTTATCTGTAAAGGAAAGACAATTATATTGATGGCTAAGTTTTCGGCTACAATAGAAGTCAGAAGATAGTGAAATGACATCTTCAAATTGCTGAGAGAAAATTATTGTCAACTTAGAATTTTTTTCCTAAAGAACAAAATAGGCCATTTTCAGACAAATCAAAACAGAGACTAGACTATCATGAACTCTCACTATAGGAACTTCTAAATGATGAACTGCACACACACACAAAATTGAACCTCGAAAGGACTCAGATTCAAGAAGGAAAGATAAAGAAATTATTAAACATATTGGTAAGTCCTAAAAATATAAATCAATAATGATTTTTATTTAAAAAATGAGTATAAATGAATAGAAACATGAACAACAGTGAAATGTATGATGAAATGGAACTCTTGTGTTCTAAGGTCTTTGTATTGTATGAGAAGAAGGTGGAAATAATTAACTGTAGGTTTTAAGTTAAAAGTCAGTATGATAGTTTTAGCGTAAGCCAAATGTTGTGTATGACTTAAAAACTAATAGAGGAGGAAAAATGGAAACAAAATAGCAGGAACAAACCAAAAGAGGGCAGAGAAATTAGGAGGAAAGAAAATCACAGGGAAAAGAAGAGAAATTATAATACCAAATGACATGCTAGAAGTAATAGCAAATAGGTAACACAATCAAAATAAATTTAAACAGATCAAACTCCCTGGTTACAATATTGATATTATCATATTGGCTTAAAAAATCTAGTTCTGTGCAGTCTGGGAGAGATATACCTCAGGTAAGGATATAGAAAGGCTACAGTTAAAATATAGAAAAGAATATACAGCATGAGGCAAACTCTAATCAAGAGAAATCTAACGCAAAATTAGTACTAGACACTATTTAGGAATACATCTAACAAAAATGTATATGACTTTAACTGAAAAAGCTATAAATGCTTTTTTAAGACATCAAATATCTCAATGAATGTTAATAGGAAGACAATATTATAAAGATGTCATTTTCTTCTAAAGTCATTTGTAAATTCAATAGAATTGTAACAACAAAAAATGTCAACAGGATTTTTCATAGAACTTTATAAACTGACTCCAAGATTTATGGAACCTTAATGTAAAGAACAACAATTTAAAGCTTTCTGAAGACAATATAGAACATATTTTTATGATTCTGGAGAAGGAAAAAATTTCTTGATAAAGATACACAAATAACAATTATTAAATAAAAAGACTTGAACATAAAATAATTAATATTTTGAATATTTATAAGTGAAAGAACAAGTTACAGACTGGAAGATGTGATTTATAGCAATATAAGGGACAAGAACTTACATATAATTGAAAAGGATATACAAGTTGTATAAAGAGCTTCTAAAAATCAAGTAAAAGTAAAGCATCTTAATACAAAAATGAACAATGGAAGCTTATGTGTTCTGTTGATGGAAGTATAAAGTAATACAAGTGCTTTAAAGAACAAACTTTAACCAACAACTCCCTAACTACTAGGTTCAAACCTGCATAAGAATATATATGTACAAAAATTCTATAAAGCATTGTGAATAATTAGAAACATTTGTAAAGAACCCAAAGTCCATCCACAGAGGAATGGTTAAATAAATTATCAACTACAGACAACAAAAGATACAAAAATAATAAACTCTCGAGTAAATCATTTGTTTATACATGGAGTCATTCTACAAATATTTGTTGAGATTTACCATGTTCTCCCCACAGTACGGTTGCCATTACAAGGAGCTAACACCTGGTAGCAGGAGGCGGGTGCCATAAATAAACACAGTGAAGTATTGTGTAGCCAGCATAGACACGTGCACAAGTTACAGTGAGGGTACAAGTTACAAAGGAGAAAGTGCTTGGTTTTCTCTGAGTCAAAAAGGTCTTCATATGGAAGGTTATCTTAAGTCAAGTATATATAATTATTATTATTGTTATTGTTATCATCATCATGATTAAATCATACAAAATACAAATTAATAAACATGGTAAAAATTACCAATTAATATTGGTAAAACTAGTAATTTTGAAATTATGTATATGAACATATATTAGAGCAGCTTCAACAAATGGTGAGAAATCAAGACAGAAAGCCAGGGAGGAAACACAAAGAGTGGATCATTTTGGGGACAGAATCGTCTATCCATGGCTTTGTAGCTTTGAGTTTGTATTTGTTTACTGTGACCCCACTGTTGTGACTTGGCACTGAAACCACAGTGGTTTTGCAGGACCATTCCTGCCTTACTGCCCTCCCCACCACTCCTGCCTTACTGCCCTCCCCACCACTCCTTTTGTCAAAGCATGAGTAGACCCAGTGTGCACACCTGTGAGATCAACTTTCCAGTCTAAATATCTTATATAAAATCTTTTGAGAGCAACAGGGTGCATTCACTTAAAGCTTTAGGAATGGGAGCCAATTTTTAATTTGTTCCTCCTGTTTGCTGAAAATATAGTATTTCTCTTTTAAAGACTTTATTAGAAATCTGGCTTTCTTATGGGAATATAGACAAGCAATTTACAGTGATGCATTAGTGATGATGGTTAGAGTCAAGAGGTTCTTTAGTTATTAGGAGTTTGTTTTTCTGTTTTTTATTTTTTAAGAAGGCTTCAAAGTTGCACAAAGATTTTCAGATTTTAAAGGAGCCAGTTCCAAAAAAAAAAAAAGAACAATTAATGACAGCCATGATGACAAATAAGGATGACAGTGACTAATACCATACAGGCACCATTCAAAGTATTTCACATATAGTTTCTTCTTTAAGGATAAGTGCAAATATATGGAAGAGTCTCATTACAATTAAGTCAGGAAGTCTATTATAAAAATGTTGATGTCTATAAAAAAGAAAACCTTACTTTAGGTTATTTTTTGAACCAGAAAAGCAAATAAAAAATAGATCAACAGGCACCCAAGGACAGTGGTGTCATTTTGGAGGGCACAAAAAGCTGAACTAGGCATGCTATTTTCGTTCTCTCTTTTCCATCAAGGAGAATGATCTTAGGTTGGAAAATGGTGAGATGAATATAGAGAAGGGGAAATAAACCCAATATAACAAAATGAATCTAAGAGGTTTCTAATATCTCTAAAAGACTCTACCTAATGGCTGGAACGAATTCAACCACAAGTACAAAAACAACTTTCAAAAGAGAGCAGCAGAAGTTATGGAATCTTGGAATACAGAGGGCTGCTGAGAAACTAGGGGTATACGTAACCCTGCTCCTTTACAAAAGGAGAAAAATGTGTTCTACAAAGTACTTTGAGATTTTAAGAAAGAATATTATATTTTCCTGATTTTAAATCACATTTTTATTTTTGGCATCAAACATTTTGGAAAATCGGAGGTGTCTAATAACAAATGACAAATACACTCTCCCGCTACCGTATTCAATATAAATTGTTACTGCCTACAAATGCTTTAGTGATGACTAGCTACCACGTGTTCTTCACGAAGTTATTTGCATTTAACACATGGGGTTGAACTCAGATTCGGACCCTTTTTGTCATATAAAATATCTTAAAAACCAATATAATGTAGCATTGGAATAAAAAGCTCTGGGGCATTTACAACATGCATTACAAGGGAATGTAATTATGAGTGGTAGGAATGGTCACATTTTCTAGATTAGATTACAGAAATTTCAAAGTTCAAAGACCTTGGTGTGACCAGTTCAAGTGATGTTTCAAAAACCTCAAGATACATTTTGAAACATTAACAATAGCCAATTCTAACAATAATAAGAGATCATGGTCATGAGTGTGTGTTTTCAAAAGAATATCATAGCAAAAATGATTCCAAAGAAATCTTCAAGGTTCTGACTGTAAAGAAGGCTAAGATTTTCTAAACTGGTATATAATTATAGAGTTACTATACATTTTCAATACAATTCCTCTCAAAATGTATTATTAAATACCTTAGAATTAGATTTAAATGACATTAAAAATAAATTCTAATATTTATGTCCAAATGGTTTTAGAAAAAAGGATCAAGACAATTCAATGGGGAGAAAAGGAGTTTAAAAAATCATGCTGGTACAAGTCATCTACGTAACAAAGAATTAATTTAGGTATGACCCCTACCTCATACCATGCACAAACATTAACTTGAAGTGAATTATATACATACATGTAAGAGTTACATCTATAAAACTGTTTGGAGAAAGCACAAGAACCAATCTTCATATTCTGGGGTTAATCAATACTTTCTTAAATACAACACCAAAAGCACAAGATAAAAGATTGATAAACAATACAGTATTACTAACTATAGTAACCATTCTATGCATTGGATCCCCAGAACCTACTCATGTTATAATTGAGAGCTTGTACCCTCTGACTAATATTTGCCCATTTCCCCCACCCAGCAACCATGGCAATGACCACTCAATTTTCTGCTCCCATGAGTTCAACTTTTTAAAATGCCACATATAAGTGAGATAATACAATGTTTGTCTTCTGTGTCCGGCTTCTTTCACTTAGCAAAACATTCTCCAGTTTCATCCATGTTGTCGAAAATGATAAGATTTCCTACTTTATGGCTGTATCATATTCCTTTGTTTGCATATACCACTTTTCCTTATCCGTTCTTTCATTGGTGGGCACTTGGGTTGTTTCCGTATCTTGGCTACTGTTAATAATGCTGCAGTGAACTTAGGAATGCAGATATCTCTTTGACATACTGATTTCAATTCCTTTGACTATATACCCAGTGGTGGGATTGCTGAATTATATGGTAGTTTCATTTTTAATTTTTTGAGAAACCTCAAAAAGTTACGTTTTCTATAATTGCTGTGCCAATTGACATTTCCACCAATAGTGTACAAGAAATCTAATATACAGCATAGCAACTATAGTTAATAATTCTCTATTTTTACTTGAAATTTGTTGAGAACAGATTTTAATTATCTTTACCACACGCATGCACAAAATGGTAACTATAAGTGGTGATGGATATGTTTATTAATTTGACTATAGTAATTATTATTACACAGTGTATACATATATCAGATCATCTCATTGTATACTTGGAATTCATACACTTTTTGTCACTTAAAAATTTTAAAATTTAGAAAGATTGATAAATGGGACTTCATCCACATTAAAAACTTTTGTGCTCCAAAGGATATTAGCAAGAAAGTGAAAAGACAACCAGCAGACTGAGGGAAAATATTTACAAATCATCACTCTGTTAAGAGACTTCTACTTATAATATAAAAAGACTCTTACAAGTCAAGGGTAAAAAGATAAATAACCAAATTTTTGAATGTACAAAGGATTTGAATAAAGATTTCTCCAAATAAGATATATAAACAGCTTATGAGCACATGAAAAGATGCTCAACATTTTTAATCATTAGGAAAATGCTAACTGAAACTGCATGATACTACTTCACATCCACTAGAGTGGCTATAATAAGCTACAGGCAATAACAAGTGTAGTCAAGGATGTCGATAATTGAAATTCTTGTATATTCTTGGTAGAAATGTGAAGTGGGTCAACCACTTTGGAAAGCAGTTTGGCAGTGCCTCAAAATGTCAACCATAGTGTGGCACAGAAAGTAAACTCTTAAGTATCTACCCTAGGGGAATGAAAACACACATTCACACAAAAATTTGTACACAAATGTTCCCAGCAGCATTATTCATAATAGCTAAAAAGTGGAAACAACCCAAATGTCCCTCATCTGATAAATGGATGAATAAAATGGGATGTATCTATGCAATGGAATATTATTTCACCATAAAAATGAAGTACCGATGCATGCTACATAACATGGATGAATCTCAAAAACATTATACTAAATGAAAGAAGCCATTCACAACAGAACACCTATCATAAAATGTTATTCAAAGGAACTATCAAGAATAAGCAAATCTACACAGACAGAAAGTACATTTGAGGTTACCTGGGGCTGCAGGGAAGGGGAATGGAATTGGGTGGGAAAGGATAGGGAGTAACTGCTATCAGGTACAAGATTTCTTTTGAGGATGATAAAGATGTTCTAAAGATAGATTACAGCGATGGTTGCATAATTCTGTAAATATATTAAAAACCATGGAATTGTTCATTTTAAAGGGATAAGCTATATCTCAATAAAGCTGATTTTTTAAAAGTCAAAAAAGTGAATAGGTCTTGAGCAGCTAGAAGAAAAATCAGGGGTTACAAGGACCCAGACTAAGTTTACTAGAAATAAGTCATATTGGACTAACTCACTTTTTTCACAGATGGGATTACACATCTACTATATCCAGAAATGCTATACGCCTAGTGTATCTGGATTTCATTAAGGTATTTTATAAAAATAACTCACAATGTCCCATGGGAAAACCGGGCAATTTTGGGAAATATGATTTAAAATCATGGAGAGTTTGATGAATTCATAACTGAACAAATGTACTAAGAAGGGGTTGATTGATGAATATATATTATTGCTAGAGGAATGCTTCATTGTGAGAGTCAGCATTATGTATCAAATATTATTCTGATTAGCATTGTTATTAATGACTTCGTACATGATAGACGATAGAGGAGAACCACTGTACAATACTAGCAGCAAAATGCTAAATATCATTGAAAAAAGATCTCAATAGGTTGGCTAATAATTCTTTAGATGCACCTAGTGAAAGAAGCAAAATGAAATGAAAGGCAAAAATTATTTCCTGTGATTAAAGTTTTGCAGTTTATCATGATTTATATGTTCTAAATAACTATAAACAGTTAAACTTTAGAAAAACAGGGTCTCACATTATTTAGTTCTGTATTTCCCAGTGTGCTCCCACATTTCATTCCTGAATTGAGTAACTGAAGCCCCTGGAAGTTACATACATATGGAGCAACACTGTTAGTTTTGGCCAGGCACAGGCCCCCGTGGACTGGAGCTGTGCATGGGCCATGACTAAATTGGGCTTTATTTCCAGACAGAAATCACTTCCTAAGCAAGAAGAAGGTAAGAGAGTCTTGGGTAGTTAACATCCTAAAAGAACCTATCAAGTCAACCTTCTCCTCATCCAGCCAGTTTGAAGCAAAATTGATGGTTCCATGCATATGTTGTCTTTCCCCTGGATTGCAGGTTGGTCGCTCTGTGATATTTATTAAAAGTAAAACAGCCAAGGACAGCATGTTTTGGAAAGTAAATATCTGGTGTTCTGACACACACTTTCTGGATAAGCCTTGAATTGGTGGCTTCCTCACAAATACTGGTCTGTTTATTCAATGTTTTTTGGAAACCATGTTTTCTCTCACTTTCTCTCTCTCTCTTTCTGATTTTTTGTTGTTAGAATGTAGTTTTTCTTTGGAGCTTTGAATGAAGTTAGAAGCCCTAGTTCTGCCAAGACACAGGTTGCAAAACATCTCTAAGTGGTCTATGCTACCACACCAGACATGAATCACTGAAGCCCATGCTTTCAACACTTTAGCAGAACAGTCTTTCAAATACAGTGTTCTATTCTCCCATGAAACAGATACTGTGTGCTTTTCTTTAGGGCTTCTCTCAGCAACCTACTTCCACTAACAAGGCAAAGCAGAAAAGTCATAGCATTTAACAGGATAAATGCTGAAGATTACATTTCCTCTCTAAAGAATATATGCTATGTGAGGACTTTAATAATTAATGTAAAGTACTTCAGAACATTGTAATTTCTACCTAGAATTCTCCAATAACATTTCTTTCTTTAGCTATAATAACATAATTTAGGCCAAACCACATGATTGCTTTGGTTTAGGTATGGGATTACTTCGCCTTGATTCTTGAGTTTTCAATGACTCTAGTAATCATAATATGTACCCTGTATTGAGAAAAGTGGTGAGCACGTGACAGGTAGCATTTCTCAGCCTTGTCACATTCCTGTAAGACAGATGTTACCATCCCCATTTTCGAGCTGAAAACCTTGGCCCTCAAAGGATAAAGTAACTTGGGCTGTCTTACAGTTAGTAAGTGGCAGAGTCAGGAGTTGAACTCATGTTTGTCTGACTCCAGTTTGTCCCCTCCTTTGAGTTGGGGAAGCCAGGCTCATATTCTTTTTCTTTGAGGTTTGCAAAGCTTTGTAATCATGTAAATGAGAATATGTAAGGATCCTTACATATGAAAAGAGCACACTGGTGCATATGAAAAAGAGCAACAAATTTTAGGTGAGGAAAAATATTCCATCCAAGAATGTTTGCTCTACATGATTTTAAGTCTTCATTTTATAAAAGTTATGATTATCTTGTCTGCTTTTCCATAGCATAAATTATTTTCTTAGTTTAAAAACCACACAATTATTCTACTTATATTAAGTCCCAAGTCTTACATTTTGATCTGATTCTTTGTTATCTTTGCTTCTTGTTGATTCTAAACTACACACTTATTTTTCCCCATTGCCTTATCTCTTTCTTCACATTTTTTCTCAGATAAGTTACACATAAGAAGAATATTGTAGGCCAAAAACATCAGAAAAGATGAAGCTACCAAAGTTTTAAAAATTCTCTACATTCTCATGCATTTGGCAGTGATGTTGTTTCTGTCTTATCCATGTCTTTTAATCAAATATTTAAGAAGTGCTAAAGTTGCATTCTTTGTAATTAACAAAACACCCAAAATGTACAAAAAGAATTCCTCTATAAGAGGGAACTAAAAAGAATAGATTTTTATTTCAGGAAGCATACTCTGAAGGTATAAAACATATTTAGAAAATTAACATAATGGTTTAGGCAAGAGCCAGTGAGGTTTGAACCAAAATAGAGAGGACAGGGAGAGGAATCAGATGTGGGAGACGTTAAGGAGATCACATCTACAGAGCTTGAGGACTAACCGAATGAGGAGTATAAGAAAGAAGAATGGTTCTCAGATATCTCCCCAAAATAAGGAGTAAGTCTGGGAGGAAAGCTGACACTTACAAATAGACTTCCTTACAGATTTGCTTACTATTCTTCCATTGGACTATAAGAGACAGTAGGGCATGAACATAGTTTTGTCTGATACCATGCATGATATTTAAGCGGCATTCAATATAGAGTAAGTTCACTGTTGGTTATGTTGAGTTTGGGTGCAAATGGGTCATATAGAGATATACAAGAGACTGAACGAAAATAAACAAAGTACAAATTGTGATTATCAGTAGTTATTAAAATTATGCTACTTTGTATATTATTATTTTACTTGTAAAATATTTTTGAATATCCCAGATGGCTACAATGAACATGTATTTCCATTACTTTTTTAAAAGTTAAAAGTTATTTATTACTTTAAAAAATAATGAGGCTGGACAGACAAATCTGGAATTATTAGGACAGCCTACAGAGACAAATAATATATATCAGAGAAATCGTGAGAAGTTTGATAAGAAAGTTTATATTAATTTATATTCCCATCCCAATTTTGATAATGTGATGGTCACCACATGATCCAGCACAGGTGCTATAGCTCATATTCAAATGTCACACATTTCCTTATGATTTATTAGAGGAATCAGTGGTTCCCCAGACTCTAAAAAATGCAAGTAGCTGGTCACACACCTCAGTCATCAGCTCTCCTCTTAGTACTGTCTGCCTCTCCTTCTGAGTTTCTGAACAGTGTTTCATGTCAAGGCAAAAGATGTCACTCTGTCTGTAACTGCTCCTAGTTGTCTTTCAAAGCACATTTTGTAACAAAATTTCTTACAGCAGGCAGATTGTTTTACAACAAAACTAAATATGAGAGAAATAAAGTTAATACCACACATATAAATCAGACATTCATAAAAACAGGGTTCTTTTGGCTTTTGTTTTTGCCTTTTTCAGCCTAGAGTAAAACTTAGAATTAAGTTTCTCTGAAACAGAAAGGATAAGACCTAAATTTATGTAAACCAATATAGCTGCTTTCCATGCCAGCCTGAAACAGAAAATTGTAAAAAGTCAAAGAGAGCTCTTCCGAAAACCACAGAAATAAAGAATTAAAGAGTGTATGTTACAGTGGAGGAGTGGAGGAATCGGTGACCCATATGAGGAAACAAACAGAACAAATAGATGAACAAGGAAGAGAATAGGTAAAATCCTCAGATATATTTTCTCTTGGCATTAATACATAAAATACTAAGTACTCATTAAAGAAAACATTAGGAGTAAAGTAGAAGAGATGAAGACAAAAAAGAACAAAGGTTGTCAAATGTCATATTGTATTTCTTGTCATCAGCTTATATCATTTTAAGCTCTAAGCGGGTATATGATGCTTCCATTTTCTACTACAGGTCTGTAATGTGAACATATACATTTAATATTTCAGGAAAACCTGGCTTTTACTATCAACATCCTTCCTCTACGAGACATGCCTTGGAGACAGATACACATAGTTTTATTGAGAGCTGACATTTTAATAAAGCATGAAGTGTTAGGAATAACAGACCTAAATGGTATCTAATGTCCCAAGAAGAGGAGAGGAAAAAAAGTTATCTGTAGGGAGAAAGACCAATCTCAAACCATCCTAATAATTAATTCAGCATCAGAATGAAATTCAAAGAAGTTATCAAATGCATCCTTAAGGATTTTGCTGTAAGCATCTTCACTGAAAAGTCACTGAAAATGTTACAAATTCCAAGTATAAACAATCATGATCTAAGGTTTACAGAATAAGGAAATTCATGACTCGTTATTGAAAACCCATGTAGAAAGAAATAGTAAAGTGTTGACTGTGTTCTCATTCATAAATGGGAGTTCAACAGTGAGAACATATGGACACAGGGAGGGGAACATCACACACCGGGGCCTGTCATGGGGTTGGGGGAAAGGGGAGGGATAGCTTTAGGAGAAATACCTAATGTAGATGATGGGTTGATGGGTGCAGCAAACCACCATGGCACAGGTATACTTATGTAAAAAACCTGCACATTCTGCACATGTTTCCCGGAATATAAAGTATAATAACAATAAAAAGTGCTGGCTGGCAATATGCCATCAGGACATGGATATGTATTCATATATTATTTACAAGTGGAAATGTTGCTTGTGAGGCCATCATTGCATAAGCCTCATGGTAATATTACGGGAGTCCTCTGTGAACCAGGTTCTAGGCAGATTTGAGGTATTTATGGAAGAATATAAACATACGGGGCTATTGTGACTAGGAAAGACTAGTATAAACCATCAACCATGACTATTTTCCATGATAATTCTGCAAACCTACAGGAGATGTATTTGCCTGTCAGATAACCATCGTAAATTTGCGTTTTAGGTATACTTAAATTTGACTTGTGCAAAATTTAAATGTTTCAGTTGCAGTCAACAGAGGCACACTAGAATGTAAAGAAAATATATATACTATATTATTTGCTTGATCATAAAGTCATAGTTATTCTAGAATCGGAGAAATGGAACCTAATTTGCATAAGATATCTTGTGAGATAAACTGATACATGCAAGAAAGATAAAAGGTGATCCAGGTAACAAAAGCCAAAATTGACAAATGGGATCAATTAAACTAAAGAGCTTCGGCACAGCAAAAGAAACTACCATCAGAGTGAACAGGCAACCTACAGAATGGGAGAAAATGTTTGCAATCTACTCATCTGGCAAAGGGCTAATATCCAGAACCTACAAAGAACTCAAACAAACTTACAAGAAAAAACAAACAACCCCATCTAAAAGTGAGCAAAGGAAATGAACAGACATCTCTCAAAAGAAGACATCTATACAGCCAACAAACACATGAAAAATGCTCATCATCACTAGCCATCAGAGAAATGCAAATCAAAACCACAATGAGATACCATCTCCTACCAGTTGGAATGACAATCATTGGAGAGTCAGTAAACAACAGGTGCTGGAGAGGATGTGGAAAAATAGGAACACTTTTACACTGTTGGTGAGACTGTAAACTAGTTCAACCATTGTGGAAGACAGTGTGGCGATTCCTCAAGGATCTAGAACTAGAAATACCATTTGACTCAGTCATCCCATTACTGGGTATATACCCGGAGGATTATAAATCATGCTACTATAAAGACACATGCACATATATGTTTATTGTGGCACTATTCACAATAGCAAAGACTTGGAACCAACCCAAATGTCCATCAATGACAGACTGGATAAAGAAAATGTGGCATGTATACACCATGAAATACTATGCAGCCATAAAAAGGGATGAATTCGTGTCCTTTGTAGGGACATGGATGCAGCTGGAAACCATCATTCTCAGCAAACTATCACAAGAACAGAAAACCAAACACCGCGTGTTCTCACTCATAGGTGAGAATCGAACAATGAGATCACTTGGGCATAGGAAGGGGAACATAACACACCGGGGCCTGTTGTGAGGTGGGGGAAGGGGGAGGGGTAGCATTAGGAGATATACCTAATGTAAATGATGAGTTAATGGGTGCAGCACACCAACATGGCACATGTATACATATGCAACAAACCTGCACATTGTGCACATGTACCCTAGAACATAAAGTATAATAAATTAAAAAAAAAAAAAGAGTTTCCCAAAAGGTAACAAATGATGGCAAGAAACAGTAATGGTGCCAGAAGAAATGGTGCAGAACTCTGAGAAAAGCTCATTTGGCTGGAAGCTTTGTGTCTGTACACTGTGCACCCATTATGATAAAGCAATTTTGTCACCCTCTACCTTTCTCTTTCCCTCTTATTAAATATCAAAACAAGGCTGAAAAAAAAAAGGTGATCCAAGTAGCATTTAAAGGAGAATGCATGTCTACATTATTATATTATGATGCATGAAAGTTACTGGTCCAAGTTGTGGATTATATTAGTCTGATAAACTTTGTGGCAATGATCTATGTGAACATGGGTGTGGTAGACTGGTAGTATTAACCGTTTCAGTTCTTCATTCTTCCATGGGTCCATGTCCCTTACCACGTGACTTTGCAGCTCTTGCCCTCAGGAGTATATTTCTCTGCCTCTTGATTCTTAGCTTGGTGATTTGGCTTGCTTTCACCAATAGGATGTAGAAAATATAACCAACCAAGCTTGAAAAGGTGTTTGTGCATTTCTGCTTGTGCTTTTGCCCTCTGCCATCACCATGACAACAACATGTGTCAGCTGACCTGGATGATATGATTCATGGGAAGGATAATGGAGACATCCCAGTTAATGTAAGCACAACCGTGTCAGATCAGCCATCAGTTAGCCAACACTGAGATAGGTGAGCAAACCCTGTCTTGATCATAGAAATGCTTAGCTGCAGATATGTAAGAAGTGGACACTTATTGTTGTATGCCACTGAAAATTTGTGACTGGTCTTTATATAGCATTTTAGTGGTTGAAGAAGACAGCTGCAATGAGTAAGGTGATTATGTTTGTAAAGACCAAGATGGCCAAATGATTCCTTATGAATAGACAGCCTGATGGTTTCCAGCTTCATCCATGTCCCTGCAAAGGACATGAACTCATCTTTTTTATGGCTGCATAGGAAAACTGAGACCTGGAGAGATTAGGAAAATTGTTCAGAAACACAAAACTAGGATGTTGTCAAGCTAGGATTTAGTAAGCCTTCAAACTCCACACTTTTTACCACCACACTTCATTAGCATAAAAAATAAGGAAATAATTAAGTGCTGGATTTGGCAATACACTTTGCAGTTGTATTTTATTTTTAAGGCAGTATTTCAGTTTAAATGTATGTTAATCATTTGCAAATGTCCAATACTTGTAATAGCTTTTTAATTCAATAAACTGAAAAGAAAAAATGTGGAGTTAGGCATGTTGGCACTTGCTGCAAGTTCTATCACCTTCATTTTTAGACATTTTTTTACAAGCAGCTTAACTACTTTTGTTTTCATTTCCACCATGTACATAATTAGGGCAATAGTACTTGCTTCATTTAAAAATTAGGGCTTTGCGTTTCTTCCATTTAAAGAAACAGATAATATATTTTCATTGTTTCATTAATACTTAAGAGTTAGTAGTGGATGGCAAACTATCGAATCACATGATTCTGCAATGTGTCAATAGGGCACTGACATGTTGATGGTACCCCCATTGGTAGAGATGCCAAAACCCTTTGTACACAGTGTTTATGGTCCAAAGCTGATACATTACTGCCTTGTCATTTGTGGGCAGTCAGGACCAACACACTATTAAGCTTTCAAAAGATCTTGGCTTAATGAAAGCAGAATACACCACTTTTATTTAGTTAGTTATCTCAACTAACATTAGACACTTAGACACATTAAACTCAGGCACCATTAACAGTTGCACCTTCAACTACTGTGGAGGGAAGTTGCAATAGGGGATATGCTTGGCCTGGGTTTGTCCTTACACTGTAGAGGCCTAGAAGAAATAAAATAAGTAAAATATTTCACCTGGTTTTTGGCAATAGCTCAAGAAAATGGGTGATATGGATCAGGAATCTTTAATTCTCTTTCAAGCGGATATTTCCCAATTTTGTTCTTGTTATTATTCTTAAAAAATACTGAGATGTTCACATTATTTAAAAAATAATAATAAAGCAGAGGTCTTAAACAGAGATTCTTAATTTTTTTATATCACAATCCTCTTCAGCAATCTAATAAAATCTATGCATACATTCTCAGAAGACTGTTTTTAATGCATGAAATAAATGCATACAACTACAAAAAATTATAATAAAATATAGCTAGAACATTTAAGAATATTGTGAGATGATAACATATATATTTCTTTATTAATGCATTAAATAACAAGGTAATGTATTTTAAACATATTTAAATAGATCTTAAGTAAAGTTAAATATTATATTCTAATACAGTGTGAAGGCTACAGTGAGAACATTAGGTAAGAGGTGATCTTTAATTGACTACCTTCAAAGTATTTAGCACCAACAAATAGTTAGAGGTATGAAGTGCTGAAAGGTAACATAGATTTCTGGGTTACCAGAGTGAGAACCTTCAACTTCATTGTGTTGACTGCGCTATAAAGCACCAAATGCCCAGATAGTTCCTTTCAGCATCTGTGGGAAGGAAGGCTTCAAGCACATGCAATCCAGCAGTAATGTTAAAGTATTCATATATAAAAATGATGGTTAAGATACCTTTTTCAACTGTAAGGTGCTATGAAAATATCTTATTTCTATTAGTGACAAAGTCACAGGTACTATGAGTAGTACTGAGGTTTATTGCATACATTTATAATAGAAAGAAATGGTTAGTTAGAAGCTATAAAAATAAAGATATAAATTGTTTTTCCTAATTGTTCATGGATATCCTAAATTAGAACCATACACTCGGGTTTAAATAAGGGCTCTACTACTTATTTGACTGTGTGACTTTGTCATGTCATTTAAATTTTCTTACCTTAGTTTTTCTTTTAATCTATAAAATAGGGGCACGAATGTGTATTTTATAATGTTGTCATGATCAAGTGAGATAATGAATGTGGGAAGGCTTTGCAAATTTTGAAGTGATAAACAATGTTAGCTAATTTTATTATTTCTTTATACTTGCTCCCTTAAGAAAATTAAATAAGGTTTGAATCCAGTTTGTTCTATGACCAACTCAAATGATTTTTCAATCTCCCATCACCTTTTATTTGAGATATGAAGAAAAAAGGTGAGAGAAAAAGAGATGAAGGAAAAAAACAGAAGTTAAATAAAAACAAAGGAAGGAAGGAGACTAATTAAAACTAACTCTTTTGCTCTCTTTATTTTTAATTGAGAAATTTATATATGAAATTCAAAATTTCATATATGAAAGCATATATGAAGTATGCAAAATGTACTGATCTTAAGATTATACAGTTTATTTTTTTTTTTAACTTACATACAGACCTCGGTAACCACCACCTAGATTAAGCTGTAGAACATTTCCATACCCCAGAAGCTTCCTTCATGCCCTTACCAAGGCATGTTTCACTCCTAATCTCCTGAGATAAATAGTATTCTGACTTCAACACCATAGATTAGTTATGCCTGTTCTTGAACTTCATATAATGAATAATTCAATATGTAGGTTTTTATGTCTGTCTTCTTTGAATAATATAATGGCTGTGAGATTCATCCATTTAGTTGCATGTTATCAGTAGTTTATTGTTTTCATTATTGTGCAGAGAGTCCCCTTCACTTTTATCTTGGTTTCATCTTGCTCAAAATCCTATTACTTTAATGAATAATCTGTGTCTCCTTTAGAGGTGATACAAATATGATGAACAATTGCCTTCTTAAAAGAAGTATAGTTTTTCAAAAGCAGTTCATAATTCCATTTTCTTTCCTATTCAGAAAGAAAACTCTTCCATTTCTTGTTTTCTTTCTCTAGGTCTGGAATGCATGAAAATGCAAATAATCTGTAGTGTTAAATGAGATGATATGAGCATGAGGTCTTTTCTTTTTATCTTAGAGCAATTTCCCAATAAACAAAATCAACAATGAATCAGTAATAACCATTGCTCATCATAAGTTAAAGAAAAAAACAACTCACAATTCACATCTAACACTGACAGTAGAACAGCAGAAAATCAGCTGAGAATCTCATATAAACATCTTTGGAAATTTGTGAGTATAACATTGGTTCCACCATAGTAAAGATTGTTATGCTTGTAGAAATGCTGGGAGACTGGAATCTGTTTGCAATTACCACATCAAAATGCAATTTACTAGTCACTGGGAACAAACAATGATGTCTTTAAATGCCCTTTTGGAAATGTAGAATTGGCAATGGAGATCAGGTTCCCAAGGTTCGGATGTTTTCACTTATGCACCTCCCTATAAAACATTGTTCTGAGGACCATTGCAATAGTTTCTTCTAGGAGGAGGGAGAAAGAGAGGGAGACATGGCACCCGATCCAAGCGTTGAGGCTTCTCTACTTCAAAGAAAACTTGTTTGCTGTCCCCCCCATCTTTTTGCTCTGATCTCACATATGATATATAAATATATTTCAAGCTAAGGATTGAATTTTGCTGTCACATGACCTTTTTTCCTTACAAAATTATTATAAGAACTGTCTCTGGTATGGCTGAAGTGTATAATTCAGGTTAAAAAAAACTCTGCTGTGTTATGAAAAAAATTCTTCTTTTCTCTTTCAATAATGGCATAGCTGACAAGCTAGAAATATTCACTTTCACCCTTCTCCTTTGTAAAAGCATTTCTCTGGTGTGATTTTCTACATACTCATTTCATTTGTATTAGCTATTTGTTGTATCTCCTTAAAATCAGCCTTTAGTCAGCTTTTGGCTGTAGCTTTTAATGGAGAGCGAAAACATTTAAGTAGATCCATAATAATGACAACAATATTAATAATAGCAAAATAACATTTTTTATACTTTGAATACATATCCATTACAATGAACTATAGGTGAAATTAATGGCCATTCCCCTTATGTTTCCTCTGATGCTGCACTGGTGGAGGTGGAAAAGAGCAGTGGAATGGCCAAATACGGGGCAGAAAGAGAAGCTGTGGGAGCTTGGATAATCTATGAACTATTTCACACCCTGAAGTTTAATTCACTAATGGTAAAATAACAATGCTATCAGAGAATGCAGAAGCTGTGAAGGATTCCCCGGGATTTGGTTGACTTCTCAGGCCAGTGATCTGCTCACCCAGAACAGTGGGCTCTAGCAGATTAGTTGACTGTAAGCACTTTATGCAAAAAAAAGTAGAAAAAAACCTTTTTAAAGGAGTGCTTCCCTCAGCAATACGAAGTAGCTGTTGGCTCACCTCTAGTGATTATGGGCCAGGGCAAGAATACAAATGGAAGCCCTGAATACTCAAACATTATAACTCAAGAGAAAATACAATTAAATTCAATGCCCTAGCCTCCGACCTTGACAACTGCACCCTTGTTAATATGCTGGGAGGCCAGGTTGGAAATTGGAACTCAGTCTCCTCAGAGTTCCCCCCTGGAAGGTGAGAGGGCTGGGGAAGCTGGTCCAGGGTCTGGCCCCGCCAAGCCTGCAGCATGTTCCAGTTCTCTTTCCACCCTCAACTCCATGCCAAATCTCAAGGTGTCTCATGAATTGACATGTGTACACCCTAGTCCTCTGGTCCAAGGTCCATCTGTAATCTCTGCAAACCAGTAGTCCCATGACCAGTCTCTAAGCCTAAGGGTGCACAGACTTGTGGCTCAAAGGGAACCACCAGGAGATGAGATCTGTGGAGAGGTCTGCTTAGGCTCTTCAAGTGTGTTCATGGTCATCCATTTGCAGTAGATCTAGAGAACCTGGGAGGGGCCCTGGGTGGTCATGACTGAAGGAGGTCAGCACAGATCACTTTATAGAAGGGCCCCCTCTTACTAGGGTCTAAGGACAGTACTGAATAGCTGCTCTTGATTATACATCAGGAATGTCAAACACCTCCAAAGTCTTCCCTTTAATTGTACCAGGGGCTGTGCCAAATACTGCAGATTTGGAGAAGAGTTACCAACCTTGAATGAATTATGCCCTTCTGAAAAGGCCACTCTAAAATGCAAACGCGGGCAGAGAGGGGAGTTCTTTCCTCTCTCAGGACTACTGTAATGTGAATTTGTCTCTCAAATGGGCTAATTGTTCCCATTTAAGGGTAGCACAGAAAGCCAGACCCTGGTCATCACAGCCACTGATTCATGTGTTCGAAGAGACACACATGCTCCAGTAAACAGCTCTCCACCTAGTCCTTGCTTGTCTTGGCCCACTGCCTGCTCCCCAGCCTCTTTCCTTTAACTCCAGTTTCCTAATCACTAACTCCTGAGAGGGGTCCCTCCCCTGCCAGCCAGTGCCCTCATTAATCCATCTGGGATTTAGAGCCCTCTGCAGCTCCACCTGCCAGAAGTTGCCTTGATCAGCAGATGCAAAGAGGAGTGCTCTCTCTCTCTGGCTTAGACCAAGACCCAAGAGAGACAGCATCGGGGTGCCTTGGGTTTCCATCCCTACCCCCCAACAAGATTACCTGAATAATCGCACAAATCTAGAAAGTGAAACACTCTACAAGACTACTGTCCCTGTCAACAAGTTAAAGTAAAAATAAAAAGACCATGCTTGATTAGAGGAGACCAAAGAGACCCAACAGCCAAATACAATTAATTTTCTTTAACTAGATCCTACTTTGGACAAAAGTATTTTAGGAACAATTGAGTAAATTTGAATATGGCCCCAGTATCAGATGAGATAAAAATTTAGCAAAATGGAAAGATGGAGATCATTGACTGGGGGTTGGGGGGAAAGAAAGTTGGCTATATATGTGTGTGTGTATTAAAACATATTTGTGTGTGCATATATATATGTACACTAATACACACAGAACTATCTGGTAATACACGACTAGCAATTTACTGTGGTAATCATTGAGTTGTAGCAATGTGAAGTGATTTATTTTTGCTAATTTTCTTTTTTTATTATTATTATTATACTTTAAGTTCTAGGGTACATGTGCATAACGTGCAGGTTTGTTACATATGTATGCTTGTGCCATGTTGGTGTGCTGCACCCATCAACTCGTCATCACCCATCAACTCATCATTTACATCAGGTATAACTCCCAATGCAATCCCTTCCCCCTCCCTCATCCGCATAATAGGCCCCAGTGTGTGATGTTCCCCTTCCCGAGTCCAAGTGATCTCATTGTTCAGTTCCCACCTATGAGTGAGAATATGCGGTGTTTGGTCTTCTGTTCTTGCGATAGTTTGCTGAGAATGATGGTTTCCAGCTGCATCCATGTCCCTACAAAGGACACAAATTCATCCTTTTTTATGGCTGCATAGTATTCCATGGTGTATATGTGCCACATTTTCTTAATCCAGTCTGTCACTGATGGACATTTGGGTTGATTCCAAGTCTTTGCTATTGTGAATAGTGCCGCAATGAACATACGTGTGCATTTGTCTTTATAGCAGCATGATTTATAATCCTTTGGGTATATCCCCAGTAATGGGATGGCTGGGTCATATGGTACTTCTAGTTCTAGATCCTTGAGGAATCACCATACTGTTTTCCATAATGGTTGAACTAGTTTACAATCCCACCAACAGTGTAAAAGTGTTCCTATTTCTCCACATCCTCTCCAGCACCTGTTGTTTGCTGACTTTTTAATGATCGCCTTTCTAACTGGTGTGAGATGGTATCTCATTGTGGTTTTGATTTGCATTTCTCTGATGGCCAGTGATGACGAGCATTTTTTCATGTGTCTGTTGGCTGTATGCATGTCTTCTTTTGAGAAATATCTGTTCATATCCTTTGCCCACTTTTAGATGGGGTTGTTTGTTTTTTTCTTGTAAATTTGTTTGAGTTCTTTGTAGGTTCTGGATATTAGCTCTTTGTCAGATGAGTAGATTGCAAACATTTTCTCCCATTCTGTAGGTTGCCTGTTCACTCTGATGGTAGTTTCTTTTGCTGTGCAGAAGCTCTTTAGTTTAATTAGATCCCATTTGTCAATTTTGGCTTTTGTTGCCATTGCTTTTGGTGTTTTAGACATGAAGTCCTTGCCCATGCCTATGTCCTCAATGGTATTATGTAGGTTTTCTTCTAGAGTTTTTATGGTATTAGGTCTAACACTTCAGTCTCTAATCCATCTTGAATTAATTTTCGTATAAGGAGTAAGGAAAGGATCCAGTTTCAGCTTTCTACTTATGGCTAGCCAATTTTCCCAGCACCATTTACTAAATAGGGAATCCTTTCCCCATTTCTTGTTTTCGTTTGGTTTGTCAAAGATCAGATGGCTGTAGATGTGCGGTATTATTTCTGAGGACTCTATTCTGTTCCATTGGTCTGTATCTCTGTTTTGGTACCAGTACCATGCTGTTTTGGTTACTGTAGCCTTGTAGTATAGTTTGAAGTCAGGTAGCGTGATCCAATTCTGTGAAGAAACTCATTGGTAGCTTGATGGGGATGGCATTGAATCTATAAATTACCTTGGGCAGTATGGCCGTTTTCACGATGTCGATTCTTCCTATCCATGAGCATGGTATGTTCTTCCATTTGTTTGTGTCCTTTTTTATTTCACTGAGCAGTGGTTTGTAGTTCTCCTTGAAGAGGTCCTTTACATTCCTTGTAAGTTGGATTCCTAGGTATTTTCTTCTCTTTGAAGCAATTGTAAATGGAAGTTCATTCATGATTTGGCTCTCTGTCTGTTACTGGTGTATAAGAATGTTTGTGATTTTTGCACATTAATTTTGTATTCTGAGACTTTGCTGAAGTTGCTTATCAGCTTAAGGAGATTTTGGGCTGAGACAATGGGGTTTTCTAAATATACAATCATGTCATCTGCAAAGAGGGACAATTTGACTTCTTCTTTTCCTAACTGAATACCCTTGATTTCTTTCTCTTGCCTGATTGCCCTAGCCAGAACTTCCAACACTATGTTGAATAGGAGTGGTAAGAGAGGGGATCCCTGGCTTGTGCCAGTTTTCAAAGGGAATGTTTCCAGTTTTTGCCCATTCAGTATGATATTGGCTGTGGGTTTGTCATAAATAGCTCTTTTTATTTTGAGATACGTTCCATCAATACCGAATTTATTGAGAGTTTTTAGCATGAAGGGCTGTTGAATTTTGTGAAAGGTCTTTTCTGCATCTATTGAGATAATCATGTGGTTTTTGTCTTTGGTTCCATTTACATGCTGGATTACGTGTATTGATTTGCATATGTTGAACCAGCCCTGCATCCCAGGGATGAAGCCCACTTGATCATGGTGGATAAGCTTTTTGAGGTGCTGCTGGATTCGGTTTGCCAGTATTTTATTGAGGATTTTTGCATCGATGTTCATCAGGGATTTTGGTCTAAAATTCTCTTTTTTTTTTGTTGTGTCTCTGCCAGGCTTTGGTATCAGGATGATGTTGGCCTCATAAAATGAGTTAGGAAGGATTCCCTCTTTTTCTATTGATTGGAATAGTTTCAGAAGGAATGGTACCAGCTCCTCCTTGTACCTCTGGTAGAATTCGGCTGTGAATCCATCTGGTCCTGGACTTTTTTTGGTTGGTAGGCTATTAATTATTGCCTCAATTTCAGAGCGTGCTATTGGTCTTTTCAGGGATTCAACTTCTTCCTGGTTTAGACTTGGGAGAGTGTATGTGTCCAGGAATTTATCCATTTCTTCTAGGTTTTCTAGTTTATTTGCATAGAGGTGTTTATAGTATTCTCTGCTGGTAGTTTGTATTTCTCTGGGGTAGGTGGTGATAACCCCTTTATCATTTTTTATTGTGTCTATTTGATTCTTCTCTCTTTTCTTCTTTATTAGTCTTGCTAGCGATCTATCAATTTTGTTGATCTTTTCAAAAAACCAGCTCCTGGATTCATTGATTTATTAAAGGGTTTTTTGTGTCTCTGTCTCCTTCAATTCTGCTCTGATCTGAGTTATTTCTTGCCTTCTACTAGCTTTTGAATGTGTTTGCTCTTACTTCTCTAGTTCTTTTCAGTGTGATGTTAGGGTGCCAATTTTAGATCTTTCCTGCTTTCTCTCGTGGGTAATTAGTGCTATAAATTTCCCTCTACACACTGCTTTAAATGTGTCCCAGTGATTCTGGTACGTTGCGTCTTCGTTCTCATTGGTTTCAAAGAACATCTTTATTTCTGCCTTCATTTCATTATGTACCCAGTAGTCATTTAGGAGCAGGTTGTTCAGTTTCCATGTAGTTGAGTGGTTTTTATTGAGTTTCTTAGTTCTGCATTCTAGTTTGATTGCACTGTGTTCTGAGAGACAGTTTGTTATAATTTCTGTTCTTGTACATTTGCTGAGGAGTGCTTTACTTCCAACTATGTGGTCAATTTTGGAGTAAGTGTGATGTGGTGCCAAGAAGAATGTATATTCTGTTGATTTGGGGTGGAGAGTTCTGTAGATGTCTATTAGGTCTGCTTGGTGCAGAGCTGAGTTGAAGTCCTGGATGTCCTTGTTAACTTTCTGTCTTGTTGATCTAATATTGACAGTGGGGTGTTAAAGTTTCCCATTATTATTGTGTGGGAGTCTAAGTCTCTTTGTAGGTCTCTAAGGACTTGCTTTATGAATCTGGGTGCTCCTGTATTGGGTGCATATATATTTAGGATAGTTAGCTCTTCCTGTTGCATTGATCCCTTTACCATTATGTAATGGCCTTCTTTGTCTCTTTTGATCTTTGATGGTTTAAAGTCTGTTTTATCAGAGACTAGTATTGCAACCCCTGCTTTTTTTTGTTTTCCATTCACTTGGTAGATCTTCCTCCATCCCTTTATTTTGAGCCTATGTGTGTCTCTGCATGTGAGATGGGTCTCCTGAATACAGCAAACTTTTGGGTCTTTACTCTTTATCCAGTTTGCCAGTCTGTGTCTTTTAATTGGACCATTTAGTCAATCTACATTTAAGGTTAATATTGTTATGTGTGAACTTGATCCTGTCATTATGATATTAACTGGTTATTTTGCTCGTTAGTTGATGCAGTTTCTTCCTGGCATCAATGGTCTTTACATTTTGGCATGTTTTTGCAATGGCTGGTACCGGTTGTTCCTTTCCATGTTTAATGCTTCCTTCAGGAGCTCTTGTAAGGCAGGCCTGGTGGTGACAAAATCTCTAAGCATTTGCTTATCTGTAAAGGATTTTATTTCTCCTTCACTTATGAAACTTAGTTTGGCTGGATATGAAATTCTGGGTTGAAAAGTCTTTTCTTTAAGAATGTTGAATATTGGCCCCCACTCTCTTCTGGCTTGGAGAGTTTCTGCTGAGAGATCTGCTGTTAGAGTGATGGGCTTCCTTTTGTGGGTAACCCGACCTTTCTCTCTGGCTGCCCTTAACAGTTTTTCCTTCATTTCAACTTTGGTGAATCTGACAATTATGTGTCTTGGAGTTGCTCTTCTCAAAGAATATCTTTGTGGTCTTCTCTGTATTTCCTGAATTTGAATGTTGGCCTGCCTTACTAGGTTGGGGAAGTTCTCCTGGATGATATCCTGAAGAGTGTTTTCCAACTTGGTTCCATTTTTCCCCTCACTTTCAGGCCCCCCAATCAGATGTAGATTTGGTCTTTTCACATAATCCCATACTTCTTGAAGGCTTTGTTCATTTGTTTTTCCTCTTTTTTCTTTAGACTTCTCTTCTCGCTTCATTTCATTCATTTGATCCTCAATTGCTGATACTCTTTCTTCCAGTTGATTGAGTCAGTTACTGAAGCTTGTGCATTTGTCACATATTTCTCGTGTCGTGGTTTTTATCTCTGTCAGTTTGTTTATGGCCTTCTCTGCATTGATTATTCTAGGTATCCATTCTTCCATTCTTTTTTCAAGATTTTTAGTTTCTTTGTGCTGGGTATGTAATTCCTCCTTTAGCTTTGAGAAGTCTGATGGACTGAAGCCTTCTTCTCTCAACTCGTCAAAGTCATTCTCCGTCCAGCTTTGATCCGTTGCTGGTGATGAGCTGCGTTCCTTTGGAGGGGGAGATGCGCTCTTATTTTTTGAATTTATAGCTTTTCTGCCCTGCTTTTTCCCCATCTTTGTGATTTTATCTGCCTATGGTCTTTGATGATGGTGATGTACTGATGGGGTTTTGGTGGGGGTGTCCTTCCTGTTTGTTAGTTTTCCTTCTAACAGTCAGGACCCTCAGCTGTAGGTCTGTTGGAGATTGCTTGAGGTCCACTCCAGACCCTGTTTGCCTGGGTATCAGCAGCAGAGGCTGCAGAAGATAGAATATTGCTGAATAGTGAGTGTACCTGTCTGATTCTTGCTTTGGAAGCTTCATCTCAGGGGTGTACCCCACTGTGTGAGGTGTGGGGTGTTGGTTTGTCCCTAGTGGGGGATGTCTCCCAGTTAGGCTACTCAGGGGTCAGGGACCCACTTGAACAGGCAGTCTGTCCCTTCTCAGATCTCAACCTCCATATTGGGAGATCCACTGCTCTCTTCAAAGCTGTCAGACAGGGCATTTGCGTCTGCAGAAGTTTCTGCTGCTTTTTGTTGTTGTTGTTTAGCTGTGCCCTGTCCCCAGAGGTGGAGTCTACAGAGACAGCAGGCCTCCTTGAGCTGCTGTGGGCTCCACCCAGTTCGAGCTTCCCAGTGGCTTTGTTTACCTACTTAAGCCTCAGCAATGGCGGGCACCCCTCCCCCAGCCTCACTACTGCCTTGCAGTTAGATCTCAGACTGCTGTGCTAGCAATGAGGGAGGCTCTGTGGGCGTGGGACCCTCCCGACCAGGTGTGGGATATAATCTCCTGGTGTGCCATTTGCTAAGACCCTTGGTAAAGTGCAGTATTGGCATGAGTGTTACCTGATTTTCCAGGTGTTGTGTGTCTCAGCTCCCCTGGCTAGGAAAAGGGATTCCCTTCCCCCTTGCACTTCCCAGGTGAGGTGATGCCTCGCCCTGCTTCAGCTCTCGCTGGTCAGGCTGCAGCAGCTGACCAGCACCGATTGTCCGGCACTCTGTAATGAGATGAACCCGGTACCTCAGTTGAAAATGCAGAAATCACCCGCCCTGGGAGCTGGAGACTGGAGCTGTTCCTATTCGGCCATCTTTTTTTTTTTTTGCTAATTATCTACAAAGATTGCATGCTTCTTCTATAATACAAGTATTACTTTAAAATAGGAAAATGTAATATTACATTTCTGTTTGTTTAGAAAATTACTATATACTCTGTACCTCTCAGCCTATACTTCGACTAGCTCAGGCCTGGTAAGAACCCAACTGCAAGTTGTGATATAGAAATTAGGGGTTCCCAGTGGTCTTCTCAGACAGAACCACATTTATCTTTTACCCGCATAAGTTTATGGAGTTAAAGTTTAATGTTACTCCTTCAGCTTTCACAGAAAGATGAAATGGAAACAGCCATTTGAAGAATAATTTCCAAAACTATAATAGAAGTAATTTTATATTAATTCATATGTTATCTCTTTAATAATTACCTAATTTATGGATTCCTTTTTGAGTTCAGTGCCTGGGGAAAAAAAAGTCTTTTTCTCTTATTGATTCTTTCTTTTCTAGATAATAGAACTCTCTATAATCCATTTGGTTTCCTGCTATCTTGGGTACTGGGGAGCTCAGATGTAAATTAAGCACGTAATTGCATTAACAAACTTATTATCTAGTAGCTGGAAAGAGTAATTTCCTTTCTCTATACATTGCGTTATTATTTCATAAAAAATCTAATTTAAAAAGTGTCAATTCTAATTGCTCCTTTTTGCTCATGTGATCATTTTCTACACCGTTTTGGAAGAAGGGAGAGTATAAATAAATAATAGGCTGCCCTACAGATCTCTGTAGAATCTGTGCAAGCAACCTAACAAGTAGTTGATGGTTTTAAGGGTGTCTCCTCAACCCACAACTCTTCTCACTTTCTCTGAATGGGGAGGCCCACAGGGTTGAAACTCCCTCACTCCGGCCACAGTTGCAGGGTTGGATCAAATGGACACATGACCAAATTCAGGTGTGAGAGTATCTATTCTGACCGAGCATTTGGAATTGATAAAGCAATCCTCTAATGCTGTGAGGCATAAGTAAGCCAATAATTAAAACAATCAGTTTGTGGTAGTCTCATTTTGTCTTTGAAAAAGAAATTTAGTTTAAAACAAACCATGTTGAATTATCGTATTTCACTTTTCCCCCCAAAAGACAGATATTGAAAATAGAAGAATATTCTAAGTTCTGGAACCAAAGAGGAGAAGATTTACACGGCAGTATAAATACCCATGGCTGCAGCATTCAGTGAAACACCCTCAGTGAGGTGGGTTGGGTGGGAGGAAGATGACCATTAGTATCACCTGGGGAGTTTTTACCCAAAGCACACTTCACTCCTACATCTCCCACTAACCTGCAGAGGAGGCAGGCTTCAGGAAGATTTTTTTTTTAAGGCCAAAGATAATTCTGATACCTACTTGCTTCCCCACCTTCTCAAATAAGGGATAAAGAAAGGATCTGTGTTCTTATGTAGACTGACGATTCTATTGAACATCATGGCAATGACAGTGATGTGTCTATAGCAAAGTCTCTGCCAAGGAAATGCGTTTATTTTCCTACATGTGATTAGCATTCTCAATCAGCTTCACCTTTGTAGGTTCATACAGCAATTTTTGTTGTTGCTGATGTACTGTGGCATTTAGTGTGCTGCTTCCCAACTTTAGGTTTCTTATGACCATTGGAGTTGTTCCCCAGAAACTATGAATTACACTGAAATTCATGTTTTGTCTCATCATTCCAGCCTATCTAACAAAGTAGGTTGGAATAGGAATTCTCTTTTCTCCAAAGTGGAACTAATAAGGTAAGCCTTCAATGAATGGTCACTGGTTTTAATCAAATTAGAATATTAAGACTACCCTATTTTAGAGGCATATGATAGCAGCTTGTTAAGTAAGTTTCTTCTGGTTTGGAAGAGTCAATGAGTTTCTCAGATGAAAAAGGCCCAGAGTTCTTATAATTCAACTGCCCAGAATGGGGCAGTGAGAGGTGACTGGGGTTAGCTAAAGCTTTGCCACATTAAGGATCTACTTACAGTGAATCCACTCCACTCCCACCCCCACTCTCATCACACAGACTCAGATTCTCTGCACAGACTTAGGGTTCCTTCATTTTCTGTTTTTCACATGTATGTTTAAAAAAAAAAAAAAAAAAAGGAAGTGATGTACTCTCAAAATAGAAACAGATGTGAGATCTAATTTCTTACTGGAAGTGACAAAACATATAAAGATTTGGCAAAATATGTATTCACATATTTCAAGATTTCAAAAATAGTCATTGAACAAATAAAAGAAGCACTAGATAGCAGGGTGGTCTTTTTTTTTTTTGGTTTTTGCATGCTTTCGGTCAGATTGCCATGATGGCCTATTGTCAATAAAGCATAGAACATACAGAAATGTCATATATATAGGAAGCTTATAATATAAGTACATATTTTCAAAAATAATGATTTAAGAAAAAATAGCAAATTTTTAGTTTTAAAGAGAACCAAATTTGATAATTTCTAGTTTTCATTTCACTGTGAACTTTTATCATCATCTTTGATCAACTGAGCTTTATCTATCAAAAAAAGAAAAAGTTCAGAAATGAATTATTTCACTCATTAAATTTTAAGGGCAGTTGCACAGAGCAAAGCAGATGTAATAGGTTTTAAGAAAGAAAGATGTGAGGAGGCATATACTGATGAGTATGTGTGATTGTGGTGAGTAAGTAAATTTGCATTTATATAGCACCATTTTTCAGGTGAGACAATTGGTAATCTATTTGCTACAGTGCATTGCTGTGATGTAAAATCTGTACCAAGGAGAAATGGTGTAGCTCTTTTCAAAAGAAAGGCATTTGGATTTGATGAAAATTTATCTAGTGCCTTCAATGTGCCAGGTATTGTCTAGCCAGGGACTTCTTGCTGTCCTTGAACTTTCATAAGCCTATGTTGGTATTACTCCCTTCATTTTTGAAAATGAAGGAACTGAGGATCTAAAAAAATGAAACGACTTAGTTAAAGTCACGTATTTGGTAAATTGAAGAACCAAGATTGGAATCTAAAATTATTTCTACTCTACCCCAATTAAATCAAGGAAAAGTGCTGCAAAGTTTCAGAAGTCCTTATATCTAATTAGTGCTTAAAGTTCACAAGTTAATTTTACCACCTTTGTTTCTAACCCTTAAAATATATTCATAAGGCACACAGACATCCATGTTGAAGATGAGGAATGTTCAGAAAGTTTCAGGGCCGTGCCGCAGTTTGGCATGGTTTGTGACAGAACAGCCCATTGGGCAGCTTTTGGTGACCTGGGTTAGTGCCTGACACAACCACTCCAAGTAAGTTCCATCAGAAAGAAGTTATTGCACATGTCCCATGAAAAATATTCTTTCCCCTGTGTCTAGGGGTTCTATGATGAGCCTCAGTGGGAGGCTGGGAGGGAGATGCAGAACAGCCAGGGAACTGGGGTGGGATCTATGATGGGGCTTGAACCCTCCTCTTCCTTTAACCAGAGATGTTCTCTGTCAATTTTCTTTATATAGTTATCTATCCCATAAGAGTCTACTTGAAGAAAGGAGTTCTGTGGCTTTAAAATATTTCAAAACTATATCTTTATTCCACGTAGATATTGTGCCATTTTGAGGTTTTTATACTTTTTGTGTTCAGACATTTGAGGAACCAGTGATTAAAATAAAGACAAAAAAGGAAAGTGGAGCAGGGTTTTAAGAGTGCATATGCCACTGGGGTTGAGAATCTCTGCTTTAAAATGTGTGGTGACAACCTCTCTCATGTTCCAGCTACTCAACTGGGAAGTTATAAGGGGTTTGATGATTCCAGCCAGCACATTTGGCTCAATTACCTTCAGCTAAAAAAAGTAGACTAGCAGCATTCCTGAGCAGCTTAGAAAGTGACCTCTGAACTACTAGAAATTTACAGAGCCAAGTTCATGCGACTCTAATGTTAGTGGTGAACCTGAATTCCCGGCTCATCACCTATCAAACACACACACACACACACACACACACACACACACACACACACAGAGAGACAAACACACACACACAGACACACACACACACACACCCTTACACATTTGGTAAGGGATTGAAAGGAAAAAGGAGGATTTGTTAGGAGGCAGAAGGGTAGAAGTATCTCCAAACAGGATATCTCTCATCTTCCCATTCAACTTACTCTGGAAGTGAATGTTTTCATGTTTTCCTTTGCCTCCCGAAAGAAAGTCAGGATACAGATTTAAACAAGGGGTCAAGCAGGTACCCAAGGCAACTGGTACAGGGTGGAGAAGTGGTTAGAATGGCCCCTGTGACACCTGCGAGACACTTCCCCTAGTAGAGAGATCTCTGGGATGTGCAAGATTATGGACCAGTAGGCTGATTTACCTACCTTTTCTGAGTGCCACAGAGAGAAAGCTATCCCCAGGTATGCAACCCCATACCTGAGGACACACTCAGGTTGTCAGTGGGGAACACTCTTTGAGTTACACAAGACAGATACCACTCCACTTTACTTCAACTGAATTAACTTTTAGAAAAAGTGGAAAATAGAGCAGAAAACCAATGTACAACAATCACGATGGCTTTTGGTACTGATAGTAAATAAGCTTGGATGTTCTCCCAATACTCTTCTTTTCTCAAAGTTTGACCAAGCATCTGTTGTGCACTATTTTACATGCATGTCATGTCACAATTCACCAGCTGGCTAATATTTACCAATAATCAGAAAAGTAACCAACTATTTCTATGCGACACTTCTGGTATCAAACCTAATAGTTCTTCCTAAGATGAACTTGTTAGCACACCCCAACAACTGTCTGTGGAACCTGACAAAGTACACATCCTGCTGGTAGTGAGACTTTCAGTTTTTAGGACAATTATAGGTCTTAGAAGTAAGATGTCCAGGTTTCCTAAGAAAGAAGACAAATAAATAGACCCTATTACAGGCATTTTCTGGAATTTATTAATCACTTGGGATATTCATGTATAGACACCCTCACACAGATACACATACATACACCCATCTGTTTTCTTATGTCACTTATGATTCTATGTCCTAAAGGTGTTTGCTTATACCTTCAATACAGCCCTACTGCACAGTCCAGTGGTATCTGTATCTGTTTCTAACAGGAATTCAGGCTAGGTGTCTGAGAATTTAAAGTTGAAGACCATGGCATAACACATGGACTATCTCAAAATATCTACTGTTTGCTTTTTCAGCTGAAGGTAGTCTACTAGTCTACCTTTTCAACGGAAGGCAATTGAGCCAAATGTGGTGGCTGGAATCATCAACCACCTTATGACTACCCAGTTGGGTAGCTGTAACATGATAAAGGAGGTTGTCACCATACATTCTGGAGCAGAGGTTCTCAACCTTGATATTTGCCTGTAGTTTATTAGCCCAACCCTACAACCATCTCTAGGAGTAAAGCCAAGTCATCAGGGTTGCCAGAAAGATCTTCATCTGATTCCAAAGTACAGCCAAGCAACCACTCTTTTAGAAATAGCTATCATCTGCCAACAAAAAGGGTGATTGGAAACTAATTCATTAAACACACTTTATGCCTTATTTCTTGCTATCAAAATAAATATCCTAGATGCAAAATTTATCCTTTATAAATCTAAGTTACCATGAGAAAATGTGACCAAGCCCAATTCTGGTTTCTTTCAAAATTAGATATGTAATATAAATAGAACAAAGTTGAAACACTGCTCTCTCAGATGAGCTCAGAGGTGGATAATATGTCTCTGTGATAAAAGAATACTACATTTAACATTTATAATTCATTTTCACTGCCATGAAAGATAAATTGCTCTATCACTGGTAATTTTAAGTTTCTTGCCTTATGTTAGATGATAGAAAACCAGTGTGAGTGTCTGGTTCCCAAAACCCTTCTCTTATAACCTGATTCTTTTCTTTTTTTCCCCTCCTATGAAAGTTTGGTGTTGAGGATTAAGTTTTATAAAGAAGTGGATCTAGAAAAATCTAACATTTTTAAGGAACAGTACGTGTTTAAAACAGCCAATGTCTTATTCCATGACCTTCAGCTTTAAGTTCTTAGTAAATGTTTAAAAAGGCATGACTCATGTAAATGTCCAAGTATTTATCTTTTTATGCAAGCCCAGAAATGTTTTTTCTACTTTTTGGAAAGAGACAAGGTAGAGACGTTTGTTTTTTAGAACACTTCTTGCTGGTAAGAAAGCCTCCAAGTTTAGAATGGAGCAAAGAAAGACCCCAGAGAACTGATATCATAGAGTTGTAAAGGAGGCAAAAAAAAAAAAAAAAAAAAAAAGAAAAGAAAAGAAAAACACTAGTTGCAGACCATTTCAAAAAGAGAGGATAAATTGGCTTTGTCAGATTTGATGGATGTGCCATAAATGGAAAGCCAGATTTGTCTCCTAGAAAATAAAGACTAGTCTCTGGTTGGTAACTACATTCTGTGAAATACATTTCTCTTTTTTTAAAAATTGAATATAAGGCCTATGGTCTGGGCAGGGTTGGCCTCACTAATTCTAAGGGTTTGATTGATAACTGCCCAATCACTTTGTCTTTACAGTGGTAGAAAATGACATTGCTTCCTCACCCCTCTAGATGCAATGTTACTGAATTAATTAACTAGTCTGATAAATCTATTGATGTTACCCTTATTTTCTGGAAAAGCAAGGAGGCATAAATCTAGAAATAGTCTCAAAACTAAGCTGAGAGATTCTTTTTATAAAGTAACATCCCTCCTCCATAGCCAGACAATGATAAAAAAGAGGAGTCCTGCTTTATTTGAAAAAAAAAATAGAATATATTACCTTTTATTATAATGTAAAATATTTTGATTCCTTCTTTCCTGGAGAAGTTAGAAATCTACTAAGATTCCGGAGGTTTTCTGTTTTCAGTGCTGATTGTGAACATAACCAAGAAGTTTAAAAGGCTCTGCATAGAAAGGATCTCTCCTTGCTCACTCAGCTTTAGACCCCTCTCTCCATCACATCAGACGTACCGCATGTTTGTGATTCATCATCTCTACCTTTTCTGCATTCCTGTTGCCATGATTTAAAATATTTTCATCTACAAAATTATTTATCATCTTGATTTATTTCTTTTTTAAGTTATTTTTTATGTAGTTTTTAAAGCTCAGACATCATTTACATAGCATTAAATTCACCACTTTAAAAGTGTATAGTAGTTTTAGTGTAGTTACAAGTTGTACAGCCATTACCACTATCCCTGAATTCCAGAACATTTTCATCACCCTAAAAGAAACTCCATCCCCCATAGCAATCCTCAGCATCTCCTCTCACTCTGCTTCCTAGCAATCCACGAGATCCATGTTAAGTCTCTGTATGTATTTGCCTGTTCTGACCTTTCTTTTTTTTTTTTTTTAATTTATTTATTATTATTATACTTTAAGTTGTAGGGTACATATTGCATAACATGCAGGTGATACATATGTATGCTTGTGCCATGTTGGTCTGCTGCACCATCAACTCGTCATTTACATCAGGTATAACTCCCAATGCAATCCCTCCCCCTCCCCGTCCCCATGATAGGCCCCGGTGTGTGATGTTCCCCTTCCTGAGTCCAAGTGATCTCATTGTTCAGTTCCCACCTATGGTGAGGGCTTGTCTCGCGGTGTTTGGTTTTCTGTTCTTGTGATAGTTTGCTTGCTAAGAATGATGGTTTCCAGCTGCATCCATGTCCTACAAAGGGCCTTAAACTCATCCTTTTATGGCTTCATAGTATTCCATGGTGTATATGTGCCACATTTTCTTAATCCAATCTGTCACTGATGGACATCTGGGTTGATTCCAGTCCCGCTATTGTGAATAGTGCTGCAATAAACATCGTGTGCATGTGTCTTTATAGCAGCATAATTTTATAATCCTTTGGGTATATCCCCAGTAATGGGATGGCTAGGTCATATGGTACATCTAGTTCTAGATCCTTGAGGAATCGCCAAACTGTCTTCCATAATGGTTGAACTAGTTTACAATCCACCAACAGTGTAAAAGTGTTCCTATTTGCTCACATCTCTCCAGCACCTGTTGTTTCCTGACTTTTAATGATTGCCATTCTAACTGGTGTGAGATGGTATCTCGTGTGGTTTTGATTTGCATTTCTCTGATGGCCAGTGATGATGAGCATTTTTCATATGTCTGTTGGCTGTATGAATGTCTTCTTTTGAGAAATGTCTGTTCATATGCTTTGCCCACTTTTTGATGGGGTTGTTTTGTTTTTCTTGTAAATTTGTTGCTTGTAGGTTCTGGATATTAGCCCTTTGTCCAGATGGTAGATTGCAAAATTTTCTCCCATTCTCTGTAGGTTGCCTGTTCCTCTGATGGTAGTTTCTTTTGCTGTGCAAGCTCTTTAAGTTAATTAGATCCCATTTGTCAATTTTAGCTTTTGCTGCCGTTGCTTTTGGTGTTTTTAGACATGGAAGTCTTTGCCCATGCCTATGTCCTGAATGGTACTACCTAGGTTTTCCTCTAGGATTTTTATGGTGTGGTCTAACATTTAAAGTCTCTAATCCATCTTGAATTAATTTTCGTATAGGTAAGGAAAGGATCAGTTTCAGCTTTTCTACTTATGGCTAGCCAATTTACACCACAGCACCATTTATTAAATAGGGAATCCTTTCCCCATTTCTTGTTTTTTATCAGGTTTGTCAAAGATCAGATGGCTGTAGATGTGTGGTATTATTTCTGAGGACTCTGTTCTGTTCCATTGTGGTCTATATCTCTGTTTTGGGTACCAGTACCATGTGTTTTGGTTACTGTAGCCTTGTAGTATAGTTTGAAGTCAGGTGGCGTGATGCCTCAGCTGTTCTTTTGACTTAAGTTGATGTTGGAATGCGGAGGCTCTTTTTTGGTTCCATATGAACTTTAAAGCAGTTTTTCCAATTCTGTGAGAAACTCATTGGTAGCTTGATGGGGATGGCATTGAATCTATAAATTACCTTGGGCAGTATGGCCATTTTCACGATATTAATTCTTCCTATCCATAGGCATGTAGGTATGTTCTTCCATTTGTTTGTGTCCTCTTTTTATTTCACTGAGCAGTGGTTTGTAGTTCTCCTTGAAGAGGGTCCTTTACATCCCTTGTAAGTTAGTTCCTAGGTATTTGATTCTCTTTGAAGCAATTGAATGGAAGTTCATTCATGATTTGGCTCTGTGTTTGTCTGTTATTGGTGTATAAGAATGCTTGTGATTTTTGCACATTAATTTTGTATCCTGAGACTTTGCTGAAGTTGCTTATCCAGCTTAAGGAGATTTTGGGCTGAGACAATGGGGTTTTTCTAAATATACAATCATGTCATCTGCAAGCAGGACAATTTGACTTCTTCTTTTTCTAACTGAATACCTGATTTCTTTCTCTTGCCTAATTGCCCTTGAACTTCCAACACTATGTTGAATAGGAGTGGTGAGAGGCATCCCTGTCTTGTGCCAGTTTTCAAGGGAATGTTTCCAGTTTTGCCCATTCAATGATATTGGCTGTGGGTTTTGTCATAAATAGCTCTTATTATTTTGATGCGTTCCTCAATACCGAGTTTATTGGCGTTTTTTTAGCATGAAGGCTGTTGAATTTTATCAAAAGCCTTTTCTGCATCTATTGAGATAATCATGTGGTTCTTGTCTTTGGTTCTGTTTTATATGCTGGATTATGTTTATTGATTTTGAATGTTGAATTATTGCTTGCATCCCAGGATGAAGCCCACTTGATCATGGTGGATAAGCTTTTGATGTGTTGTTCAATCCGGTTTGCCAGTAACGTGAGGATTTTGCATCGATGTTCATCAGGGATATTGGTCTAAAATTCTCTTTTTGTTGTGTCTCTGCCAGGCTGGTATCAGGATGATGTTGGCTCATAAAATGAGTTAGGAAGGATTCCCTCTTTTTTCTATTGATTGGAATAGTTTCAGAAGGAATAGTACCAACTCCTCCTTGCCTCTGGTAGAATTCAGCTGTGAATCCATCTGGTCCTGGACTTTTTTTTTTTTTGGTTCAGTAGGCTATTAATTATTGCCTCAATTTCAGAGCCTACTATTGGTCTATTCAGGGGATTCAACTTCTTCCTGGTTTAGTCTTGGAAGAGTGTAAGTGTCAGGAAATTATCCATTTCTTCTAGGTTTTTCAGTTTATTTAACGTAGAGGTGTTTATAGTGATCTGATGGTAGTTTGTATTTCTGCAATGGGGTCGGTGGTGATATTCCTTTATCATTTTTTAATTAGCGTCGATTTGATTCTTCTCTCTTTTCTTCTTTATTAGTCTTGCTAGTGGTCTGTCAATTTTGTTGATCTTTTTCAAAAACCAACTCCTGGATTCATTGATTTTTTGGAGGGTTTTGTGTCTCCTATCTCCTTCAGTTCTGCTCTGATCTTAGTTATCTCTTGCCTTCTGCTAGCTTTGGAATGTGTTTGCTCTTGCTTCTCTAGTTCTTTTAATTAGATGTTAGAGTGTCAATTTTGATCTTTCCTGCTTTCTCTTGTGGGCATTTAGTGCTATAAATTTCCCTCTACCTGCTTTAAATGTGTCCCAGAGATTCTGGTATGTTGTATCTTTGTTCTCATTGGTTTCAAAGAACATCTTTATTTCTGCCTTCATTTCGTTGTAACTTGAAGTAGTCATTCAGAGGCAGGTTGTTCAGTTTCCATGTAGTTGAGCGGTTTTGATTGAGTTTCTTAGTCCTGAGTTCTAGTTTGATTGCACTGTGGTCTGAGAGAGACAGTTTATTTATAATTTCTGTTCTTGGCACATTTTGCTGAGGGAGTGCTGCTTGATATATGGTCAATTTTGGAGTAAGTACGATGTGGTGCTAAGAATGTATATTCTGTTGATTTGGAGTGGAAGTTCTATAGATGTCTAATAGGTCTGCTTGCTGCAGAGATGAGTTCAATTCCTGGATATCCTTGTTAACTTTCTGTCTTGTTGATCTGTCATGTTGACAGTGGAGTGTTGAGTCTCCATTATTATTGTATGGAGTCTAAAATCTCTTTGTAAGTCTCTAAGGACTTGCTTTTATGAATCTGGGTGTAGCTCCTGTATTGGGTGCATATATATTTAGGATAGTTAGCTCTTCTGTTGAATTGATCCCTTTACCATTATGTAATGGCCTTCTTTGTCTCTTTTGATCTTTGATGGTTTAAAGGGTCTGTTTTATCAGAGACTAGTATTGCAACCCTGCTTTTTTGTTCTCCATTTTGCTTGGTAAATCTTCCTCCATCCCTTTATTTTGAGCCTATGTATGTCTCTGCGTGTGAGATGGGTCTCCTGAATACAGCAGACTGATGGAGTCTTGACTCTTTATCAGTTTTGAGTCTGTGTCTTTTCATTGGAGCATTTAGTCCATTTTACATTTAAGGATTAGATTGTTATGGGTGAACTTGATCCTGCCATTATGATATTAACTGGATTTATTTTATGTTAGTTGATGCAGTTTCTTCCTAGCCTCAATGGTCTTTACATTTTGGCATGTTTTGCATGTAAGCTGGTATCGGTTGTTCCTTTCCATGTTGAGTGCTTCCTTCAGGGTCTCTTGTAAGGCAGGCCTGGTGGTGACAAAATCTCTAAGCATTTGCTTATCTGTAAGGATTTTATTTCTCCTTCACTTATGGAAACTTAGTTTGGCTGGATGAAATTCTGGGTTTAAAATTCTTTTCTTTAAGAATGTTGAATATTGGCTTTACTCTCTTCTGGCTTGGAGAGTTTCTGCCGAGAGATCTGCTGTGAGAGTCTGATGGAGGCTTCCCTTTGTGGGTAACCCGACCTTTCTCTCCTGGCTGCCCTTAAGATTTTTTTTCCTTCATTTCAACTTTGGTGAATCTGGCAATTATGTGTCTTGGAGTTGCTCTTCTCGAGGTATCTTTGTGGCGTTCTCTGTATTTCCTGGATTTGAATGTTGGCCTGCTACCCTACTAGGTTAGGGGAAGTTCTCCTGGATGATATCCTGAAGTGTTTTCCAACTTGGTTCCCATTTCCCCCCTCACTTTCAGGCACCCCAATCAGACTATTAAATTTGGTCTTTTACATAATCCCATACTTCTTGCAGGCTTTGTTCATTTCTTTTCTTCTTCTTTTTTTCTTTTGGTTTTCTCTTCTCGCTTCATTTCATTCATTTGATCCTCCAATGCAGCTGATACTGCTTCCGAAAGTTGGTCAATTAGGTTGCTGAAGCTTATTGCATTTGTCACGTATTTCACCGTGTCATGCTTTTCATCTCTTTCATTTCGTTTTATGACCTTCTCTGCATTAATAATTAGTCTGGCCGTCTTCCACTTTTTTCAAGAGTTTTAGTTTCTTTGCTGGAGTAAGCTAATTCCTCCTTTAGCTCTGAGAAATTTGATGGACTGAAGCCTTCTTCTCTCATCTCGTCAAAGTCATTCTCTGTCCAGCTTTTGATCCGTTGCTGGCGATGAATGCGGCTCCTTTGCGAGGAGATATTAATGCTTATTTTTTGAATTTCCAGCTTTTCTGCCCTGCTTTTCCCCATCTTTGTGGTTTATCTGCCTCTGGTCTTTGATGATGGTGATGTACTGATGGGGTTTTTGGTGTAGAGTGTCCTTCCTGTTTGATAGTTTTCCTTCTAACAGTCAGGACCCTCAGCTGTAGGTCTGTTGGAGATTGGCAGGAGTCCTCCTGACCCTGTTTGCCTGGGTATCAGCAGCAGAGGCTGCAGAAGATAGAATATTCTGAACAGCGAGTGTACCTGTCTGATTCTTGCTGGAGAAGCTTCCTCTCAGGGGTGTACTCCACCCTGTGAGGTGTGGGGTCAGACTGCCCTAGTGGGGATGTCTCCCAGTTGGAGGCTACTCAGGGGGTCCAGGGACCCACTTGAGCAGGCAGTCTGTCGTTCTCCAGATCTCAGCCTCCCGTGTTGGGAGATCCACTCTCTTCAAAGCTGTCGAACCCAAATTAGTTTCTTAGCGTCTGCAGAGGATTTCTGCTGCTTTGTTGTTGTTGTTGTTGTTGTTGTTGTTTAGCTGTGCCTGTCCCAGGGGTGGAGTCTGCAGGGGCAGGCGGGTTTCCTTGAGCTGCTGTGAGCTCCACCCAGTTGGAGCTTCCCAGCATTTGTTTTACCTACTTAAGCCTCAGCAATGGCAGAGCCCCTCCCAGCCTGGCTGCTGCGCTGGTAGATCACAGACTGCTGTGCTAGCAATGAGGGGAGGCTCGATGGTGGGACCCTCCCGGCCAGGTGTGGGATATGATCTCCTGGTGTGCCTGTTTGCTTAAAGCGCAATATTGGGGTGGGAGTTACCCGATTTTCCGGAGTGTTGTGTGTCTCCGGTTCCCCTGGCTGGGAAGGGATTCCCTTCCCCTTGGCTTCCGGGTGGCCGATGCCTGCGCCCTGCTTCCTTCTGGCTGAATTAGGGCTGCAGCAGCTGACCAGCACCCGATGAATCGGCACTCCCCAGTAGAGATGAACCCAGTACCTCAGTTGAAGAAATGCAGAAATCCACGGGTCTTCTGTGTGGCTGGCGCTGGGAGTTGGAGACTGGGCTGTTCCTATTGACCATCTTGCTCAGCCCCTCTGATTTATTTCTTTCAGTCTGCTTGATTACTAACCTTCAGAGACTTGGACACTAAAATTGCTAGAGATGAATTGAAGTAAGAGATGATGTCAGCTTGGACCAGGAAGGTAACAGTAAAGGTGGTGAGAAATGGTCACATTCTGGGTATACTTTGAATGTAGAGCCACTAAGATTTGTAGATGGATATTAAAGAAAATAAAATATAAAGGATAACTTCAAGATTTTTGGATAAAGCAACTGGAAAAATAGAACTGCCATTTATGAATATGGAAAGAATTGAGGTAGAGCATTTTTTTTCTTTGTTTTTTATTTTGTTTTGTTTTGTTTCCCCTGAGACAAAGTTTTGCCCTGACGCCCAGGCTGGAGTGCAGTGGTGCAATGTCGGCTCACTACAAATTCTGCCTCCCAGGTTCAAGCAATTCTCCTGCCTCAGCCTCCCAAGTAGCTGGGATTACAGGTGCATACCACCACGCCCAGCTAATTTTTGTATTTTTAGTACAGACAGGGTTTCACCATGTTGGCCAGGCTGGCCTCAAACTCCTGACCTCGTGATCCACCCGCCTTGGCCTCCTAAAGTGCTGGGATTACAAGAGTGAGCCACCGTGCCTGGCCAGCATGTTTTTAAGGAAAAATAAGAGCTTCATTTGGATATATTGTTTGAGATAACTATTAGTGTTTTTTTTTTTTTTTTTAACAGGGTGCATAAAAGAGGTTTAGTAATTACAGAGGCAAATCTGGAGTTCAGAGTAGCTATCTGAGTTGCATATAAATTTGAGAGTCCTCAGCATATAGATGGTGTTTAAAACAATCAGAATGTATGGAATTGCTAAGGCCAGTACTGCAGACAGAGAAGGAGACTTCACTACTGTCTTTCAGAAAGACTCCTGAGTAGGGTTCTAATGCTTCCGAATCCAATTCTGGCTTGCAATCCCATATGAAGCCAACCCATCTGTGAACCAATTTTGCCCTTTATCCTCCTCAGTCAGCAGGAAATAAGGGAATCACCTCTCCCGAACTCCTTCCACATGTGGCCACAGGTGAGACTAGAGGGAAAGCCATAGGAACAATATTGATGAAAGACATGAGAATCTGAGACACCTGATTTGCAGCTTGCTTCTGTGCTGTGGCCTTGCTTGTACCCAATCCTAGATGTATCATTTACCACAGGACTTACCTGACTTTATGAAATGGTAGGTCTGAGAGAACTCAGCTCAAGATGGGCTCAGGACGGGGTCATGACTATGTAGTCACTTCATACACCATGGTCAGAACTCCATCTCTACCAGGGCCCAGGAACATACCAGTTGATATGGTGGATAATTTTCCTTTGCTGAGGGCAGAGTTTTTTTTCCCAGGACTCTGAGACTTCTTTTCCTCTGGAGGAGAGCTTGCACTACAACCGAGACCTGCTGTAGAACATTTTCCTGCTCTGGGTCCCATACAAACCTGGAAGCCTTCCAAGTCATTCAGTTAATGAATTGAAGCAATATTCCCATGTGTGAAATATGCTGCCTCCAGACCATAAATTAGCTAGTAGGTGTTGTGATTGCTTTTTAATGGTGGAAGAGGCAAGATGAAATAATTTATTCTTTACTTTGAAGAGGAGATTCAGGTATTCTGTAAGACACTGGATCCTAAAAACCTCATTGATGTGGCAGGCTCCCGAATCTTTGCATGGTTTATCTTTCAAATACATGTGTCTTATAATGATCAATAAATTTTTCACAACCTGCTTATCTGGTCTAGTTTGGAAGATGTCATTAATATAGCAAATTAGTTCAATTTTTGCAGAATGTCCAGAGAATCCACAACATCCTTTCAGACTATATTATGACAAAGAATGGGAAAGCTACAGCCCTAGAGAAAAATCATAAATGTGTACTGTTGTCTTTAATGGAAGTGAATACCTTCTGGTCCTGCCCCATGATAGGAAGGGAAGAAGATGTGTTCTCAAGACCTATGATCACATATCACATACCTAAGACTGTTAATCTGCTCTATTAAAAATACACAGCAGCAGTAATTGAGACTTCTTTATTATTGAGTCCACTGTCATTTTTCAAGATCCTTGTCATCTTCATGGATCCACACCAGAGAATAAAATGAAGATATTATGGAACAATGGGCACTGCATCTCTTTAGATAACACCAGACTACGCCATAAAGATAGAATATTGGTTTTGATTTGCTATCTCTAATGGTTGATTTTATGTGTCAACTTGACTGGGCCATAGGGTGCCCAGATATCTCATTAAACATAATTCTGGGTATGTCAGTAAAGGTGTTTGGGATAAGATTAACATTTATATCAGTAGACTGAGTAAAGCAGATTGCCCTCTCCTGTGTGGGTGGGTCTCATCTCATCTGTTGAAGACCAGACTTGAACAAAATTTGAGTGGGGTTTTAACTTTTTTATTAGGGCATATTCCGTTAGCTTCCTTGATATCTTTTGATTATATGGATTAAGCAATATACTTGTTCACTGCCCATCTATCTTTCCCTGAGCAAAATGGTCCTCTATTAAATGTATCTATGCCTCTCTGTGTATCCACAAATCCTGGCTACCTCTCTGACCGTGCTGCTCATGATAAATGTGCTCACCTTGCTTCTGATGACCAAGTGCTGCTACCTGGTGTCCATTAGTTCTGGATCCTTTCATTTCCACTCCCATCAGGAAGCTTGGTTTTACAGTAGCATTTTATACATCAGTCCTCACCTACAGAGGAAAGACACCATTGAACTTCTTACCGGTGCATTTCTTATTGCTTTGGTAAATGGTGCGTACACCAGACACTTCCATGAACATAGTCAGCTGGTTGTTTTTTGTATGTTTGTTTATTTGTTTTTGCCTCATGCAGTATATTCACTCCAGCAATTCAGCTTTTGTAAGCTGTTTTGATCCCTTATCCTCTATTATCTATAGTGGCTCTCACACTTCTATTTGTTATGGATCGTTGTTTTTTCCAAGCTTCCAAGAGCCAACCCAGCAGCGTATTAGTAACTCCTAGCAATGTAGTATCAATGCTATATCACAGGAACATATTCTCATATTAACAAACTCTTTCCTATTCGACTTTATATTACATGTATCTTAATCCAAAACCTTTAGGATACAGTCTGCACATACACTCCTGGCTCCTATGAGGCCACATTGGCAAGGTCCTGCAGTTCCTTTGAGAATTTCTTCCATAAAGGCCTGGAAATTTAATGTCCAGGTAATGTTGTGACTCAATCTTATTCATTGTTCTGGTGGCCAAGAGTGGAGTTGGAGATAGATCTTAATAGGGGTGTTTCTTGCAAGACAGACATATTTTATCACTCAAGCAAGAAGAGTGCTGACCTTTTTCAGGAAGGAGAGAATGGCTTCCACAATCCAAAACATTCAAAAGAATCTGCAAATTCAAGGTTTTTGAGTGTATTTATCTAAATGTCCTCACCCTAAGTCTCAGGGTCTCACTCTTTTCCAACCAGATTTTGTGATAGCAGTCTCAGTGGTGCTGAAAAATCAATGTTCTCTAGGGATTCTAAACTTCAGTATTTTCTGCCTCTGGCTGAGTTGATAAGGATCTCTATATGTGGCCCTCTGCTTTTTATACTTTTTCTTATTTAGGCAATAAGTTTTAAGTTAATTTTCTTTAATGCACTCCTAGTCCTTACCAGAAATCATCCAATGCAGTACGCTTTTCATTATCACTTCCCCGAACCTCCCACATGCCTGAGATATTGCACCTGCCGGTGTATTTCCTTTCACCGCAGATCCCACTCCATTTCACCATCAGTAAAAGTTTTAACAATTCAACACTAGTGGCTGGGGCCTATTACTACTCCACTTATAAGCATTACCTACCAGCTATTTGGGAATTCAGTTTAAAAATCTATTTTAGTGGCTCCCTGGGCCACTATTGTACTAATTGTCCTAGGTCAAACTCTCAGGGAAATAGACTCTGAGATGGAGTTTCATATGTAGTTGTGTATTGGAGAATGTTATCAGGAATAGCACATGTGAGGGACACACACCCACCCCACCCCACCCCAAACCCGCCCCGCCCCCCCCCCCCCCGACACACACAGCAGAATTGCACAGAGGGAGAGGTTAACCTGCAAAGCGATGTCAATTTTTGGACTTCTCAAACAATGCCATGGAGAGATTTGAGGCTGGGGTGGCCTTTCTGAGACATCCTAAATGGAACAAGTAGGCTGGCCTTTATATACCTATACTATCAGACATTAGAAGTGGACTGTCCCTGGGAGAGACATAACCTTGAATAAGGCAGCTTTATTCAACTAAGGGTGATTTCTTGGGAGGAATTCCACTATGAGCTTTCAGCAGGGGCAACATTCTTGGTAGCTAGGAGAATGAGTATCTCTATCTGGGAGTTATACAGCATCTACTCAAACTAGCTTTAAGCTAATTAGCTAACCAACTCACCAAAGAAAAGTAAAAGACATGGAGAATTTTATTCTAAATTCTGGAGGATCCTAAAAGGCTTCTTGATCTTTTATTCTTTGCAGAGAATCATATCTTCACAATAGCGAGGAAGGGGGAAAAGGAGTCAAATGAACTAGTAATTATCTGTTCTTTCATTTTTTAAATGAGGTTCCAGCTAGATTCATTTCAGGCCCAAGGCTGAAATGTTTTTGTTTTGTTGAGAACCCACCTATATTATGTGGGAAAGTCACTGGAAAAGATTAGAAAGTTGGAAAGTAAATTTGTACAGCCTTGTGAGGATCATAGGAATCTAGGATTTGTGTTGAATCACCCACTGTGACCACAGGTCATAAAATCTCTGGTATGAACACATGCTTCTGTTTCAATAGGGGATAAAGTCAATACCTGCTGTACAACAATGAGAATCCTTATAGAGCTTTGATTCACCTCTCATTTCTCTTTCCAGTGTGGCTCACTTTAGCTGAGTCTGAACAAAGAATAAAACTGCTTTTTTACAGATTTTAAAGTGTAGAAGAAATTACCTTTGTTTTTAAAGGTTATTTAAAGGAATAAAAGTCAAAATTAGAACAAATTTGTTAAAGCTGTGGGTAGGAATAATATCAATTAGATGAAGTTCAACTTTTACCTTCATTACCAGATATCTTATTTTGATAGTTTTTAAAACAAAAAATTAAGGAGATAAGGAAAAAATACAGGAAAAAATTATAAGTCCAATAACACTTGAACAAAAATGTAAATAAATTCAATATAGTGACCAATTACCTCTTTCTTGCTTTTTTGGTTTTCTTTTTTTGAGACAAAGTCTCACTCTGTTGCCCAGGCTGGAGTGCAGTGGTGCGATCTCAGCTCACTATAACCTCTGCCTCCCAGGTTCAAGCAATTCTTGTGCCTCAGCCTCCCAAGTAGCTGGGATTACAGGCACTCACCACTGTGCCTGACTAACTTTTTTTGTATTTTTAATACAGACAGGGTTTCATCAAGTTAGCCAGACTGCTCTCAAAATCCTGACCTCAGGTGATCCGCCCGCCTCGGCCCCCCAAAGTGCTGGGATTACAGGTGTGAGCCACCATGCCCAGCCGATTATCTCTTTCTTGAAGCACTTTCTTCACTTGGCCTCTGGGACACCACCACTCTCCTCATGTTGCTCCTAGCATACCAGACACTCCTTTGCTATCTTCTTTGCTGGGGTTTCCTTTTATTTCCCATGTCTATCCACACATATGGCTTAATAAGTGCATCTTAGTCTGTTTCATGCTTTAAATACTTTCTACCACTCTCAAATGTCTATCTTTACTCCTGCCTCTTCATTGTATTTCTGATTCACACATTTGACTAGTTACCTAGATTCACCGTTTGAATATTTAAAAGACATGTCAATAATTTACTGTGTATTATCAAATAGCTAGAAGAATGGATTTTGAATATTCTCAACATAAAGAAATAAGAAATACTTAAGGCAATGAATATGCTAATTACTTGTATTTGATAATTATACATTGTATACAAGTATTGAAATATCACCCTGAACTCCATAAATACAGATAGTTATTATGTATCATTTAAAAATAAATTAAATTAAAGGCATGCCAAACGAACATGTCAAAATCCACTCTTGGTCTGGTGCAATGGCTCACACCAGTCATCTCAATGTTTTGGGAGGCCAAAGTGGGAGGATCACTTGAGGCAGGAGTTTAAGACCAGCCTGGGAAACATAGTGAGACTTCCTATGCACCAAAGAAGAAAATAGACACACACAAGCACAAACACACGAACTCCATTCTAAATCTTCTTCACCCAAACCTGCTACCCTACCAGTCACCCAATACATTTTTCTAATTTTAGGGAATAACAACTTTCAACTAATTGCTCAAACCAAAAATGTTAATGTCTTCTTTGACTTCTCTCTCTCTCTCATCTAAAACCCCCAAAACAAAAATTCCTCTTAGCTGTGACTCCAAGAAAAAGTTATAAGCCCAGGATTTAATGAAGAGCCAAACTGACCTTCAGATAAAAAATACTGGAGCAAACCATATGAACATAAAATAATTCAGGGAATGTTGTCCCTGTGAACCCTTCCTGGGGAATATATTAGAGAAATGTCTGCAAATAACTTAAAATTGGAGAGGCACTGGCATGAGAACTGTGGTCAACATTGAATATATTTGCCTGAGAACTATGACTAAGTGACAGATATAGTGAAGGCAATTAATTATGTAGTGGCTATATGTTACTATATTACATATTCTGACAATGTACCTTCAATAAAAATACACAAAAGGAAAAGCATATATAAAAATAGAAACATTTTGCTAAGAGCCTTATAAATGTTGTCCAGAATAAAAGAATATTTATGTAGAATTGAATTCATATTAAGAATCAGGGAGAAGGTGAGAAAAAAAGCTCCCTAGAAGATTTTTTTTAATGAGAGGAAACCAGTAGACAACACCTAATGAATGAGGAATTAAGAGTATTATATGAGGGATTGGGCACCAAGATGGCCAAACAGGAACAGCTCCAGCCTCCAGCTCCCAGTGTGAGCAACACAGAAGACAGGTGATTTCTGCATTTCCAACTGAGGTACTGGGTTCATCTCACTGGGGTGTGTCAGACAGTGGGTGCAGGACAGTGGGTGCAGCCCACCAACCAAGAGCCAAAGCAAGGCAAGGCATCGCCTCACCTGGGAAGTGCAAGGGGGAAGGGAATTCCTTTTCCTAGCCAAGGGAAACAGTGACACACAACACCTGGAAAATTGGGTCACTCCCACCCTAATACTGCGCTTTACTAAGGGTCTTAGCAAACGGCACACCAGGAGATTATATCCCACGCCTGGCTTGGAGGGTCCCACCCCCATGGAGCCTCCCTCATTACTAGCACAGCAGTCTGAGATCTAACTGCAAGGGGGCAGTGAGGCTGGGGGAGGGGTGCCCGCCATTGCTGAGGTTTATGTAGTTAAACACAATGGCCAGGAAGCTCGAACTGGGTAGAACCCACGGCAGCTCAAGGAGGCCTGCCTGCCTCTGTAGACTCCACCTCTGGGGACAGGGCAGAGCCAAACAAACGGCAGCAGAAACTTCTGCAGATGTAAATGTCCCTGTCTGATAGCTTTGAAGAGAGTAGTGATGCTCCAAGCACGGAGGTTGAGATCTGAGAACGGACGGACTGCCTGCTCAAGTGGGTCCCTGACTCCCAAGTAGCATAATGGGGAGGCATCCCCCACTAGGGGCAGACTGACACCCCACACCTCACATGGCCGGGTACACCTCTGAGATGAAGCTTCAAGAGGAACAATCAGACAGCAACACTTGCTGTTCAGCAATATTCTCTCTCTGCAGCTTCCGCTGCTGATACCCAGGCAAACAGGGTCTGGAGTGGACCTCAAGCAAACTCCAACAGACCTGCAGCTGAGGGTCCTGGCTATTAGAAGGAAAACTAACTAACAGAAAGGACATCCACACCAAAACCACATCTGTACGTCACCATCATCAACACCAAAGGTAGATAAAATCACAAAGATGGGGAAAAAGCAGTGCAGAAAAGCCAAAAATTCAAAAAATCAGAGCATCTCTGTCCCTCCAAAGGAATGCAGCTCCTCGCCAGCAACGGAACAAAACTGGATGGAGAATGACTTTGACAAGTTGAGAGAAGAAGCCTTCAGTCAATCGAACTTCTCAGAGCTAAAGGAGGAACTATGAATCCAGTGCAAAGAAACTAAAAACCTTTAAAAAAGATTTGATGAATGAATAACTAGAATAACCAATGCAAAGAAGTCCATAAACGACCTGATAGAGATGAAAACCATGACATGAGAACTACGCAACAAATGCACACACTTCAGTAACTGACTTGATCAACTGGAAGAAAGAGTATCAGTGATTGAAGATCAAATGAATGAAATGAAGCGAGAAGTTTAGAGAAAAAAGAGTAAAAGGAAATGAACAAAGCCTCCAAGAAATATGGGATTATGTGAAAAGACCAAATCTACGTCTGGTGTACCTGAAAGTGATGGAGGAGAATGGAACCAAGTTGGAAAACACTCTGCAAGATATTATCCAGGAGAACTTCCCCAACCTTGCAAGGCAGGCCAACATTCAAATTCTGGAAATACAGAGAACACCACAGAGATAAACCTTGAGAAGAGCAACTCCAAGACACATAGTTGTCAGATTCACCAAAGTTGAAATGAAGGAAAAAATGTTAAGGGCAGCCAGAGAGAAAGGTCAGGTTACCCACAAAGGGAAGCCCATCAGACTAACAGCAGATCTCTCGGCAGAAACTCTCCAAGCCAGAAGAGAGTGGGGGCCAATATTCAACATTCTTAAAGAAAAGAATTTTAAACCCAGAATTTCATATCCAGCCAAACTAAGTTTCATAAGTGAAGGAGAAATCAAATCCTTTACAGACAAGCAAATGCTGAGAGATTTTGTCACCACCAGGCCTGCCCTACAAGAGCTCCTGAAGGAAGCACTAAACATGGAAAGGAACAACCAGTACCAGCCATTGCAAAAACATGCCAAAATGTAAAGACCATCGATGCTAGGAAGAAACTGCATGAACTAACGAGCAAAATAACCAGCTAACATCATAATGACAGAATCAAGTTCACACATAAAAATATTAACCTTAAATGTAAATGGACTAAATGCCCCAATTAAAAGACACAGACTGGCAAACTGGATAAAGAGTCAAGACCCATCAGTTTGCTGTATTCAGGAGACCCATTTCACATGCAGAGACACACATAAGCTCAAAACAAAGGGATGGAGGAAGATCTACCAAGTGAATGGAAAACAAAAAAAGGCTGGGGTTGCAATCCTAGTTTCTGATAAAACAGATTTTAACCAACAAAGATCAAAAGAGACAAAGAAGGCCATTACATAATGGTAAAGGGATCAATTCAACAGGAAGAGCTAACTATCCTAAATATATATGCACCCAATACAGGAGCACCCAGATTCATAAAGCAAGTCCTCAGAGACTTACAAAGAGACTTAGACACCCACACAATAATAATGGGAGACTTCAACACTCCACTGTCAACATTAGACAGATCAACGAGACAGAAAGTTAACAAGGATATCCAGGAATTGAACTCAACTCTGAACCAAGCAGACCTAATAGATATCTACAGAACTCTCCACCCCAAATCAACAGAATATACATTCTTCTTGGCACCACATCACACTTACTCCAAAATTGACCACATAGTTGGAAGTAAAGCACTCCTCAGCAAATGTACAAGAACAGAAATTATAACAAACTGTCTCTCAGAACACAGTGCAATCAAACTAGAACGCAGAACTAAGAAACTCAATCAAAACCACACAACTACATGGAAACTGAACAACCTGCTCCTGAATGACTACTGGGTACATAACGAAATGAAGGCAGAAATAAAGATGTTCTTTGAAACCAATGAGAATGAAGATGCAACATACCAGAATCTCTGGGACACATTTAAAGCAGTGTGTAGAGGGAAATTTATAGCACTAAATGCCCACAAGAGAAAGCTGGAAAGATCTAAAATTGACACCCTAACATCACAATGAAAAGAACTAGAGAAGCAAGAGCAAACACATTCAAAAGCTAGCAGAAGGCAAGAGATAACTAAGATCAGAGCAGAACTGGCGACAGAGACACAAAAAACCCTTTAATAAATCAATGAATCCAGGAGCTGGTTTTTTGGAAAGATCAACAAAATTGATAGACCGCTAGCAAGACTAATAAAGAAGAAAAAAAGAGAAGAATCAAATAGACACAATAAAAAATGATAAAGGGGTTATCACCACCTACCCCCCAGAAATACAAACTACCATCAGAGAATACTATAAACACCTTTATGCAAATAAACTAGAAAACCTAGAAGAAATGGATAAATTCCTGGACACATACACTCTCCCAAGTCTAAACCAGGAAGAAGTTGAAACCCTGAATAGACCAATAGCAGGTTCTGAAATTGAGGCAATAATTAATAGCCTACCAACCAAAAAAAGTCCAGGACCAGGTGGATTCACAGCTGAATTCTACCAGAGGTACAAGGAGGAGCTGGTACCATTCCTTCTGAAACTATTCCAATCAATAGAAAAAGAGGGAATCCTTCCTAACTCATTTTATGAGGCCAACATCATCCTGATACCAAAGCCTGGCAGAGACACAACAAAAAAGAGAATTTTAGACCAATATCCCTGATGAACATCGATGCAAAAATCCTCAATAAAATACTGGCAAACCGAATCCAGCAGCACCTCAAAAAACTTATCCACCATGATCAAGTGGGCTTCATCCCTGGGATGCAAGGCTGGTTCAACATATGCAAATCAATACACATAATCCAGCATATAAATAGAACCAAAGACAAAAACCACATGATTATCTCAATAGATGCAGAAAAGACCTTTGACAAAATTCAACAGCCCTTCATGCTAAAAACTCTCAATAAATTCAGTATTGATGGAACGTATCTCAAAATAAGAAGAGTTATTTATGACAAACCCTCAGCCAATATCATACTGAATGGGCAAAAACTGGAAGCATTACCCTTAAAAACTGGCACAAGACAGGGATCCCCTCTCTCACCACTCCTATTCAACGTAGTGTTATAAGTTCTGGCCAGGGCAATCAGGCAAGAGAAAGAAATCAAGGGTATTCAGTTAGGAAAAGAAGAAGTCAAATTGTCCCTGTTTGCAGATGATATGATTGTCTACTTAGAAAACCCCATTGTCTCAACCCAAAATCTCCTTAAGCTGATAAGCAACTTCAGCAAAGTCTCAGAATACAAAATCAATGTGCAAAAATCACAAGCATTCTTATACACCAATAACAGACAAACAGAAAGCCAAATCTTGAGTGAACTCCCATTCACAATTGTTTCAAATATAAGAAAATACCTAGGAATCCAACTTACAAGGGATGTGAAGGACCTCTTTAAGGAGAACTACAAACCACTGCTCAATGAAATAAAAGAGGACTCAAACAAATGGAAGAACATACCATGCTCATGGATAGGAAGAATCAATATTGTAAAATGGCCATACTGCCCAAGGTAATTTATAGATTCAATGCCATCCCCATCAAGCTACCAATGACTTTCTTCACAGAATTGGAAAAAACTACTTTAAAGTTCATATGGAACCAAAAAAGAGCCCGCATCTCCAAGACAATCCTAATCCAAAAGAACAAAGCTGGAGGCATCACGCTACCTGACTTCAAACTATATGACACGGCCACAGTAACCAAAACACCATGGTATTGGTACCAATGCAGAGATATAGACCAATGGAACAGAACAAAGCCATCAGAAATAATACCACACATCTACAGCTATCTGATCTTTGACAAACCTGAGAAAAACAAGAAATGGGGAAAGGATTCCCTGTTTAATAAATGGTGCTGGGAAAACTGGCTAGCCATAGGTAGAAAGCTAAACCTGGATCCCTTCCTTACTCCTTATACAAAAATTAATTCATAATGGATCAGAGACTTAAATGTTAGACCTAAAACCATAAAAACCCTAGAAGAAAACCTAGGCAATACCATTGAGGACATAGGCATGGGCAAGGACTTCATGTCTAAAACACCAAAAGCAATGGCAACAAAAGCCAAAATTGACAAATGGGATCTAATTAGACTAAAGAGCTTCTGCACAGCAAAAGAAACCACTGTTAAAGTGAACAGGCAACCTACAGAATGGGAGAAAATTTTTGCAATCTACTCATCTGACAAAGGGTTAATATCCAGAACCTACAAAGAACTCAAACAAATTTACAAGAAAAAAAACAAACAACCCCATCAAAAAGTGGGCAAAGGAAATGGACAGACACTTCTCTAAAGAAGACATTCATACAGCCAACAGACACATGAAAAAATGCCCATCATCACTTGCCATCAGAGAAATGCAAATCAAAACCACAATGAGATACCATCTCACACCAGTTAGAATGGTGATCATTAAAAAGTCAGGAAACAACAGGTGCTGGAGAGGACGTGGAGAAATAGGAACACTTTTACACTGTTGGTGGGACTGTAAACTAGTTTGACCATTGTGGAAAACAGTGTGGCGATTCCTCAAGGATCTAGAACTAGAAACACCATTTGACCCAGCCATCCCATTACTGGGTATATACCCAAAGGATTATAAATTGTGCACCTATAGTGACACATGCACACGTATGTTTAATGCCACACTATTCACAATAGGAAGACTTGGAACTAACCCAAATGTCCGTCAATCATAGACTGGATTAAGAAAATGTGGCACATATACACCATGGAATACTATGCAGCCATAAAAAGAGATGTGTTCATGCCCTTTGTAGGGACATGGATGCAGCTGGAAACCATCATTCTCAGCAAACTATCGCAAGAACAGGAAACCAAACACCACATGTTCTCACTCATAGGTGGGAACTGAACAATGAGAACACTTGGACACAGGAAGGGGAACATAACACACCAGGGCCTATTGTGGGGGTGGGGGAAGGGGGGAGGGGTAGCATTAGGAGATATACCTAAAGTAAATGATGAGTTAATGGGTGCAGCACACCAACATGGCACATGTATACGTATGCAACAAATCTGCACGTTGTGCACATGTACCCTAGAACATAAAGTATATATATATAAAGAAAGAATACCAAACGGATGAGGAAAAAAAAGAGTATTATATGAGGTGTTTTATTAAATGTAAATATTACCATAAAAATAAAAGTCTTTCTAAATATCAAAAATATACTGAGAGAAAGAGAGAGGTAGGAAGAGTGAGACAGAACAGCTTACATAGTGGTATCTATAAAATAAATGAGCTTAACATACCTGTTAAAAGAAAAACATTTTCAGGTTTTCTAACAAAGCAAAACAAAACTAAACCCAAAAGATTCAGAAAAGCTTAAAATACAAGGATACAAAGATGTACCCCAGACAAATACAAAGAAACAGAAAGAAGTATATTTTTATATTTGACAAGATAGGATTCAACCCAAAATGTCTTTAAAGAATTTTTTAAAAGGATACTTTATAATACCAGAAGCTATAATTTATAATAAATATAAAATTGATATTAGTATTTATATACTCAAAAAAATCAACAATTTTCATAAAGCAGAAACTATAGGAAATGCAAGAAGAAATAGGTGGAAACATACAAAATATAGAAAACGTTAACATATCACTCTCAATTCAAGACAAATCAAATAGTCACAAATTTAGTAAGAATATAGAAGAACTAATAAATGTAATTTATAAGATGTATCTTATAGTTATATCAAACTCTGTACACCTGTAGTAGAGAATATATATCTTATTTTCAGGTACACAGAGAATACTCACAAATACTCTGGCAACCAAAAAATTAAAAGCTCAATAAAAACCCAAAGAATAGAAAAAATATGAATTGTACTTTCTAAACATAAGGCAATAAAATTGAGAATTACTAGCACATTTTATAGACCCTTCAACATGCAAATTATTCATAGTCTCACTTTATTAAACTCTTAGGTCCAGGAAAAAAACAGACTGAACTTACAGATTTTCTCTCTGTAATAATAAAATACATAAACACTTCTCGAAGTTACATAGGAGAAATCGACTCCGGTTTTAAATTATTGGTATATGCTAGAGGAGACCAACTGTTTTTTCTAATATGTAAATAATGTTGAATGTGTTTTTCTTCCTTATATTTTTATATTTATTTTAAATTTTTAGCTGAGTTGGTTAATGTTTCATTTTTCAAATATTTATAAAAATGTGCTCTGAACAAAAACAGTTCAACTACTATCATAGTTTGCATCTTAGAGTGTAAGAAGAAACAAAATCAAACATCAACCAAGCCTCCAAAATAATGTTTCCATGACCAAAATAGAAAAGTAATGATCAAAGTTGGATTTAAATTACTACCCTGCAATGGCTTTTTCATATTGGTTGGCATCAACCAGTAAACTCACAATGTTTAAAAGCAATTATTTTCAAAACTTGACTGATCATAAGATTTTCCTTGATGTGACTATTAAAAATGCAGATTCAAGTCTCCCCTCTGTGGATTCTGCCTCCATTCCACCGGGCTGTAGGCTGGGTTGAATATTAAGCCAACTCACCAGGCGATTCTTAAGATAAGCAAGGTTTGCAAAAGTCACGTCAAGGAGTGATCCTGTTACCATCCTAATGGGCTCACTTTAATGAATCCCGGGGGATGGAGAGAAGAAAGGCTTGCATGGAAAACGGAGCTTTTACCTTCACTCAGTCTCATCATCTGGATCGGAACTGAGGTAGGAGAGTGAAAGGTAAAATTAGATAATTACGATTTGAATCAAAAGAATCTCTCCTCTAAGAAACAGAAAGTTATATACGAGAGGTTCTGCAACTTGAATGAGCATCAAAATCCCCTAGGATGAAACTCAGTGCAGCAGAACTGGGGCTTGGCCATGGGTTTCTTAAACAAACACCCAGGTAATTCTGACGCAGATGGTCCACAGGCCTCACTTTGAGAAAGACTTCTATAAATTACTTTTCAGACACGTAATAATCGTCAGCCTCCTCAAGCCTTTCCTGATGAATTCACTTGTCTTTCTCTTACTCTCCAGACTTGTTCAGCAGGAGTTTGTATGTGTGTGTTCTCTCTCTCCAAATATACTCAAAATTTGTTTAACAATGATGATGTATTTTATCTATTAGAACTCCCACATAGGAGATGTTAATGATACCTTGCTGACTGATTCCTTAACTAACATTTACCAAACACTATGTGTAAGAAAGGTATGGAGCTAAATGCTGAGTAAATGATATTTGATGATAGATGTTCCTGTGTTCCTCAGATGTCTTAGTGTGTTTGGAAAGAGAGGAAGGGAGCCCAAGTGTAGACCAGTGTTTTCTTGTGTGTGTTCCTTGAATGTGTGCATGTTTCCCACATAGGCTCACACTCACAGCACAACCAGGGCTAAGGCTATTTGCAGTTATGGATGAGTATGGAAGGAGGATGAGTCCAGTCTACGTGTGATGCCTTTGCCCCTTCTTGTAGTGAAATACTATGAGCACCATGAATAGCAATTGCATGATGCTATGGAGATGTGGGTTCTAGGAGAAATTCCAGATGTCTGGCATCATCTTTTCCTAATAAAAGTATTTATTGGCCTCTCATTAGGTACCAGACACTGATACATGATTTTCATTCATTATCTCATTTAATAGCCACAGCATTCTATAAAATAGTATTACATCCATTCCTAATTTGCAGGAAGAAAATAACAGCAAAGAAAATTAAGTAACTTTCCCAAGACAAAGAGGATTGAGCTTGGCTTTAGAACCCACTCCAAATTTTCCTCCACACTATTTTAGTTCAAACCACTGAGGAGGGAAATGGCCCCGGGCAATGACTTTTAGAAGGCAGAGGAAGCAAGTTAATACTTAGACTCACCTCTACGTCATATCCAGTTCTTAGTTGTAAAACTCAAATCTCATCACTTTACTTAGTGAAACCTATCAATGGCTTCAATATTCATCCCAGACTTGTTAGAAAGCCCCTTAGCGTTGGATTGAAACTTTTCTTCTCAGCCCTCTGGAATCACTGGAATTTTTTCAAAAGTGTTTTGCAAATATTATTCAATTTCTAGTTGAAGTGGCTTCTTTCTCACCCCAACTCTGCTCCTAGGGAAGAAAGAATAGAGCTCTCCTAATTGACTCTCTGGAGCCAGTTAAAACCTTATCTTCTCATAAAAATTCTCTCTGTTAGGTTCCCACCTCCCAATAACCCAAACATCCTGGCTCTTCACCTCTGCTTTCCCAAACATCCTGGGCCTACCTTTCTTTATAGCCATGATTCACAACTAATTAATAAAATTACTCTTGTTTCTCTGGGAGTTCCTTCTCATTCCTCTGTTTTCCTTCAATGTGCATTGGCAGTTAGCGGTAGTATCTGGGCTCAGAGATTCTTTCTTGGCTCATAAGGTTAGGTGCATGTGAGTGTAAAACAGGATGTCTCTGGAGACAGAGAGCCAGGTTGGATGGTTAAAAGTTTCCCTATCTGAGTTTGAAGGAGGTGCTGGCATCTCCTACAGAGACTGCATATGCCAAGGAACTCTGGTTCCCCTACTGGCAGAGGCCACTGGTAAGAGGAGTCTGAACCTTAGAAACTGTCTCCCTTTCTGGAGGTGGAGATACTTACCTTGCAGTCCTACAACCTCTTTCAAAATGTGTATTCTAGCCTTATGGGTATGTAAAAGTATACTTAATACACATTTCTTCATCTTAGCTCTGGTATCTGGCTACTTTTTCTTTCTTGTGAGATCCACTGTCCCCTTCCTCCTCAAGGCATCCCCACATATAGCCTTTCTAGCCCATATTTTCACCCAGCTTCACCCAAAAATCCTCCACTTAGGCCAGCCTCCTGGTGCAAAATTTCTCATACCCAGAAACCTCTTGAATTGGTCATTACAATAGAAGAAATTAAGTCTCACTTTTTAACCCACTCTTTCTCTCTCTCTTTCTTCTCTCTCTCTCTTTCTCTCTTTCTCTCTTTCTTTCTTTCTGTTTCCAGTGTTTCATTCTGTCATCCAGGCTGGAGTGCAGTGTTTCAATCACTGCTCACTGCAGCCTCAACTTCCTACGCTCAAGTGACCCTCCTGCCTCAGTCTCCTGCATAGCTGGGACTACAGGAGCGCACTACCATGCCCAGATAATTTAAAAAAAGAAAAAAATGTGAGGTCTGGAGTTCAACACCAGCCTGGCCAACTTGGTGAAACCCAGTCTCTACTAAAAATACAAAAAAAAAAAAAAAAAAAAATAGCCAGGTATGGTGGCAGATGCCTGTATTCCCAGCTACTTGGGAGGCTAAGGCAGGAGAATCACTTGAACCCAGGAAGCGGAGATTGGAGTGAGACGACATTACGCCACTGCGCTCCAGCCTGAGCAACAAGGTGAGACCAAAAAAAAAAAAAAACCAAAGAAAGAAAGAAAAAGAAAAGAAAAGGAAAAGAAAAGGAAAGAAAAGAAGAAAAGAAAAGAAAAATGTCCAGAGACAGGATACTACTGTGTTGCCCAGGCCAGTCTCAAATTCCTGGGCTCAAGCCATCCTCCTGCTTCCGCTTCCCAAAGTGCTGGGATTGCAGGCGTGAACCACAACGCTCAGCCCTGTTTTCCTTATGTTTAGTTAATTAAAAACAACAACTTTTTATCACTCAGTGTCTTTTGCTCACATCTCCTATATTCTGTTTTTGTTTTCTTCTCTTTACTTTTTTTTTTTAATCTTTCAGATATTCTTCTTTTCAGGTCTTTCATCATTTACCTTTTATTGGTCAGTTTCCTTTTAATGGGTCACCACTAAATGCCCTAATTGACAATTTAATTTGTTTTATAACAAAAAAATTGACATTTGATACATATTCATTAAGAGAACAGACACTGTTACCATGAGGCCTTATTTTCCTAAATCTAATCAAATCCTAAAATTATTCAAGTGTCACGTGCTTTGTTGAAGATTGCTTTTAGATTTGATCTAAAATATTTCCTTATATAAAGGGTTTTTTGGGAAGAGAAAGCACCAGTAAGTAGGAGCCAAGATTCTGGTTTAACATTTCATGATTTGGGACCCCAAATGAATGAACAATTGGTTTATTACAAGATAAACAGAACAATCCCTAGCAGCATCAAACTAAGTATAGTTTTGTTTTGTTTTCTGGGCCTTTTTTACATTTCCCCAATTCACTGATAGAATTTTCTTCCTCCTAGTCAGCTTTCTCGTGTTGACATATGGTGGAATCCTCCATAAATATTAGTTATCAAATTAAAAGAATCACTTCTTTAACCCTCTTGTTAGGTGGGAGGATGGTTGAATGTTGCATTTTTTTCTCATACAGAGGTGACAACAATGACCAGTCTTTAAGATTTTAAGAATAATGGAACTGATCTATTTATAGCTGAGTGTCTCATTCTCCTTTTAATCTGTAGTTCATGTACAAAGTTATAAACTTTATAGTTTATAAGACACTCGACTAGCCTAGTATCACAGAGTAAGTATAAATTCTGGGATTAGTTCCATATCCTTGGCCTCATTAGCTTTTTCCTTTAGTTTTCATGACTGAGATATCGTGGCAGAAGGAGGAAGAATTAGATCAATTTCAGGAGAACTGGATTATAGCTCTGATTCTGCTTCTAACCAGGAGTGAAGTGGTGTTTAGGTCACTAAATTGTGTACAGTTGTCCATCAGTATCTACAGGGAATTGGTTCCAGGACCCCCTGAGGATACCAAAATCCATGGATACTAAAATCCTGTATATAAAACGGCATGGTATATGTATAAAACCTGTACACAGCTACCCCTATACTTTAGTTCATCTGTAGATTACTCATAATATGTAATACCACATTACTGCTACGTAATAGTTCTTTTACTGTGTTTTTACTCGTATTTTTTATTGATATATTGTTATTTTTAAAAATATTGTTATGTTGTCGTTTTTAAAAACATTTTGAACCCACAGCTGTTGGATCGGTGAATGTTGGAACCCATGCCAACAGTACTTGGTATTCTTATCTGTAAGATGGTTTCACTGATGGACATTTGGGTTGATTCCAAGACTTTGCTATTGTGAATAGTGCCACAATAAAACATAATAATGCGGTGCATGTGTCTTTATAGCAGCATGTGATTTATAATCCTTTTGGGTATATACCCAGTAATGGGATGGTTGGCCATAAGTGGTACATCTAGTTCTAGATCCTTGAGGAATCGCCATACTGTTTTCCATAATGGTTGAACTAGTTTACAGTCCCACCAACAGTGTAAAAAGTATTCCTGTTTCTCCACATCCTCTCCAGCACCTGCTGTTTCTGACTTCTTTTAATGATTGCCATTCTAACTGGTGTGAGATGGTATCTCATTGTGGTTTTGATTTGCATTTCTGATGGCCAGTGATGATGAGCATTTTTCATGTGTCTGTTGGCTGTATGAAGTCTTCTTTTGAGAAATGTCTGTTCATATGCTTTGCCCACTTTTTGATGGTGCTTGTTTGTTTTTTTCTCTTGTAAATTTGTTTGAGTTCTTTGTAGGTTCTGGATATTAGCCCCTTTGTCAGATGTATAGATTGCAAAATTTTCTTCCATTCTGTGGTGGTTGCCTGTTCACTCTGATGGTAGTTTCTTTTGCTGCAGAAGTTTCTAGTTTACCGAGATCCCATTTGTCAATTTTGGCTTTGCCATTGCTTTTTTGTGGTGTTTTAGAGGACATGAAGTCTTTGCCTATGCCTATGTCCTGAATGGTACTATCTAGGTTTTCTTCTAGGGTTTTATGGTATTAGGTCTAATATTTAAGTCTCTAATCCATCTTGGAATTAATTTTCATATATGAGTAAGGAAAGGATCCAGTTTCAGCTTTCTACTTATGGCTAGCCAATTTTCCCAGCACCATTTATTAAATAGGGAATCCTTTCCATTTCTTGTTTTATTGTGGTCTGTCAAAGATCAGATAGCTGTAGATGTGTGGTATTATTTGGAGGACTCTGTTCTGTTCCATTGGTCTATATCTCTGTTTTGGTACCAGTACCATGCTGTTTTGATTACTGGATTAAGAAAAATGTGGCACATATACACCATGGAATACTATGCAGCCATAAAAGGATGAGTTTGTGTCCTTTAGGACATGGATGCAGCTGGAAACCATCATTCTTAGCAACCATCACAAGAACAGAAAACCAAACACCGCATGTTCTCACTCATAGGTGGGAACTGAACAATGAGATCACTTGGACTTGGGAAGGAACATCACACACTGGGGCCTATCACGGGAGCTAAGGGGAGGGATTGCATTGGGAGTTATACCTGATGTAAATGACGAAGTTGATGGGTGCTGACGAAGTTGATGGGTGCAGCACAGCAACATGGCACAAGTATACATATGTAACAAACCTGCACGTTATGCACATGTACCCTAGAACTTAAAGTATAATAATAATAAAAAAAACAAAAACAAAAAAAAGATGGATTCAACAAGATTGTTTCTTAAGATACCCAAATTCTATGGTCATCAGACAGAATTCAACTAAGTATAACGAGTGATATGGTTTGGATCTGTGTCCCTATCAAATCTCATGTTGAATTGTAATCCCCAGTGTTGGAGGTGGGACCTGGTGGGAGGTGATTGGATAGTTGGGGTGGAGTTCTCACAAATGGTTTAGCACCATCCCCTCAGTGCTATTCTTGTGATAGTTAGGGAGTGAATACTCATGAGATCTGGTTATTTTAAAAGTGGGTGGCACCTCCCCACTCTCATCCTCCTACTCCAGCCATGTGAAATGCCAGCATCCCCCTTGCCTTCTGCCATGATTAGAAGTTTTCTGAGGCCTTCTCGGAAGCTGAGCAGATGCCGGTATTATGCTTCTTGTACAGCATGCGGAACTGTAAGTCAACTAAACCTCTTTTCTTACCCAGACTCAGGTATTTCTTTATAGCAATGTGAGAACAGACTAATAATACTACTAGTCAGTAGGCACTTTTGTTACAAATAGTCTTTTCATTTTTCTTATCATGTTATGTCTGTAACATGTCAATTCTACCTATTTGAGCCTAAACATAAATGAAGGAAAGGAGAAAAGAAAGAAGGAGGGAGAAATTATGAATAATCTAAAATATAAAGCATGAGAAAATTGACCTGATGGCAAGGTTTTGAATGCAATGTTATAATTTCATAATATAGGATTTTCAGAAGATAAATAAGTAAAAAGTTTTCTTATATTGTCATAAATACAGTCTTACATCAAAAATGTGTCTGCTCTCAGAATCTTTCGGTGTCCACCTTAAAAGATATTGGATGTAACCTCAATGTTATTTGAATTTTTTCTTCAAATAATAACTGAAGATTTTTACTGTCATGTTTAAGAAAAATTTGCTCATAGATTGATCTATCCTGATTTGAAGAGAAGTGTAAATTAAAATCCTGAGTGAATTATAATCTAATCCCAATGTCAGTTCCTTTACTTGTACTTCCTGTAAAATTAAGAAAGATGATAAAGAATCTCATTAGTTCTGCCTAAAACAAAAGCATTGCAGTAATACAGTGTACCATTAGAAAATTCTTCTATCAAACATTGTTTAATTTTATGAGCCTAAAGAATTAGAAGGTACCATTTTAAAAATCCCTTGAATAACCTTAGTGTATTAGGGACTCAAAGCCCAAAAGGGCTATATGATTCTATATGCCAGTAACTTGTGCATAATTTGCAATCCGGAAATTTATAAGAATATAAAAATATTGGATGAATCATGGTTTTATGTGTGTGGAAAAGGGGATAGTATGGAGTAAGAAACGGGAAACAAGAGAAAGATCTTCACAATTAAAGTTGATGGTATCTGCTTAGGTGATAATCTGGTACAAGTTCAACCAGATATTTAAATCTGAGTGGCGTGATAGAAATTTAAAAGTCTCAATAAAAGGGCCTCAAATATGTCTCATACAACATATGACTAGAAAACCACAAATAAAAAAATCATAAAATGTAGGTAGTTTTAAGGTTACGTTAAATTAACATTTATTCAGTAACTACTTTGCTGGGCCCTCTTTTAAATGTTTTATATGAAATCAACTCATTTGTTAGGCTCTATGTAGTATATATCAATATTCTCATTTTACATGGGAAGAAACAGCCTCAAATGCTAAATAAATTTGCACCAAGTCATTGCAAATGGTGATGCACAAGTCTGCTAGTTCCAGGTCCCAAATCCTTTTTATTATAAAGTGCTGCACTGTATTAGTGTGTGGAGTAGCAAAACTTCACGGAGTCTGATACAGAGTCAGCCACCAGCCAGCTGGGCTGTGTCATTACATCATCTAAACTTCTGAGCTTCCTCTTTCTCATTTATAGAATGAAGAGTCAGGAATTAGCAGCAATGCCAGCCACTGCTGACCTATTCACCTTGTAGTGAAGGCCTCCCTAGATAAAATAACAGCAACAAAAAAAGATCAGAAAAGAAAGAAGTTTAAGGATTAAAATAAAAATTGCAATTTTTCCAGACTACTTACTTATCTTTAAAAAAAAAATACAAGAGAACTTAAAGGGTATATTTAACAACTGGGCTGACCTTTTTAATTAGTTTAATACATTGTGTTAAAATTAATTTAAAAGGTCAATGTATTAAACTAATTAAAATATATTAAAACTAATTAAAAAGGTCAGCCCAGTTGTTAAATATATTTAAAATTAATAGCATTCATACAGACCAGCAAAATACCAATTAAAAAAATGTTAAAGGCAAAAAAATGTAACATTGGCAATTAGCAGTAAAAACTAGGAACAGACCTAACAAACTGCAAGAACTTTATATAAAAACTACAAAATATTCTTGAGAGGCATAAAAGACCTCAATAAACAGGGAGATCTATCCACCATAAACAAATATTCTGGCACTGCAATGGAATATGAATGAGAGCTTCAATTCTTAAGTAGCAAGACAGAAGGAGAGAGACAGAATATAAAAGATAAATATAATGTTAAGTGGTAGTGAGTGCTAAAAGTGAAAATGAAGGAATATAAGGTAAGCTACTGTTTTATGGAAGGTGATGTAAGCGTCTGGAAAGAGAAACATTTTAGCAGAGATGTAAAGAGAGGAAGCAAGCTGTGGGAATATCTGGGTAGATTCTGCCTCTACCCAGGCAGAGGGAGAACAATGAACAAGATAACATGCTTAGCGCTGTTGAGGAGCAGCGGGGTGGTGCAGAATGAGGAATGTGGGTGGGAGATGAGGTCAGAGAAAGAGTAGGGAGCCAGATCATTTTACTAACCAACCAGATTTTACCATAAGAAATAATGTTAAAATGAATGAAATTATATCTTTGTTTGCTTGTTTATTTTCTTGAGTAAATTCCTGGAAGGGAGCAGTCTGACTTTTAAGAAACAAACCAAAAAAAGCTTAATCCTGGATTGCTTACTGTAGGAATTGCCAACCTAATGTTCACTTTCACCTTATTTTTTACCATTAGAACTTTGCTTTTTCCGGGGTGGGGTGGGGTGCTATAAGTGGCACAATTACTTTTTCCAGCTCCTTTGTTGCTAGGAATTAGCATGTGACACACCAGCCAATGAGATTCGAGCTCTTTATCTGCAGCTGACTTAGCACGTTTGTCTCTTGTTCTTCTCCCTATTTCCTGCCTGGAACATAGTCTTGATGTCTAGTGGGGGTTGGACTGGGAGCACTGAGGGGATTGAATGAAATGGTGGAAATGGAACCATCTTGTAATCATGAGGAAAGGGAACAGGAAAGGATGGCTGAGTAAACAGAGAAGGAGCCTGTGTTCCCACTGACATCATGAAGCTGTCCTGCTAATCCTAGACTCTTCCTTCAGACTCCTTGTTATCCTTGTTTTGTGGGTTTCTGTTGGTGGCTCAATATAATTCTTGAAAGTATTTAGGTAATAATCATCTTATGTTTAATAGATTCCCTAAAAACCCAGTGTTTTATTTATATATTTCCCTTCTGGCGTTGCAATAAAGAATATTCTGTGACTTGTATTATGGGATTATAAAGAAGAATGTCTTCTCTACTTGGAAGTCACATTCCCTGGGAGCCTGAAACCTCCCTCACAACTCCCTAGTTGTGACTTCTGGTACTTTTTTCTTTGGTCCAGGGAAACAAACCCTCTAAAACCACATAAGACTGTACAATTCCAAAATAGTTACTCAAGTTGATAAAGTCTGATCAATTTTAAGGCAAATCTGTTTGCAAAGATATATATAGAAAAATATAGACATATATACATGCAATATATTATATATGTATCTTAATCGTATTAGTTTTTCCTATAGGTATTTGATTAGGCTTCCAAAAAAAATCTGTTGATTGATTGATAATAGGTTACTGTTAAAACGAGATAAAGATAATTCTCTTGAATAATAAATGAGATAGTTTTGAGGCTGTCTGAACAGTGTATGTACAAGAGGAATGAGGAATGACCTAGAATAATATTTTTACACATGGGCTGAGTTCCTAGAACTGTAACCCATTTCTGGACTTTGGTTTGGTTGTTACTGAGAGACCAGCTTTGAACTGGGAATTGGGGAAATTCAAGCTTGAGGGCTAGAGAAGTACTGGGTGACCTATTCAGGGGTCCTTGTCAGGGGTCCAATTTGAGGTCTAGGGTAGTCTTCCTAACAGGTACAGCACACCCAGACAACTCACTAGGTGCAAGGAGCGGGGGGGATAGTCACATATGGTATTTTCTTTCTTTTCTCTTTTGAAAAAACAATACCATAGGAAAATTATTGTTATTTGAAGTTAGTTTATTAGACTTTGGGGAGAATGGGGAAAACTACAAAAATAATGCAGGCTTTTTGTAATAATTCAAACTACGCTTAGTTGTTGTATTTAAAAATGTTAATATCTCCCTTTCCTGCCAAACCCACTCCATTCCATTAAACAACGTTCTCGGTCTAGTGTGATACCTCACCTACCTTTTCCTATACTATTTATAAATACATACAAAAACGCAGGATTTCCCCCTATTATTTTTTGCAAGGATAAGAACATAACATATAAATTTCTTTTCAATCATTCTTTATAGCAATTGCTTAATGAGCTCTAGCATGAATGTACCACAATTGATTCAAGCAGTCAGTTCCTTTTTACTACCTTGAAAAGGTATGTGTGTGGAGAAATACCGTTTTCCTTTTCTTATAGGATAGATTCATAGAAGTTGTCTGATTGGGTCAAAGAACTGTTAAGTTTAATAGACACTTTTCCACATATGATTTTTGATTTGAATTAGATATATGAAAATTAGCACAATGAAGTACAGCTTTTCCATTTCCCATTCAATACGGTAAAGGAGTGCATGAAACTTGTAAGTTCTCAAGCTCTTTATCTCAACTAAAGGTCTTATCAAAAAAATTGATGTGTGTGTGTGTGTATCTTTCATGTGTGCTTCTGTGTGTTAAGATAAGTCTGGCTTCATAGAGCTTGACCTGGGAAGTTTTGGAACTCCTTTAGTTATGATATCAGTCAGGGTTAAATCAGAGAAGCAGAAACACTATGATAGAGATTGATAGTAGAGAGATACAAACATACATAGCTATGTCATCTACAATTATAGATATAGATATGCATTTATACTTTTATAGTGATCTGACCATACATAATTGGAGGAGCTGGCTATACAGTCTCTGTAAGATTTGTCTTTTTATCTGAGGCTAGAGCCTGAAATCCACAGGGCAGGCAGTAAGGAAGGGAAGGTGGATATAAAACGGGGGTGAGCAAGAACAAGATGGAAATACAAGCACATGCTGGAGTACGTGAAAACATACTGGAGTCCATGTCATTTCTCACTGTCTCTGATCTTTATGGTGTGGGTGTCCTACATGTGCTGGGGAGCATTTGTCATGGAGCCAAACAGAGACACTTAGCCCAGGAATCAGAGAAGCTGATCCCTGAGGGAAGATCTGGGGAAGGAGGAGTAATTGCAGTCTCCTAAGGTGTGTGAGCTACAAAATGGCTGCTAATTCACTTTTGGTCTCCAAATCTCATTAACGCTCTCATGTAGTCTGCCCTAATAGGAAATGTACAGAGAAATAAATTCTGGGAAATGTGGTTCATCATAGCCAGGCTAACACCTTACACTTTGCAAAGCCACTACAATTATGATGCAAAAAACCACAGTAGCAACCACCAACCTACCCTCAGTATTTCTGCAATATTATTTGGTTACCTAGCCAGTCCCCAGGAAATTATGTAGTGAAAAACAACATTCCCAGGCCGGGTGCCATGGCTCATGCCCATAATCCCTGCACTTTGGGAGGCCCAGGCAGGCTGATCATTTGAGGTCAGGAGTTCGAGACCAGCTTGGCCAACATGGTGAAACCCCATCTCTACTAAAAATACAAAAATTAGCAAAGTGTGGTGGCGGGTGCCTGTAGTCCCAGCTACTCAGGAGGCTGAGACACGAGAATTGCTTGAACCCGGGAGGCGGAGGTTGCAGTGAGCCAAGATCATGCCACTGCACTCCAGCCTGGGAGACAGAGTGAACTCTATCTGAGATCTACCACCTGAGATCAGGAGCTTGAGACCAGCCTGGTCAACATGATGAAACCCCATCTCTACTACAGAAATTAGCTGGGCGTGTTGGCATGCATCTGTAGTCTCAGCTACTTGGAAGGCTGAGGCAGGAGAATTGCTTGAACCTGGGAGGCAGAGGTTGCAGTGAGCTGAGACTGCGCCACTGCACTCCAGCCTGGGTGACAGAGTAAGACTCCATCTCAAAAACAAACAAACAAACAAACAAAATCTTAAGACAAGAATAGCAGCTTATTTCTGCAGAGTCTAAGTGTACATTGGGAAGGATTTGGCAAATATCTCAGAGACCAACCATATAAGGAAAAGGTAGTGATAGAACAAGATATTAAAGGATAAAGTAGGCCTTCTGCTCTTCAAGCTTTACTCCCAGGCCATGTATGGGAGAAGATTCTTTCTTACCAAGATAGCTGCTAACAGAAAATGGTCCCAAAATGTAGTATCTGAATCATTCAGGACACTTTTTAAATATTCAAATCTTCAAGCCCCATTCCAAAAATTCAAACAGCAGGTCTGGGATAAGGCTCAGGAAACTGTTAGAAAAATTTCTCAGATGATCTGAATGCATAGTTGTGTGTACAAGGAACTGACATATTCTGCTGACAAAGTTGCATTTTTACAGCCCACGTTTTATTTAGAGACTGCATTTCCAAAAAGAGATTTGTCACATGCTGGACAAGCACACTATTGCTTTCTCCTATGGAGGTGGCTATTATGATTTGGACAATTGCTCACAGTAAAACTAAGATTGAAAGCTCAGAAGGTAGACTAGTACATAGTCATGATCTTTAGTTCATGCTAGAGGAAGTATTCCTGGATGAAATGTGTTGCCGTTCCATCAGTAATGTATTTTTTCCCAACTTAAGAAATATGTACCACTTTTTCCTAACTACTGAACATCCATGTTTTCTAATGTCCTTATATTGAGAGAATCTAAAAGAATCTTCCAGAAGCCACTGACTTCAAAAGTGGACTCAAGATGATAGAACAAGATCAATTTTCTGATTCTTCAACACCTATTTCTGTCCCTTTACTACCAATATTGCCTATTATTCCACTTTATCTCACACATTCCTCGGTGAAATTTGTCAGCATTCAACCAAGACTATATTGCAACAAGAAAGGAGCTAACTCTTCCCTTCATAATTGGGTAGGAAATGTGAGGAAGGAATGACCTCTGCTACAGATAGATAACTCTCCTAGTGATGTGGACTTTTCCATTCTGATGTGGTTATTGAGATCACAAGCCTTAGTTCTTATGCGTATCAGGATGGATATCCTCTGAGGGAATAGACATTCACCTCTGTCAGTCAGACTGAGAAGAAGTGCATATTGGGACAGGAAATGAAAATGGAAGTTTGATATTACTCTGAAGGGACACATAGGATGAGAAGTTCCTCTGGGTCTTCTCCAACCTGAACAGGAGATGTTCAGAGGAGTTCCCAGATGGTGAGGGAAAGAGGACCTCACTAAGAACTAGGCAGGGAGCAAAGTTTGTAATTGACAGGAAAGAGCCTATAGCATGGCATAGAGGCACCACAAAGGGTTTTCCTTACTTAAAATCAGCCAGAGTCTGTGGTGTAGGATTGATCCTACAGGTAGAGAGCCAAGTGGTATCTCTGTGTTATAATTCTCTTTCATTAACTTGGAACCTTTACTAAAGTCTTGTTAAACTTTCTAGACCAATCTTAGATATTATAGGAATGGAAAGGAATGATACCTTTCCTCACTAATTATAAGGGTCACAGACAACACTCCTATAACAAAAGACAGGTTAACAAGAAAAAAGCATAACAAACTTATTTAATCAAAGTTTTATGTGACACAGAAGCCTTCAAAAATGGAGACCCAAAGACCCAGGGAAAACTATCTTTTTTTTATGCTTAGGTTTGATGAAGAATGTACAACCATAGAAATGTGATTGGACAAAAGGGTATAATCTAATGATCATAGACAAAGGGGAGAATCCAGCAAGGCCTATCTGTTCAGAGCCCTCTTTGGCCTGTCTGTGTTGCATTACTCCTGCCCAAGTATGGGCCAGGATTCTTCTGAAATGAGAGTTTTCAAGGGAGAGAGCAGCCTTTCTCGATTTTATGGCTTGCTTTGGGGGAAAGAAGTTCTAGTTTCATTGACTTGCCTAAAAGAAGAATTCTGGTTTCTACGACTCACTTTACAGAAGAAAGAGGGGTAGAAGACAGGAGGACAGGAGAAGATCAGGAAGACCTTGCATCTGAGGCCTTTCCAATTTTCAGTTCAAAATATTCCACATGCCAAGGTGCCATACTTTGAGATATTATGTTCTGAACCCCAATAATATGCAGGGAAGACAAAACTTGCATTGCCTAGGACTTTCTGGGTTGCAAGTGACAGAAAATATCTTGTATTAATCTAAAATAATAAAGGCCATTTATTGGCTTACAAAACTACAAAGTCGAGGAGTCAGCTTACTTAATTCCTTGCTAGATCTAGAAGTGCAGATGGGTTACTGGGGACCTCTTTCTATCCACTCCTTGGCTCTGCTTCTCTTTCTCATAATGGCTGTCTTATTTTTCTCCTGCTGTAGCCTTTCCTAGGGTGGCAGAGGACACTCACTGGCCACCTTGAGCCCCAGTCTCTGACCAGTCCTTGTTCCACCTGACTTCTTGACAACCAAGCCTTCTAGTCCCAGTTATAGAAAAAAAAATCCTTCCATATTCTAAGTTCTTTATGTTTCAGATGGGAAGAATAAGAAAAGGAAAATAGAATTTCTGAATGTAAGAAGAAAGAATATCATGAATATGGCACACTGCCTTCCTTAAGCATTAGAAAAAAGTCAATCTATCTCTTGCCAAATTTAGGTAAGAAGATGGTAAATGTTTCCAAATACATTATCACTGAAAATTGCAACACCAACCTTTGAAAATAACATTTGAAAGCAGTTTTATTGATTTTTAGGAATCATAGCAACAAAAGAAATATAGTCAGGACCTAAGATAAAAATGCAAAACTGCCATTTTCTTAAGGAAAAAAATTAGTGAAATGGAAGTGAGATACATTTAGGCCATGAAAAGAGATAAATGTGTTTTATATCCACAACATGCCATTTCTGCTTTCCCGTCAGAAGTCGGTCTTTTTCAGCTGCTGGTACCCTTTTCCTTCTGTAAACTGTGATAATAAATAGGAATGGGAAATCACTATGGAAATAGGATTATTACTGCTGTTGAGGGACCTCCTTTCTTCCAGGCATCATAATTCCATGTGGAGGAATTTAGGATTAGCACTGCTCACCTCTCACTGTCCTTCCCTCGCTCTTACTCAGAGGAGGGAGAAAGGCAGGGCACAGGGGTCTCAGAGTTTCTGAGCTGTCTCATCAGACCACCTGGTTTGTGCTCTGCCAGGCTGCCTGGAGCCCACCACCCCAGAGGAGAGCTGCAGAGGCCCAGCTGTCAGAAACTGCTGTGTGTACATTTAATTCTAGGGTATAAAATTACTAACCCCTTTGGCTGCACATCTAATGTGACATCGTGCAGTTTATCAGTAGCAAAAGTGATACTTTGGCTTCTATCTGTCTGACTCTTGGTTCTTTTTCCCAACTGGTTCAGAACTCAAGTAGTCAGGAAAAGGGTGTTAGGTATTGACCCAACATTATTATTATTAGTTAGGTATTGACCCAGCATTATTATTATTATTACAACAAACCACAGCAAAACTCATAAAATAAAGCACCATGTCTTCTAAAGTTGTTTTTCACAGTAGCAAGGGAATGACTACATACAAATAGCTTTAAGAGGTGTGGTTTCCAATACAGAATTGGAACACATGCCAAATCGTTTTCCTGCCTGTGGAGCCAAAAAAAAAAGGAAGTAATTCAGGCTAAAATCCGAGGTACACCTCCAGCCCTGTGTGGAATCATGGAGCAGCCTGGAGATAATCAACAGCTTTGCTGCTAACTTTCTGCTTTGCTAATGCATATATCTTCATTTTTCTGAATAATTAGACCAATCTAAAAAAATTCCAAAAACATTTTTTCTCTTGTTTTATTCTAAATACCTGCTTCAATATATAAATGACCATTTTGCCTTTATAAGGAGAAATGAAGATGGTATTTTGCTGTAGAAGTTGCACCATTACCTCAACGCTTGCCTTTCCTGCCTCCCCTTCTACCTGCTCCACCTCTGCCACCCCTGAGACAGCAAGACCAACCCCTCCTCTTCCTCCTCCTCCGCAGCCTCCCCAACACAAAGATAAGGATGAAGACCTTCATGATGATCTGCTTCTACTTAATGAATAGTGATTATATTTGATCTTCCTTATGATTTTCTTTTCTCTAGCTTAATTTATTGTAAGAATACAGTATATAATACATACAATATATAATACATAAAATATGTGTTAATCAACTCTTTATAAGGAAGGCTTCTGGTCAACAAAAGGCTATTAGTAGTTAAATCTAGGGGGAGTAACAGTTTATTCTGGGATTTTCGACTGCATTGGGCATCTGTTCCCCAGCCCCCAAGTTGCTCAACAGTCAACTATGTTTGCTTGGTTCTATTTTTCAGAGCCCCTTTTCCTTAGTGCTTTTTAACACTAAGCACGGTATAAGCATGGATATAGATTAGACAGACACAATTCATGCTGATAGTATTTAAAGGCATTACCATCTAATTCTATGTCTCAAATCATGCTCCAAAACCCAATAATAATTGACTTTCTTTTGTGGCTTTGATACTTTAAATTGATTTTAGATAGGAACTTGACCAAAGAGCCATTATTACTCAAGAACAACGGTTCTTACACATCATGTGAATTATTTTAAAAATTCTAGATTTCTAGGCCGGGCGCCGTGGCTCAAGCCTGTAATCCCAGCACTTTGGGAGGCCGAGGCGGGTGGATCACGAGGTCAGGAGATCGAGACCATCCTGGCTAACATGGTGAAACCCCGTCTCTACTAAAAATACAAAAAACTAGCCAGGCGTGGTGGTGGGCGCCTGTAGTCCCAGCTACTCGGAGGCTGAGGCAGGAGAATGGCGTGAACCTGGGAGGCGGAGCTTGCAGTGAGCCGAGATCACGCCACTGCACTCCAGCCTGGGTGACACAGCGCGAGACTCCGTCTCAAAAAAAAAAAAAAAAAAAAAATTCTAGATTTCTGAGACCCAGGTTCTGAGGTAGGACCTCTGCAATGTGCTGTGATCACAGAGCATGCTGCTGTCAGCCAGACTTGTCCCTGCAGACAGCACAAACCTCCAAATATTTCAAATAGAAATTCCTGGCCAGAAGGTAAAAACAGTATGCAAATACAACCCTTACTCTCTGAAACTGGGTCGTTTACCTCCAGTTCTCCTGCTTAGGAGCACCTGTGCCTTCCTCCCACTTATTGTGATTAATACCACAAACACATCAGACACACACACACACACACACACACATACACACACACACACACCCCTCTCCCTGGAAACACAATGTTACAATTTTCTTCTCTCTCAGGATACTCTGTGATGAGAACTATATTTAAAGGCCAAAATAGAACAAAGCTAACCTCCCTCATTGCAAATGCACAGGATGCCATTTAGAAAAACATTGATGCAATCACCCTGGCTCTGTTAAACAACGGGTCCCTAATGTGGTCGGCGATCAAACTCCACTTCCTCGTTAAGAGCATATGCCTAAGGTAAGACAGAGCCTCCTTTGTTTAAAAAGAGGCTGTGTGAACTCTGCCACGGGTCCCCAGACACCCCTAAGTCCTCTGTTCTGAACTTGCAATTAATTCGTAAGAAACCAGGTACCACAGCAGCAGCGGTTTGACAGTAGATTCATTCAGCACCAGCCAGATGTGAAAGGCTTTGAAAGGGACCAAAAGGCACTCCTATTGCCCAGGGAGGCAGGAAACGGTAACCTCTGGTTTGCAGCCTTACCATCATCTGATAATGCCATTTCTAATATATTTCAATTCACTTTAATAATAGCAGCTATTTTTTTTTTTTTTTTGCAAAACCAAAGGTTATTGATTAACCCAGAGCAAGTAGGAGGTCGCTATTTGATTTGTTATATTTTTCAGCCTAAAATGACTTAAAAACAGCTCAATAGGAATGCTCACATCAATGATATTTTACTACTTTCTATGCTCTTTTTGAAGTGTGAATAGAGTTTCACAAATTAAAGGAAAAAACGTTTCCTTTAAAAAAATTGTAGGTTATTTTCAGAGAATTTGCTCTATGGAGGGGCATGATAACAAATCTTCCTCTGGGAAGACTGTATTAGAGTGTCACTAAATTCAGTTCTATTCAACCTCTATCAGCAATTTGGAAGATGCAGAGGATGACTTTTTACCGTTTGAAATTACACAAAGCTTAGAGGGATATTTAATGCAATAAGCTACTTCGAGATGAAAAATTATCTTGACATTAGAATCAATAATACAAAATTTGTCAGCAATAAATATGAAAATTTACATTTAGGATTTAATAATCAATTATGCAAGAAAAGAATAAAGGAGGCTGGGTTCCTTTGAATTCATATGAGAAAAATGCCTCAGAGTTTACTTTATCATAAGTGCACTAGGAATTGGCCATATGGTTTGGCTCTTAAAAATATAATTTTGGACTACATTAATAAAATGTCATTTGTATATTTAATCATTTTGTATTTGCCCTAGTTGGACCATATCTGCAATGTTACAGTAAACTCTGTACATTGCATTTTAAGAGTGACTGGGCTTGTCCAAATGGTTCAAATATCAAGGAATTTTAAAACTCCATCAGAGAGTGTTAAACAAACTGAATACGTTTCTTCTAATATTGCCTCCCAAACAGCATGGGAAAATACTGTTCAGCATCTATGCCTGATGGTCACTCATCTTGCTTAGAATATGTTTAGTTATATGGAGATCATTACTCTGCATTGTCAGGCAGGTCTCACTTTAAAGTCCTTTCGAATTCTTCCTCATGTTATTGCCACTCTTTAATCCTAGATTATTAGTAACCTATTTTTCCTTGCACTTTCTCTTGACAAACCATTATAGACTTGAAAACCTACTATGGCTTCTTCAGAGGATGTAAAGAGATTATTTCTTTCTTTCAGAAAAATCAATTTGCAATAAAAAGCAATGTATTAGTCCGTTTTCATGCTGCTGATAAAGACATACCTGAGATTGGGTGATTTATAAAGGAAAGAGGTTTAATTGACCCACAGTTCCACATGGCTGCGGAAGCTTCACAATCATGGCAGAAGATGAAAGAAGAGCAAAGGGACATCTTACATGGCCAGCAAAGAGAGAATGAGAGCCAAGTTAAAGCAGTTTCACCTTTGTATAAAAACATCAACTCTTGTGAGACTTATTCACTACTGTAAGAACAATATGGGGGAAACCACTCCCGTGATTCAATGATCTCCCACCGTGTTCCTCCCACAACACATGGGAATTATGGGAGCTACAATTAAAGATGAGATTTGGGTGGGGACACAGCCGTACCATACAAAGAAAAGCTTATATTGATAAGCTTTGCTTATCAATAAACACAGATATCAGTCAAGTATTTAAGACCCCATGGTAAATACAGATTATAATTTCAGAAGGTTATTATTTAATTACTGACAAATAATCAAAGTTTTAAAAAACTTCTTCACCAATTTTTATTTTTTGTCATTTGAGAGCCTTGGCTGTTCTTTAAACATACTTAGCAAATTTACCTGAAGGACCCACTTCGAATTAGTACAGGATTCTCCTCAGCATTCATTTCCCATCTATTCAATTTCATGACTAAAGCAAGCTGTAGCTGGTGGCTTGGGAATGAGTTTCTTTTTGCTTTTAGGGAAATTTAACAAATAAGTGATGTTCTGACTGGTGAAAGTAATAATTTACTATTTAAATTAAATTATTTAATTAAATGATTAAAGGTCCTAATTACTATTTACTTCACTAAAGATTTACCACACACAGGTAGAGAAAAACTATCCCATGGAAGTTCAAGCTTTCCCTCTAAAGTGTAAGTCTGCAGAAACGAATTGACAATATATATTAACAGAAGAAAAGCCATAACACAGTTATTGGATCATAGTTTTATATGATATGAGAGCTTTTGCACTGATGACCCAAAGGCTCAGGGTGAACTATCCATTTTTACGCTTAGGTTCTATTAATCATGGACAGCCATGTAGAAATATGATTAGGTAAAAGGCTACGATCTAAGAGTAATAGACCGAGGGGGAAACACAGAAAGGCAGGTTAGAACAATATTTTTAGAGTCACAGTTTTAGATCTTATGGCTGGCTTTGGGGAAAAGGGATCCTGGTTTCCAAGACCCCCTTAAGGAAGAGAGATTCTAGTTTCTATGTCGTGCCTCAGGGGGAAATAAAGGATGAGAGACAGGAGTGCAGGAGAAAGCCAGAGAAAAACTTTGTTACTTCTGAGGTGTTCACTTTGTGGTATCATTGTCCGAGTCCAACACTACCAAAGATCATGGGTTTTCATGTCACGTCATGTTCTTAATTAATGATTTAAGGCCTATTGAGAGAAAGAGGAGGAAAGAACATGCAAGAAATGGGAGCTAAAGAATTCTGAATTACAGCCAGCTCACTAATACCCCTAAGTATCAATATACCAAGCATGTTGAGAAAATCTCACACCTCAGCCCTCATCTGTTAAACGTTCCACCTGCCTCTAACACAGGCAATGATCTCGGAGGCAGTCCTATGTCCTTGGACTTACCTCCCAAAAGGAAATTGGTTATCCAGCACTCCCCTACATTATTCAGACAGCTCTGACTTTTCCAATTAGGACTTTCTTCAGTTTATCTCTAGCAGTATCAGAAAATATTTCCTTGACTTCCAAATTTAAGCAGACTTGTGCATAGAAATTCTATTTTTTTTTTTTTTTTTCACTTTTGGTAAGTCTTAGTGTGAGGAGGCAAATGTCAGGCTTCCCTGAGGTCATTTGGGAATTGAAGATGTCCCCATGTGAGATATTGCCATACGTGAAAAGGGCTCTGGGTGACAGACAAGAAAGGAAAAGAGAAAAGGAGCCACGTGGAGACTGGAGGTCTTGGGCGGGAGTGCTGACAGGCACTGGGTGGGGAGGCCGAGGTTATTACCCTGTTAACAGGTTCCTTTGTAAATCCATCATTTGAGGGGAGTCCTGACAAGGTGTGGGAACTGAGAAAAGAGAAAACAGGAAATACACACCAACAAAAAAGCAGGCTTTCGAATGAAGAACAGAACCTCCAAAATTTCAGCAATGAGAGATGTAAAATTCATCTTAGTCAGTGGAAACACTGACTAACGAGGTCAGATAGCCATAGTTTAATGTCCTTACTTCACTCTCTCTTTCCCTTCCTCAAAAGAAAAAGGAGAAAATAAAAACTTTTATCCATAGAATATAATATCAAATGAAGTATATTTCAAAGCATTGCACAGAATTGACATCCTTGCTACTACAGTGCTGTAGTTAATTGTCTAGCCTATATGAAAAACTGAAAAATGAGAGAACAATGAAATGAAGCAGATGCCAAAGGATTCTGGAATGAGAACAAAACACAGCAATAATCCATAGGCAGATTTTCAGAAGTTTACAGATGATAATCCTGAAATATTGATTCAGCATTTGTTTTGTTTAGCACTGTCTTAAGTACTTACAAAAAAAAAAAAAAAAAACCTTAAAACATATATACCTAGTCAAAGATTCAAAGACCAAAATGAAGCTATTTATTTCCAATCAATGTACAAGCATGTAAAATTTTTTTTGTGGGTGACTAGATAAAGACAGAGAAATCTAGAAATGCCACAATCTTTTAAGGTTTTGAAATGCATTTCAGAGAATCTGATAGTACACATTATTCAGAAATTAAAGAGATGGTTCCCTTCTACTTTCTTTTCAATTGCTGCCTCAAGAACAGGGGACCTTTGTTACACTCCATGGTATACTGAGCATATGTATGGGAAATATCCTGTGTAGCTTAGGATGAAATAAATAACCTCCTGTGGTCACAAGCCACTCTACAAAATGGCACTAAGAAAACTGAGCTTAAAGGCAGAGGCCTTTAAGCATGGCCTTTGGAACCAATTGGTTATTAACATTGTTATAACGCAGTTTAATTTTTATATAAACATTAAATAACACTTATTCAACAAGCTTAGTTTCAGGACCTTTCTTCTCATTTATCTCACAAGTTTAAAAAAAAAGCAACAGAAAAGGTCTCCCCATAATAGAAGTCCTAGAGTGACAGGAAATGAGTCATCAAGATAATTTATGATCTTTCCCATCGCTTGCAATGCACGAGCATAATAATCCTTTGTTATTTGGTCAACTCAGAGACCAACTCCAAGACCTTGATGGAACACAATTAAAATAGGATTTCTGTAGACTCAAGTCTCTGCTTCACATCCAAAAATGGTTTTACCTTATTGCAATATACTCAATTAATTTTTTTTTTTTTTTTTTTTTTTTGAGACAAAGTCTCACTCTGTCACCCAGGCTGGAGTGCAGTGGTGCAATCTTGACTCACTGCAACCTTCACCTCTGAGGTTCAAGAGATTCTCGTGCCTCAGCTTCCTGAGTAGCTAGAATTCCAGACCTGCACCATCACGCCTGGCTAATTTTTATATTTTTAGTAGAGACGGGGTTTTGACATACTGGCCAGGCTGGTCTCGAACTCCTGGCCTCAAGTGATCCACCTGCCTTGGCCTCCCAAAGTGCTGGGATTACAGGTGTGAGCCACAGCGCCAAGCCTCAATTCATATTATTTACTATTTTTTACTTTTCTACTGTAGTCACAACAAGCTAGTCTCTGTAAGAAATTATTTTTAAAATGCATTTTTAAAAAGTTTATAGGCTTTAGGAACTTACAATTGATAGGAGAAAAAGAGAAGCCCCAAACAGCTGGCATACTCAGTAAAGTTTATGCTGAAAGTCACAGGAGAGCTTCAAAGTATTAGAACAGAGAGAGAATTTGCATTCCAACAGATTTTTGTTTTATTTAAGAATTGAAGCTTCTGGATCAATGGGGAAAAACTAATCAGGCATGATGTTTAAAACTCTGGTTATTTGTGAGAATCTTTTGATAGGGAGCCAAAAAGATGTTCTTCAACTTATTTCCAGAGGAAAAAGTGTGCAACAATCTTAACGACCTAAAAGGTGTATAGAGACATATATTGTTAAAGGTAGTCTTACGTTTTCCCTAACTTTGTAAAACTGTGCTTTCTAAAAGCAACTGTACTTTCTAAATATACTATCTAGGTATAGTACATATTACTTTAAATATCCTCCCACCTGTGAAATGTCATTTAGCTTGACTGGGTGTTGAAGGGTGTCCTCCAGGCTCAGAGCAAGGGTAGCCTTTCACATCTTGTCTCCTCTCAAACACTGTGTCTTAAGGCACGTATCCTCAACACCTTGGAAAATTGGGCAGGGCCTGGCCTTCTGTCTGCCACGTTATTTATCATGTAGATGTGGTCTATTGACAATTCTAGACACCATGCATGGGAAAAGGGGTTTCTAAGTTAAGCCATCAACCTCTCTCCTGAGCAGCAGGAAACTCCATTCCATTTGGCAGTATTTGCTGAGTAAAATTCTGGTTTGGTAAAAATATGTTAAGAGTGGATCCAATTCAGCCCTGAAACACATCTATGCACTCCATGAGGACCACGTTGGATATTGTTTAAGCCAGTGCTTTTAGTCCTGGCTATGCCAGCCCACTTACCTGCCTTCCAGGAGACCACTAAACCACACGTCTGCACATGAGCACAGGTGTGTGCTTATCACACACAGTTCTTATATTACATGAGTTAGCTCCCAATTGCTCATTAGAATGTTAAATGCATTTTCCTAAAGGTTAAGCACTTGCCAAATTATGTGAAACATAAAGACTAAGAATATTTTTTCCCATTCCTAGACCATGGGCCTGTAGGAGTGAAAAGGTAATAATACCTTTCCTTCATATATTATGAGAGTCATGGCCAACACTGCTTTAACAAAAGACAGGTTAGCAAGAGAAAAGCATAACAAAATTATTTAACAGTTTTCTAAGACATGGGAGCCTTTAGAAACAGAGACCCAAAGACCCAGGAAAAACTGTGTTTTTATGGAAAGTTTGATGAGGAATGGACAGCCATGTGGAAATGTGATTGAACAAAATGGGTGTGATCTAATGGCAATAAACTGAGGGTGGAGTGATGGGGAGCAGCGTGGGAAAGGGAGTGGTATCCCAGCAAGGCCTGTCTGTTCAGGATCTTCTTGGCTTCTCTGTCCAGCATTCCTTCCCACCACGTATGGGGCAGAAGTTCTCTGGAATGATGAGGGTCTTATGACCTATTTTGAGGCAAGGTAGGTCAGATAATTCTTTTACAACCATGCTTCACACAGAAAGGCAGAGGAAAGGCACAGTGATCTTGCTTCTGAGCCCCACCCAGTCTCCTTCAGTTCAAAGCACTTTGGGATAGTGTTTTCTGAGCCTGGACAGGCTTCAGTTTTTGGTTCGGAAAATGTGATCACTAAGTATATACAACAACGCTCCTGACCCACATTAGTAAGGCATATGCTTTTTTGCAGTTTCCTAGTGACAGTCAATCCCACTTAATCATATGAGAATAATAAATGTATTTGTAAGATGCTTGGCTAGATCTTGAAGTATTGTTTACTGCAATGAATTTGAACCAAGTTACAGCCACTGTGTGGAATAACTGGGGACAAAAGGGAGTATTTTTTTAAAATGATGCACAACACAACTAAGAAACAGTAAGGTGCACATAAGTCCCGTATAGAACCAACAACTCAAAAGAAACCAGTGCAATCACAAAATTCTACTCTATTTTCCCACTGCTCAGATGCTTATAATCCCATTTCCAGGAAAGCTTTTCCAAAATCTGATTCTCTTAAGGCATACAATTTGTGCACCCATGCACTGCTTCTAAGTTGGGCACTTCTACTTAGAAAGAGTGCTACAATATGTGGGATTGACTCTTATTTAGGTTAAAAAATTGCTAATTAGTCAGGGTGTTTAATAATAACAAAATACCTAGACCTGATGATTCGGGTGCTAAACCTAACGTTATATTATGTCAATTTAACAAATAATAAATATTTTTTTTTTTACTTAAAGGATGAGGTGGGGTGGAAGAAGCAGATTTTTTTAATAGTCTACTATGAGTTATGCATTTTACGCACAGTATCTTCCTTCCACTACATAACAAGTTCTGTTCTTATCCCTTTCTTACTTAGAAAGAGGACATAGAGACTCAAAGAAATTACTAACTAGTCTGATGTCACACAGCCAGTAGTCAGCAGAGCTGAAATTTGGTATTTGCTTGGCTGCAAAATCCAGGCTTTTTTCAAAACTCCAAGCTGTTTCTTTCTTACCCAAGTTGGGTTGATATTGCCCAAATGAATAGTAAGCCAAAAACCTAAAACCAAGGAAAGGCAGGGGGAATGTCTCTGTGTGTTCCACGTTTACTTTATTCTTTCCTGGCAGCTCAAATAACCACAGAATCCCTGGTGATCCTAAGCATTTGACGATGACTGTGAGAAGCACTTGCATTGAAGAACTAACTAATCAACTAAATCACTCCAACATGTAGTATGTTGCAGCCTTCATTTCACGGTGTGCCTGGGAAAATGAGATATAAAAGAGAGAACGTACTTCAGGTCCCTTTATTGGAGTGGAAACATAAAAGAGGAGGTTAAGCAATAACACATATGAACCGTCATTTGCAATTACTTCTAACGCAATGTGGATCCATGGGTCATATGATCAACTAGCAGTTTGGGCACTCCAAGGCATAATAATTTCCTCTCTTTTCATAGATCAGAGTCATAGAATAACTCTCCCAAGTCATAGGTTTCTACATGTCTCTACAATTAGCCTTTTGGCGCTACCCAGTCTGCTTTTTAGCCTTTTAAGTGATCTTCTAACACTTTTCTCCAAAACCTTATGCCTGTGGTTTGCCAAATCTTCCACAGGTCTTTTTCTTAGGAACTACTTTCCTGTTCCTTATTTAGAATTGCTCCCCCTTACTCATGGTAGGACTAAATTTAGCAGTTGGCAATCTTCTTAACGACAAGATGTAAATACGTATTTAGGATTAAAGTGAATTTCCAAAATGGTTATGTATGCAGATGAGCCCAAAAAGTCCAGTTAATAAATGATCTCTCTAAATTGCGGAACTGAGATACCTTTGAGCCTATCTCTCGACATAATTTATAGCACTGTTTTTTTTTTTTTTAATCAGAAAAAGAATGTGTTCCCAGTTCTATATTCATTTATTTACTCAATACGTATTAACGAATGCCTACCTGGGGTCAGATGGTATGGATAAAACAGTAAGTAAAAACCATAAGTTTCTGGAGCGTTCAATATAGTCGTTGAAACAGTCAATGAAACACATTAATATACACCCCAAAACATGTGATGAGACAGTGCAGGATGCTACTGAATACACTGCAGGGATATGTCACAACCTAAATAATGAACAAGAGAAAGCCAGGTAAAAGTAGTGACGAAGGGAAGGGGAGAGGTGACAGGCAGAAAGAACATGTGTGTTCTTTCTATATAGTAAAAATAAAGGGAATAGAGAAAATTAAATAGCCTGGAGGAAGCTATCCAACGTGAAGTCAGGATTCCTTTCCTGGTTTTAGGAACTGAACACATTTTTAGGCTCAGAGCTTACTGACTGTGGGAGAGGCCAGGTTCCTAAGAAAAAGGACCCTCTAATATCATGGTAATTATAAAAAGTAGTAATTCCCCCAACCTTCTCCAAAGGAGGCCAATTGCTTGTTTATGCTATTGAAAAAGGATAATACTCAGATACGTTGTGGTCTACAGTACATAGGGTTGAAGTTGACATTGGTACCAAGGGACCTAAAGCATCAAGATGGCAAGTTGTTTCTATTGAGCTTTTTCTACACTAGAAAAGGCAGTGATTTGTCTTGATTGGAATTGGCATGAATTCTGAGACAGGGCCTCAACCAGCACCACTATTTAAGGCTTACAGAGTGTTTGATGCACTAACATGGCATCCTATCTATCACTCAATCAAACAAAAGAACACACTTTAAAATAAAAGTGAGGATGCAGTGGGCACATCCCCATGGGATTCACTGACCCTATCACATACTAGAGCACCTGGAAGTTGTCAGGCTGAAAAACAACAAAACATCCTTGTATTGATGCAGCTCAAGTAGCAGTTTGGAGATGATACTCATGAAGATGAGGTACATTCCTGCAGCACACAGTCAACCACAAATCGATGACTATCATTTGATGCTTTGTCCTCACTGAAATCCAGAAGTCAAGAAATCAAGAGCAGAAACAGGAGTGTCCCCATTTATTATTGTGCCCAGTAATCCATTTCCTACATGTCTAGGGTTTACCAGCATGCAGTAGCTGCAAAGTCTTCTTAAGATGTAGGTACAAAGCTGGTACGGTGTTGTTTCTGCCACATTTCACCGGTTAAAGCGGGTCACAGGGCTGGTCCATAGTCAACAGGTATCCATTGACCTTTCCAGCATAAAGAGGCTTAATGTAAAAACTCACCATCTTGATGCTTCAGGCCCTCAGGTGTCAATGTTAACTTGGACGTTGTGTCCTGAATTCCTCAAAATATTCCCGTATTCTCCTTTCCCTGGAATATAGTTACATGAGTTACAGTATTGTCATAGGCCCTATTGGGGAAGTCTGGGGGAATTATTTTTACTCTATATACATACCATGATGCTGCAGGTTCCTTCCTCCTGGGGACCTGGCTTGAATATGTTGCCCCCTTCAGGGACAAAAAAAGGGCATGAATACTGGGAGCGCAATTCCCTGGGAGCCACCAATGTGTCAGACTACAGTACTCTCCAAAACTGAACTCACCATTTCCCTAACATTATGGACTGGAAATCAGGTTCTATCCTGTTTCAAAGGCAGTGACTTAAGTAATCTTCCAATACTGTATAGGAAAGCACCTCTAGGGTAAAGTGAGGGCTCCCCTTCTAAGCACACAATACCTGTTGTCTCCAAGGTAGGATTACAGACTTGGGGTTGATTAGTACAAATATGCTAGGTCTTTTCTTGTGTGGTCCTGTATTTCTGCCTTAGGGTTTTGTGTTTTTGTCAGGTAAACTTTTTCTTGGTAACTGTAGATCCTGTAAATATTCTTAATGTCTAGCTCCTCTGACACTTCTCTCTCTCATTTTTATTTATTAATATTTGTGGATAGGTAGAGGAGGGAGAATCAGGAGTAAATAGTTTCCTGTTTTCATAATTAAGAACAAGAGTTTGGTTCAGTAATTTAAGGCTAGGGTTGATGAGGGAAGTCAGTGGAGAGAGGAGAGGATGAACAATGTAATCTAGGAAACTTTTCAAATTATATACTTTGCTCTCTCAAGTTAGCAGAGAGTGGAGAGGGAGAATTTGAGGACCACCATCATTATCTTTTTAATGCAGAGCATGTTGCAAATATAATCCTTCCTTTCCCAAACTTTATTATTGAGGGATATTTATCTATAATTTTCATCTAAACCCTAGTTTATCATTTATAATTTTAAAATTCTTTTAACCACAAAATGTTTCACAGAAGCTGACTTTTAGCAGTTAACATGAGCTATCATTGCTTTTTTTTTTTTTTTTTTAAGAGACAGGGTCTCCACATCTTGCCCCAGCTGGTCTCAAACTCCTGGGCTCAAGTGATCCTTCTGCCTCATCCTCCAAAGTGCTGGGATTACAGGCATGAGCCACTGCACCTGACCTATCATTGCTTTTCGTGGAAGTTTTTCTTTTTCTTTTCTTTTTTTTTGAGAAGGAGTCTTGCTCTGTTGCCCAGGCTGTAGTGCAGTGGCCGGATCTCACTGCAAGCTCTGCCTCCCGGGTTTTACGCCTTTCTCCTGCCTCAGCCTCCCAAGTAGCTGGGACTACAGGCACCCGCCACTGTGCCTGGCTAGTTTTTGGTATTTTTTTTTTTTTAGTAGAGACAGGGTTTCACCGTGTTAGCCAGGATGGTCTCGATCTCCTGACCTCGTGATCCGCCCTTCTTGGCCTCCCAAAGTGCTGTGCTGGGATTACAGGCTTGAGCCACCGTGCCCGGCTGGAAGTTTTTCTTATGTCTGTGTATACCTAATAGGTAAGATAAAGTATGAGATACAGCATGAAAATTTTGAAGACATAGAAAGTTGTTTAGAAAGAAACTTGAAATTTGACAAAAAGTAAAAGTATTTTCAGTACCCTATCTGTAGGCCTCTTTAGATACCTAAAATCACATTGTTAGTTTTTCAATGGGTACGATTTATGCAGTTATCCTTCACACAGTGACCTTAAGGGACGTAGTCTCTGGGCCAAATTATTATTATGAGTGAACTAGAGGTTTCTGGGTTTTCTGCATACCACCAAACTAGCTTGAGGCTTTGATCATGCTAAAAACCAACAGTCCAAAATGTGTCAGTGTACCCCTGCCAAATTCACAGTGAACAGGGTCCCCTTGATAGCTCAAATTCCAGTTCAGAAGTTGGATTCTAAATGGAACCAAATATTAAAACATTTAACAGGAGATGATAAACAGTTGACAAAATATAAAAATATGCTTAACTCCTCTCAAAGTGACATGGAAATTCAAACTACGCCAGGACACTATTGTTGACTGTTACATAGGCAAAGATTTAAAATATTCCTAGTAAGCAATTTTGAATACTCTATAGGAAGACAGGCATGCTTACATATTGTTGACAGGGGCATAAATTGGATATTTTGTGATACAACTGTTACTATATTTAAAGACTGTCTTTGTTTTCTACAAAGATTTCAGGAAGTGTTATGGCTCTATTTTACTCTAAAATACAATCTTGAAAACAAATTTTTAAAGATTTTAGAAAATCATGTTCAACCTAATCTCTTCCCGCCCTGTTCCCCAAAAACATTTCTTACTTTTTTCTCCCCATCTATAATCATCTCCAAATTTGACCGTTTCCATCACTATCGACCTCTGCCTCCAGTCCACTAAAATGATCAGATATCCTGGAACTGAATCGGTGTGGTGATTAACTTGTTGATTACCAGTCCAAAAAATTCAGTAAGTATTTTGCATGTCTTGCCAACATTTTAAATTTGAGTACTCAGGAGGCTGAGGCAAGAGAATTATTTGAACCTGGGAGTTGGAGGTTGCAGTGAGCCGAGATTGTACCACTGCCCTCCAGCCAGGCTACAGAGCGAGACTGTCCCCCGCCCCCCCTAAAAAAATTTGGGAGTGTTCACATAAAACTTCTGTATTTCTGGCCATCCTTAAATACTGGAAACTGAGTCTATATTTCCATATAGTATCAATATAATAGAGCTGATGAGCAGCCACTGAAAAAAGTCACATGAAAAGGAGCTTAAGAAATACAAAATCTGACTGCACAGCCATGTGCCCAGCAAAAACTAACTCTACCCATATGCAAGAAGGGGGAGAATGTGATCTTATGGGTTGCTAGTGATCGCCACAATACCAGTAGATATACAGTTTATCTAAAGCAAAGATAAAATGCACATGGTATTCAACATTTTTTAAATGATTTTTTTATTCATTAGCGGATGGCCTTTCAAGAAGGAGATTCCAGTTCCAAAATGGCAGCAGAGAGTACATATATATATATATATATATATAGAGAGAGAGAGAGAGAGAGAGCTGAGATTTTCACCAGTAACGTGACAGAACTCATATACGAGGATGAGACACTTCGTAGGGCCACAGAGAAGTTAAAAAAACTGAACAGATGGTAAGAGAATCAGATTCCACGTATGAGATGTCCCTCTCCCATTCTGCCTGGCACCAAGCTGCTGGGAAATCTTGCCCCAACTCACAGTTTCTACACTGGAAAAGTGAGTTTGAGGTGGACAGCCAGCTTCCCCCCCATCTTGAGTTCCCTGGCAGAAGACCTGTCCCTGCTTTAACTCATGGAAGTATTGCAAGTGCCTGAAGGAAGACATGTCCCTGAGGACAGGCAGAGACAAACAGGGGAGGCAGAACTACCATCCCCAGCCCTGGAAACTCTGCTCTGTAAATGGGCCAAAGGAAACACCAAATTACAGTGGCTGTTGAGCAGCACCATGCTGTATGAGGTGTGTTCCACAGGTCCCTGTATACAAACCTCCAGTCAGCCTTCCTAGACTGCCAGGATAATCCCTTTGGGACCTCCCCCATTCAGGATAGGCAGCACTCTGAACATTTGCTACAGGTGAGGTCAACCTGGGCTTAAAGTGCTGCCTAGAGCTGAAACGGAGACAGCAACCTAGCCCTAAAGATTTGCTAAACAAACATATCCAATAAATAATGAAACAAGCTGTACAGAGAAAACAGGAGTAAATAATTAATTCTTCAATGTGAGGACATTGACATATACCCACAAGTGACAACATCAAATAGAGAATCAAGAGTGAGGGCTTGCTATGGTTTAGCTCTGTGTCCCCACCCGGATTACATATCGAATTGTAACCCCGACATATTGAAGGAGGGGCCTGGTGGGAAGTGATTGGATCATGGAGGCAGCATCCCCCTTGTTGTTCTCATTATAGAGTTCTTATGAGATCTGATGGTTTGCAACTGTGGCACTTTCCCCCCACACCCTCTCCTGCTCTGCCATGGTAAGAAACTCTTGCTTCCCCTTCACGTTTCACCATGATTGTAAGTTTCCTGAGGCCTCCCAGTCATGCTTCCTGTTAAGCCTATGGAACTGTGAGTCAACTAAACTTACTCTTTTCTTCATGAATCACCCAGTCTCAGGTAGTTCTTTATAGCAGTGTGAGAACAGGCTAATACAGGAGTCGAAGCACATGTGGAAGCTTGATGAAGAAAAATAGCTACATGCTATAAAAATACCAACCCATTAGGCCTGATGCCACCCAAATTGCTGGTGATTCTCAGTGAGTCAATTTATGGTGCACCATCAAACTCCTACTGTGGTTTACACAGGGTTTCTGGCACTGCTGACATTTGGAGCTGGATAATTATTTGTTGTGGGTGTCATCCTGTGCATTGCAGGGTGTTTAGCAGCATCCCTATCTATATCTACTAGATGCTAGCAGCACCTTCCCATCCTTACCCTCCACTGTGGCAAGCCAAAATGTCTCTAGACATGGCTAGGTGTCCCCCAGAAGCAAAATCGTCACCAGAACACTGGCTGGAAACCAGTGGTTTAACTATAAATCAAAACTATGAGTTTTATAAAACATGCTTTCATTGACCTTTTCTTATGGATGTATGGTTAACCCTCTATTTAATATTTAAACAGGTTCAATACAACACCACCTGCGTTCTGAAAGTGATTTCTGTTAGCATCAGTAGTCTCTTTCCTTACTTTAGATTGGATTCTGCTGCTTCAGATGTTTTCAGTCATGGTTTATGAATCATGCTTGACATCAAGGTTTGGATTGTTAGGTGAAGTAAAAAGCAATTTGAAAATGGTTCAGTGGTGGCAAAAATAAGACGTTTATGATGAATGTAAATTATGCAGGATCTTAAAGTTGTAAATTATGCAGGATCTTAAAGTCAGAAACCCCTATTTTTGAAGAAAGTTGACTGTGTATCAGTTGAACTTTAACTCATTACTAATACCTCGAGTCCAGAATTTGTCTAATCCTGTGATCTGATCCTTGCTCATCTCTGACAAGATCAAAAAGTCACCAAGAAAAAAGGTTAAAAAATTTTTTTCTACTTAAATTTTCTGCCTTTGGATTTAAACAAATAATTATCAAAGCACTAGCTAGATTCTATGGAGACTACAGGGTTACTTCTTTCAAGGGGCTGATGGTAGGGGGTGAGAGAGGGGAAGGTGATTGGGAGCCTTAGCAAGACTTCATGCTCCTTCCCACCAAACTATTATGACAAATTTAAGGAGAAAGGTCTTGTCACCTAGGATTGAAGAGTATTTCCTTATGGCTTTATCCCCTTGCATTCAGCCTGACAGCAGTGCCTGCCTAGCTCATAAAAAAATTTCCACACCCACAGTCTTTTATGCCTGGGTAGCCACATTTTCTCTCTCCTGAACAACCCCCCACCCTCGGTAATGATGGCTGATTGGATTGAGATGAACACAGGGACCCAAGGACATCTAATTAGCAGTGACTTGTGACATTGTTCCTAAAAGATAAGCTAGACCAAATGTATTCTCTCTTGAGAATGTAATCTAGGAACTATCCAGTGGAAACTGAAGTTAATAAACTCCATGGCGGAATGGGCCATGAGGCAGTCAGGGCTTTAAGATAGACTCAGAGCTATAAGGCATTATGTCAAACTAAAGTTATGAATAAGAAACACATCTATGAGCATACAGAATCTAAAAATTAGAACACATATATTCAGAGGAGAAGAAAAAATAAATCACTTGGGGTGAACATAAAAAACAAAAACTATTTTTTAATTCCCCCCTCCCTTTTCACCAGAATTATTATAACAACTCCAACAAAGGATAATATTGTGGACTGGTTAAGTAGGTCTGCTGTAGAGTCAGGCAACCTGGGTTTAAATTGCAGCTTGTCTACTTAATAGCTGAAGGTTCATAATTATGCAAATTAGAAAACTCTTTATGCAGCAGTTTCCTTCTGCCTCAGAATCTGGAGAGGATAAAACTGAAAGAAGCGCTTTTAAGAATCATTTTCTTATTATTAAGTGAGATTTTGGGGATGCTCACCACCTTTTGTTTCCAAGTCACTGACATTTTCTGGACACTTCAGTGTCCCGGTAACCTTTCTAGTCCCTGAGTATGCTTTTAAAAGCACCTACCCATTGGAAACTAGTCTCTAGCTGAGATATCACACTGCTGGGGGGCTTTGGAGCAAGATGTCACTTTAGAGGATACTGACTACTCAAAACCTCCCGTGTTCCTGCACAATGCAGCTCCACTTCTTCCAGCCTTAGCTATTTTTTTCCAAGATAATCGCTCTGGTCCTGACAGAGTTATTGATTTCAAACATTTCCCTAAAATACAAGTTTCCAAATTCAGTTTATTTTCTGTCTCTCACTGGAATTTTCTGCATATGTCCCTCCTCTTGGCCTCTCCCGAATCCTCCCTCCTACAAGGTCTTCCGTGAACTTTTCCCTACTCATTCCACAACACATTAGTCTTGCCTTACTCGAGTCTCCCTGTGTGTGCAGCTCATTTCCACCTGTGTATGCTATCTGTGGTGTTATTTCTAGGCTTCAGGGTCTACACCAGATTACTCCATGCTGTCTAGTACTGTGCCTCAAACACTGTGTTTAGTGAACAATTGTTAATTCTTTTGGGGAGGATCATATTTCTGTCAATTTGCCACAAGACTCAGCAATATGGTGAAAAACCACCAAAACCATCAAAAAGAAGCTTTATCCATGACTTGTAGGAGTCAGGGAAGATCATATTATTTCAGGTTGAAGTGTCTAGGAAGCAGATTCTGGGATGCAGATTAATAGGCAGGAGGTTTATCAGGCAAAACTCTCATGGTCAATCACTGCAGAAGGGCAAGGAAGGAAGGAAGGAAGGGAGCAGGATTGGGCAGAGAGAGAAATCAGGCTGCAGAGCAATTATAACAAGACCTCTGCAGACCCCATGGGTGACCCTGAACCGAGCATAGCCATTCAAAGACTTCCCAAATGGGAAAAAGGGCTTTACATCCGTTCCCACCCCACTGACCAATTTTTAGATGTGGATTGGCCTGGGAAGGGGTGGGTCTCTTCAACTGAGGCAAGACCCAGAGAGGGCTGACAATGGAAGCCTATCTGTTGGCATCATTCCCAGCAGCTGGAGGAATTTGTCCTTTGAGGATCTGGGAGACACAGCACAGAATCCAAAACAGACTTCTGCAAAGGCTTAAGAATCCTGGAGCTAGAGAGATCCAGTCTAGAGAGTATCAGACAAGGTCCGTATTTGTGGCAATAACCTGCTTTTGATTCTTCAGCAGGTTCTCTCTTGCCCATGTCATGAAGTACACACACTCTTCTGCCTGGCATCCAAGGCCTGCATGGGACAAATCCAAAAGCACAAGAATGATTTCTCCTTGGCTCATGATTTTTCCTCCATATTCATCCTTTGGCACCCCAAGCCCTGTCCACCGTGAAGCCAACTCATTTCTCCCATCTCCTTCTCCACTGAGCCCTCGCCCCAGCATTTGCCGCCAGCTCCTGCCCAGGCACATGTAGATTGTTGCACCTGCACCATTCATTCAGGCCCCTGAAAATTACTACTGTGTGTGGCTGTATACCTAGGAGATGTGTATAACCTGCTCCGCCTATGAGATATTAAGCTCCTTGAGGGCGAGAACTGTGTTTTTAACACTTGGCAGAGAGCTGAGTGCACAAGAGTCATCCAAAATATACTTACTCCTCAAAACCAGACCCATCTCAGGTCAGCAGTGTCGAAGAAAAAATGCTCATGAATGAGCCTCACTTGGCTCTCTTCTCACACGGGTTCCTGTGCTTCAGTAAGAACTCAGAAAGCACAGTTCATGAGATAAAGAAAAAGGGGAAAAAATAAAGGGAAAGACCCCTGCTCAGATGTTCTCCTCGCTCACTGCGTACTTCAGGACAGGAAATAGAGACTTCCTGCCAATTCAAACGACGTTATTTTTGTAAAAGCTTATCCACAGGCATGTAGAAAGAGGTACACACGAAATGAGTTCATCATATATCATATGAATTGGTTGAAATTGAATTCAAGTAAATCAGAAAATTTTGAAGAGCCACACAATTTTAAAATTCACAGTCATTTCCCGAAAGTACCGTCTGGTAAAATTGGCTTATCACCTCACTTTTAATACACATATGTGATTTCCTGCTTACAGCATTTCCCCAAGGAATGAAAAAAAAATTACAACTGGGAAAGTTTTATAAGAGGGATTATCTATGGTTTCTGAATAAGAAGCCTTCTCCCTCTCCAAGCACACCTGCAGCTCCTAATGACCGATTTACGCAATTTTCCTTTCTACTTGAATCAAAAATGGTAATAAATGTACATGTCTCAGTGAGTTTTTTAATTTTGTATTTACTGGTTCGTGGAAGTGACTCCATCTAATTTACCAGAGTGGAGGGGTAGGTTTGCATGGAGCAATTAGGGATGAGATAGCCAAAGAGACAAAGTCAGTTGAAAAAAAAAAAAATCTGTGTGTCTGGCTTTCTGTATGAATTATGACTATTCAAGGGGGAAAAAAATCTGAACATTTGCCAAAAAGACTGGCGTGTAAAGGGACAGCTGGAGTTTTCTGTTAGAGGTTACAATGCATTGCTTGTTCCATAAGGGCAGAATGGAATCACTTACCACAGCGACCCACACATTGCTTGAGACACTGGGACATCGCTACCTCACGAAGCATTTTCTTCAAAGGAAAAGAACCAGATATTTCAGGAAAGTCATTGAAGATGCTTAGACCACAGACATGCTGACCTTACTGGTAGAGATTTGTAGCCTTTGTGGCATGTGGACTCTGTCTCTATAGATGCCTTCATTGTGCTATAATTTTTATACAGGATGTATTGTTTGAACTGCCAACCCTAATTCTAATTCCCTTGGGGACTCAGGAAATTCTAACTAAATAAAATAAAACCCCATTGTATTTTTCCTTGTTTGAGATGCAAATATGCAAATAACATTTTTAACAAGAATATGAATAAACAGCACATGCCACATAGTTGGAACTTTCAGTGGGACTCTGAAACTGAAATAATTTCAACAGCAAAGTAAAAGTGAGGGAAGAAAAATGAAAATTGAACCAAAACCATGTTAAAACATCTATCATCAGAACCAGAGACTCTGCCACCACTGTGCTAGGTGTTCCCAGCAGGTCTGTTTGCTCATCAGCCCTGAGAACAGCACTAACTAATCCTGCAGGGGCAACCCTCTCCACCAGGGTCAAATGTGGACACTTTGGAAGAATCATATCTTTTTAACCCCAGATTTAAAGAAACAAACAGAAAACTTTATTTTTTTTTAATTTTACTTTAATTTCTGGGATACATGTGCAGAACGTGCAGGCTTGTTGCATAGATATACACGTGTCATATATCAACCTGTCATCCAGGTTTTAAGCCCCACATGCATTAGTATTCGTCCTAATGCTCTCCCTCCCCTTGCCCCCCACTCTCCCGTCAGGCCCCAGTGTGTGATATTCCTCTCCCTGTGCCCATGTGTTCCCATTCTTCAACTCCCACTTATGAGTGAGAAAATGCAGTTTTTGGTTTTCTGTTCCTGTGTTAGTTTGCTGAGAACGATGGCTTCTTCCAGCTTCATCCATATACCTGCAAAGAACATAAACTCATTCTTTCTATGTCTGCATAGTATTCCATGGTATCCACATTTTCTTTATCCAGTCTATCATTGATGGGAATTTTGGTTGGTTCCAAGTCTTTGCTATTGTGAATAGTGCTGCAATAAACATACATGTGCATGTGTCTTTATAGTAGAATGATTTATAATCCTTTGGGTATATATCCAGCAATGGGATTGCTGGGTCAAATGGTATTTCTGGTTCTAGATCCTTGAGGAATTGTCACACTGTCTTCCACAATAGTTGAACTAATTTACACTCCCACCAACAGTATAAAAGTGTTACTATTTCTCCACATCCTCACCAGCATCTGTTGTTTCCAGACTTTTTAATGATTGCCATTCCAACTGGCATGAGATGGTATCTCATTGTGGTTTTGATTTGCATTTATCTAATGACCAATAATGATGAGCTTTTTTTTTTCAATATGTTTGTTGGCCACATAAATGTCTTGTTTTGAGAAGTGTCTGTTCATATCCTTCATCCACTTTTTGATAGGGTTGTCTGTTTTTTTTCTTGTAAATTTGTTTAATTTCCTTGTAGATTCTGGATATTAGACCTTTGTAGATGGGTAGATTACAAAAACTTTCTCCCATTTTAACAGAAAACATTTTAAAGACTTATTTCACAAATCAGTTTTAGTGAGCCATGATCTGTTCACTATATATAATTAATGTTCACATCCTAGATTCCCCAAATTAGCAGAACAGTCAGACTCCATCTCATTGGTTGAGCCTATCAGGACATAACATCTATCTCATATTTAATTTGCCTTAGAAAGCCATATGTTTAAATAAATACTCATGATGCCTATGGAGGGAAAAAATATTTTCTAAGTTCAGGACTTGGAGCATAAACCAAGTTCAGGCCAAATGGAGCAGACTCTGGGATTTACAGTGAGAGCCTTCTAGAGGGCTGTTAGCTGGAGACTCCACTTGGTTTCCTTAATTGTGACATATGTACCAGTGCTTGTGTTGTCTCAGACCATGGCCAGCACTGAAGCTGCAATGATGGTCCAGGAGTTGTTCAAATTCAAGGGCAACTCTGAATCATATAACTGAGAGCGGGCCACTCTCTTGCCGTTAAACAACCCCCCACATTCTTTTTAGATCTTTAGCATTTGTCGTGACACTTAAATAGGAGGAAATAACTATAGTAGATAAATGATGTTTTCCAAAAAGATTCCAGCTATCAGAAGAATCTTCTATCATTTAAAATGCCTACTGTCAGGTATACTGAATAAAAATAATCTATTACAAAATTTTTGAATACTCATATTAATGATAAAAGATCTAAAAGAAAATAAGATAAGTCCACATTATGTTTAATGCTCTATTTGTTCAGATCACATATTGTTCCAGAAGGTAGTTCATTACTATTTCTATTGGAGAAATCACCTTCTACTTCATTCATGAGGTTTGCTTTCTTTATTATTCCACTGACTAAGGGAGTCCATTTAGCATTTTGTCATTATTACATTTATTCACATTTTACTCTGTAATAGCTTATATGACAGTACATATTTCTTAGAATGGGTATTGTTCGTAAATTTTTACTCAAAAAACAAAAAAGGACATCCCTGGTAATTGATTTAAAAACTATAATTTATAACCACAATTATTATCATCATCATCTCAATTTTTAAAATTGTGATCAAATATGTATAATATAAAATTTACCATTTTTAAGTGTATAGTTCAGTAGTAGTAAGTACATTCACATTGTTGTGCAACCAATCTTTAACAATTTTGATTTTATAAAACTGAAACTCTGTACCCATTAAACAAGTTCCTATTCCCCTCTCCACCCAGCCTGTGGCAGTCACCATTCTACCTTTTTTCTAGGATTTTGACTACTCTTGATACTTCATATAAATGGAATTATGCAGTATTTATCTTTTTGTGACTGACTTATTCCACTTAGTATGATATCCTCAAGGTTCATCCATGTTGTAGCATGTGTCCAGATTTCTTCCTTTTTTAAGACTGAATACTGTTCTACTGTATGGATATACTACATTTTGTTTTTCCATTCATCCACAATGACCATCTGAGCTGCTTTTATCTTTTGGCTATTGTGAATAATGCTGCTATAAACATATGTATGTAAATATCTCTTCAAGATCCTGATTTTAATTCTTTCGGATATATACCTAAATGTGGAATTGCTGAGTCATATGGTAAATCTATTTTTAATTTTTTCAGGAAGCACCATATGTTTTCCAAAGCAGCTATGCCATTTGACATTCCCACCAACAGTTCACAAGGGTTCCAACTTCTCCACATCCTAACCAACACTTGTTATTTTCTGTTTCTTTGACAGTAGCCAACCTGATGGATGTGAGAAGATATTTCATTGTGGTTTTGATTTCCACTTCCCTAATTATTTGTGATATCAAACATCTTTTTATATGCTTGTTGACCATTTGTCTGTCTTCTTTGGAGAAATGTGTATTCAAGTCCTTTGCTATATTTTAATCAGGTTATTTGAATTTTTGTATTGTTGAGTTGTACAAGTTCTTTGTATATTCTCGATATTAAGCCCTTATCAGACATATGATTTGCAAATATTTTCCATTTTCTCTAGGTTGCCTTTCACTCTGTTCATTGTGTTCTTTGATGCACAGAAGCTGTTTTTTTTTTTTTAGAAGTTTTTGATTCTGATGAGGTGTAGCTCATCTAGTTTTACTTTTGTTGCCTGCAACCACAGTTCTTCAGTTAGCTTTGTACATTGTATACAAATTAATTAGAATTCTATATCCATGATTGAATTTAGTGCTGCTCCCATTTGGCAATAATTTCCAGTAGTTTTTCAATGTTTTTGCTTGATGGATGAGATGATGACATAATTTTAAAGGATTAATTGAGTTGATGAAAATACAGAGATTAGGGTATATTTAGAGAAAAGAATTTTTTGCCCAGACAAATTTATGCTACCCACTTTTTTCCAGTTAAAAGTAGAAGGATTTTTAAATTACCATATATTTTAGCTTTCCTAAGCATAATAAAAAGGGAGAAAATTATGCTTTAAATATATAATCAGAAATCTATGCATTTGAAACCAATCAACCAATCAAAGCAAGAGATATTATTACTTTCTATAAGTACAATTAACACAATCTGCCATTCTCCAAAAACCAAATCTTTTGATCTATACTGGGACTAAACAGGAGTTTCTTTGTATACTCTTAGAAGCCCTGAGTGCTGACAAGCTAACTATGCCGGATAAAATATTAAAGAAGCAGGCCGGGCGCGGTGGCTCAAGCCTGTAATCCCAGCACTTTGGGAGGCCGAGACTGGCGGATCACGAGGTCAGGAGATCGAGACCATCCTGGCTAACACGGTGAAACCCCGTCTCTACTAAAAAATACAAAAAAACTAGCTGGGCGAGGTGACGGGCGCCTGTAGTCCCAGCTACGGGGGAGGCTGAGGCAGGAGAATAGCGTAAACCTGGGAGGCGGAGCTGGCAGTGAGCTGAGATCCGGCCACTGCACTCCAGCCCGGGCAACAGAGCAAGACTTCATCTCAAAAAAAAAAAAAAAAAAAAAAAAATTAAAGAAGCTCTCTTTGTGTTAAGAGAGTTATTTCTCAACATTCATGCAAGACTTAGTACCCCACATTGGTGAAAGTACTACTGTAGGATCATAGTTTCCTGGTGAGAAATATTGTTGCAAACTCTCAGTAAAGCATATATGTGTTTATAAGAAAAGGAAGAAAAGAGTAACAAGAAAGTACAAACATTCATTATTCTTTTTTAATCACCACCATTAAAATCTTTTGCTTATTTTCCTCTATTTCTTTGTGGCATGTGTTCAAAGATCTACACTGTGGTGTGCTGTGTTACTGTTTTTGGCTCAATGCTATATTTAAGCAATGAGAAGTATTTTAGTTTCCTTTTTTCTTTGATAATCTAACGACTGGAGTGAATAAAGTTTAGGGTCCACTGTCTTCCATTGCAGATTGGTTCTGCAATGACTTGAATTTGGTCTCTGCAGATCATTCAAGGTCTCAAGCCTATCTCAGACTTTGCTGCCTTTTGTCACTTGATTTTCAATTTACTGGGAGAAAGTGTATTCCTGCTGGTCATGAGTAACTTCTCGTTCCTATGTTTATGAGATTTATAAGGGCCAAACTTATGTTTTGATGACCATATGTCACCTCCTAGAGATAAGTATCTGGTCAGATGATGCATAAATGACTCTCAAAATAAATATTTGACTATCTATGGAAAGACAAATTAGGGTGGTTAGATGAAAAGAAATATTTTCTTTCTTTGTGTTTTTTCTTTATTCTTTGTTTTTTGTTACTTTGATGTTAACATTGCTTTTATTTGATGTACTCTTGTATTAGAAGGAAAATAAATGTTATGGTGAGCAAATTTAGAAATAAAATGGAGAGTTAAGAGAAATGTAATTAAAAGAAATAATGGAGAGTAAAGAGAAGGGAGGGAGAATTGCTAGGAGAGTGGAGTAGGGAATAGAAAAAAAAGAAAAAAACAGAACACGTTAACTTCCCCCTCTACTAGTTTCTTATAGCTTGGAGATTTATACTGTTTTTGTTTGTTTGTTTGTTTGTTTTTGTTTTTGTTTTTGTCGTTGTTATTATGGGTTATTTTTATTTGTTTGTTTTTGTTTTTTGAGATGGAGTCTCACTCTGTCACTGAAGCTGGAGTGCAGTGGTGCAATCTTGGCTCACTGCAACCTCTGCCTCCTGGGTTCAAGCGATTCTCCTGCTTCAGCCTCCCTAGTCACTGGGACTACAGGTGCACGCCACCACACCTGGCTAATTTTTGTATTTTCAGTAGAGATGGGATTTTACCATGTTGGTCAGGCTGGTCTTGAATTCCTGACCTCAGGTGATCCACCCACCTCGGCCTCCCAAAGTGCTGGGATTACGGGTGTGAGCCACTGCACCCAACCAGATTTATACTGCAGTTTTAATTCAAATAACTTTATGTGTTAGTACAGTGAATTCAGAAGAACTGATTAAATGGGAATTTCAGCTGAAAGAATCTTTGAAAGAACTTCATCTAGCTTAGCCCCACAATTTGCAAGAGAAGAAACCACACCGTGAAATCATTTTCCCAAATACTCCCTGGTTGTTAACAATAAAACCAAAATTAGAACTAATGAACAAGTCAGTGTTATAAATTGATAAATGGAGGGTAATCAAAATTCTAAGATTGAAACAACTCAAAATTTAATGAAGACCACTTTCCATATGTTATATATTCTAAATCATGTCATTGCCATCTGTGTGAATCGTGCCCCAGGAGTTGTACAACATGATGGGAGTGCTTCAGAGGCCCTGAAAAAGAAATCAGGAAACTTGGGTTTAGGCCCCGTTACAGTAGGCAAATCTCTTCACCTTTCTAGGCTTCAGTTTCCTCATGTATAAAATATAAGGGTTAGACAAATGTTTTCTAAAGTCTTTTCCAGATCTGAAAATAAATCTGTAAGGTTATCCTCATTCAAATTCACATATAATTCCCCATACACCCTATCCTGGAACACTTTTCCCAGAGCAACTTTTGCCCAGTCAATTTCATTGGCATGTAGTCTGCCGCATCCATACTCAATCACCTTGGTTAGCCAGCCAAGGTTTGGAAGAGCTTTGCTGCTTTACTCACTTTGAAGCAAGCAGAGCTGCACTTCTTTTCTGCCTCTATACCACCCAAGAAAATATTCCTGATCTGGCCAAGCAAAGTTGCTAAATGGTTCAAAAGGGCAGGATTTTCTTTTTTCTTTTCCTTTTTAAATTCTCAACAGTGAACAAAGCAAAGGGCATTAGAAGAACCACATGTATCTCAGTTACTGGGCTATGCTCTATACACAGTCCTGGAGAGAACAGATCTCCTTCAGCCCTGAAAATATAAAAAGCAAATCTTAAATTTGTAAATCATGAAGTCAACTCTGTGGCTCTGCAGAAAGAACCTCAAAAATAGACTTGGTTTATTGAAGAACAAAAGAATAAAAACAGATGTAAGGCTTTTGTAAACAATAGAAAATGATCTGCAGATGATGGAAGGACTGCCATAAGAGCTAACAAACTTTTAACAGTATGGTAAGCATTCATCCAGTTTGCCTGAGACAGCCCTGATTATTCCTGTTATCCCAAATTGTTAATAGTACCTCCTTTAACTATAAAAATGCCCTAGTTGGAACATGAAATAACATGGTCATTTGTCAAATAAGTGACGCTGCTGAAAGGAAGTCTTCCCCATCCCAGAGGTGGCGGGGATAGCTCTCTTTAAGGATCCCTTTCAAGAACCTCACCTCGATTTCAGTGTTCAGGAACATTGGCCCCTATATGCCTATAGTGTTGTTCAACTCCAAGGGCACTATTCATGTATACTGCAATGACATGACTTAGAATGTATAACACATGAGGAATGGTCTTCATTAAATTTTGAGTTGTTTCGGTCTTGAAATTTTGCTTATCCTCTATTGCCAATGTGTTACACTGACTTGGTCATTAGTTCTAATTTCAGTTATACCATTAACTTACCAGGGAGAACTTAGCAAAACCATCTCACAGTGTAGTTTCTTCCCTTGCAACTTGTAGGGCTAAGCTAGATGAAGTTCTTTCAAAGGTTCCTTCAGCTAAAATTCCCAGTTAGTCAGTTCTTTTACCACCAAGCTTTATTTTCCCACCTCAGTTGCCTATCAGCCAAAACATGAGAAAGCTATTTGATCATGTATAGGGCTGATCCCATTCCTATCTAAGCCCACATGAGAGCCACTTCCCAATTACAGCATATTCTTGGCCGTGTGTTGTGGAACTGGGAGGGAAACCTTCTTTGTTGAGACATATTGCCTTTCCACAGCTGAAGAACAACCTAGCCCATATTCTTTCTTTTGCTGGGAGAGTTTTCTCCCAACAAGGGCTCCTCAAAGATAAGAGATAGGGGATGTTGTAGTGTGGTAACTGTGAACATGAACCATATGCCAACAATAACTAGAAGGGACAGTTTTTTACTGGCATACAAGAAATCCAAGAGCTTGTTTGTGGACAAGGGAAGTGGACTGTCAATCCACTGTATGTTTTTATAAACACGAGCCAAAACAAATTTTCAGATTTTTTTGTATGGATCATGTGCTTGGGGAGAGTGATCGTCGTCACTGGGCAAGACATGTAACATCATCACTCATAGGGAAAGTCAGATCATCACAGAGAAACACATGCACATAAAAGTGGCCTCTGTCATTCACTGTGAGCCCAGACACATCCTGGGGGGACAAATGGGAAGGGAATGAACCATCTGCAAGAGGCGTGTTTACTCTGTGGCTCTCTCGTGTGTGTGTGTGTGAGTGTGTGTGTGTATTTTCTGACAGTGGGTTTTATTTTTAGCCTTTTAAATGGAAACAATTAACGGGCCAATTCATTTTTGCTTTGTAACAAATGGAGTTTCTCTAAATAAGCAAGTATTCCTGCATTAGACAATAATCATCCATGTCACGTATATCTGGGAAGAACAGCCAGAAGGATAAGATGTATATGATTTGTGACTATGTGAACAGAAAAAAAAAAATTATTTTGCTTTGTTTTCTTTTATTTTTATATTTTTTTGTCTTCAGAAATTGCTAAATGGGAATTTTAAGTAACCATCTCATACTCTAGGAGTTTTTTTTTTTAATTTGAAGCATTAATTGTATCAAGGCATGTCAAAGTAACATAATCAGAGTTAAATAAATAATTCACCTCTTCATAAGATAACAAATATTAGTGCTATTATTACAGGTATGAGCATTTAAGTAGAAGAGAAAAAGTCATTTGTTATGAAAATATTTTAGTAAACTCACACTTCATTTTCTGGAAACACACCACCACCAGTCGCATGTCTGGCTTGTTCATCCTATCTAAAATTTCTTTTTTTCTTTTTCCGTAGAAATTTGTCATCACCCTTAATCCCTGAAGCTGTGACTTTCTGTAATGTTCCTTTGATGACTTTGAGTAACGCTTTTCTTCCTCAAGGCTGTTTTAGCCAACTTGTAAATACTCTTGAAACTCAAAAGGAGCTGAATTGAACTAAACCCATTCCTTTTCAACTTATAGTTACTTATCCAATAGTTTCTAGAGAATTTTCCTGAGATACACAATGAAGACAATAAAATAGGAGGCCTTAAGTATTCGTGTATAACTTTGTATTTGTATTGAATTTGCAAAGGCCTCCATGGAACATTAAGTTTGTTTTCTGCCTAAAAATATTTATTTGTTAGGCTTAGATTTGTTTTCCCCCGATATTAAATCTTACCCATATTTGTATCCATCATGCCATTTATTTAAAAATATGTATTGAGCATAACTGTCCCATAAGTTGATGAGAATAAATAGGGAATAAATAGGTTCAGGCAGTCCTTGGGAGGTTTTTCATGGAAAAGATTTCAATCTTTGTCTGACATTTTTGTTTTTTTAAATTTTCTATTTCTGTTTTTAAAAACTTTATTTTGATTTCATTAAGAAAATATTTCAAGTAAGAGGCTCTTAAATAACACTCCGGATCCAGTTTGACTCTGTCCACATTTTTTTTTTAAGTCTCGGGCTTGTTAAGAAAATCTAAAAGTGGGAGAGAACCAGGAAGGGGAAAAATAACTGGGGTGGGGTCAGGGAGAACCTTTGAGGAATACATTATAGCCTCACCTTGTTTCATGTCCACTACACTCCCGTGGTCCCTGAAGCATACGTTACCTCTCTTACAGCACGCATCACTGTGGTTCTAACTACTCTGTTACCATTTTCCCTAATCTTTTAAAATGGTTCGATTGCTTTAGGAAAGATGTCCCCTGAGAATATAAATGGAAGAATCTTGAGCCATTCCTCATGATGTACCTTATTAGAATTTATAACTGTTTTTTCAAAAATAAAAATCTGCTAAGTTAAACTGCATTATTGTCTCTTTCGCTTATAAGAATAACTAGGATGATTTGATATCTTATTCTTTTTTTGTGGGGGAGGCATGGGGACGGAGTCTTACTCTGTCGCCCAGGCTGGAGTGCAGTGGCACGATCTTGGCTCACTGCTATCTCGGCCTCCCGGATTCAAGAGATTTTCTGCCTCAGCCTCCCGAGTAGCTGGGACCACAGGCGCACACCACCACGCCCGGCTAATTTCTGTGTTTTTAGTAGAGATGGGGTTTCACGATATTGGCCAGGCTGCTCTTAAACTCCTGACCTCGTGATCCACCCACCTAGGCATCCCAAAGTGCTGGGATCACAGGCGTGAGCCACTGTGCCTGACCCTGATATTTTATTCTTATTAAAACATCATACTGCTATAAAAATCCTTCTCAGCTGTACTATCTACTAGATGCTTTCTTTGCCCTTTAGACCAAAGTAGCAGTCTTACTTTCATCTCTGCTCTGGGTTTAAACTTACTTGAAGTAAAATAAAAATAATGTCCAACTTTTTCACACATCAGCTTTCTTCATATGTGAAGACATTTGCTTTCTTACTTCAGAGCAATGATCTGATTATTGTCTTTTTAAGAATACAGTGTTGGAGGGCTAGGGTTCATTGGTGTTTGCGTTTCATTTATTTGGATTATATCCCTTTGAGAAAATGGCAAATCCTTTCAATATGCCAGCAGGAGAGGTGGTGTGCTTATATACAAAAGCAGAAATAACTTGTTTTTAACAAATAATTTTTTTCATCTGGCTTTCCATCCAAACATGGATTTCTGTAGAGACCATCGGTTGATTCTATCACATAGTAAATTAGATGCAATTGTTTAATTGACAGGAAATTAGTTTGAATGGGTGTAGATTTGTTTTCATTTTAAAGGAAAGAGTTCAGCCTCCAAGAATACCACTTTAAAATCAGAACTTAATTTCTTTTCAGAATTATAACCACTCAATCTTCTCTCATTCCTTATTCTTTTTTACTTAGTAGTTTTCTAAATCATTTGTTAACTATTTTACAACTATAATACACCTTCATGAAGGAATCATAATACTTAACAGTGAAGAGCTATTTATAAATACTAATTAAAAGGGAACAACCTAATGATAGGAACAGGAGGCAGGGAAATATTGGGTGGAAGAGGGCGGTCCCCACTGAGGTCCACACCCTTGAGCCCGGAACCACGGCCCAAAGTGAGAACATGCATTTCTGTTTTCCCACTTGAATGTTGCTTTTTGGCCTACCACCCCGTACCCCCCATCCTGTATCCATAAAAACCCCAGGCTTCACTGGCACAGCAGCAGACCAACAGAGTGGCAGGAAAGGAAAAAAGAGAAAAAGCAGCTTGACATCGGCAAGAAGTAACTTGACTTCAGAGCAATGAATTGATGGTAGGACCTCAGAGAAGAGTTCAGCAGGGGACGGCCAAACTCCAGAGGAAGACCGCCTTCCCACTCCATCCCCTTTCCAGCTCCCCTTCCTGCTGAGAGCCACTCTCATCAGCAATAAAATCTTTCACAGTTATCATCTTCAATTTGTTCATGTGATCTGATTTTTCCTGGACGGCGAACAAGAGCTCTGATACAGAGGGCTGTCACACTGAACTGTTAAACATTTCAGCTGTCCATGGATAGCAAAGCTAAAACAGTACTATAACACATGCCCTCTGAGGCTCCAGGGGTCACAGGCACCCCTGGACACTGCCACGGGGGCTATACAGAGTTCTTCTCCTGCTGGCATCCAGAAGCACTTGTCCCAGCCCCTGTACCTGCTCACCTGCATGCTGCCCCTCCCTCAAGGGATTGAGAGCTGAGTAAGGGGCTGAGTAAATGAGCCACCCTCTTCATGAGTCCCACAAAGCAGTCAGGGAAATTGTCTGTTTCATTAACATTTTAATATTCATGTAGAGTATTATCTACCAAATAAATGGTTATCACCTAGTTTGGCTAGTCAACCATTTTATGCATTAAATACACAATACCCACCATTTTCTCCAACTCAATTTTGCACTCATTTGCTGTGTTTAAAGATATTCTTAATTGACATGTAACTTCTAGCAGAAAATAGGAGTTACTAAACAGTACTGCAAAGATTTTTTTTTTTTTGAGATTGTAACTTTAGTTGTTTCTATGTTCGATATTGATAGAAAAAAGCAATCTCTCTACCTTCTGCATCTAAAGCAAAAGTTTATTTTTTATTTGTACAAATTTATGGGGTACATATGCAATTTTGTTACATGCATAGATTGCATAGTAGTAAAGTCAGGGCTTTTTAAGGGTATCATTATCCAAATAACATACATTGTGCCCATTAAGTAAATTATCATTATCCACCTCTCCCCCACAACCTCCTGCTTTTATTTTTTACAGATTACCTTGTGCTGGTATTGAATTAAATAGGTCAGAGCATGTAGTGTAGCAGAAAGCACATTATAGTTGAAATCAGAAAAACCTTTCTGGCATATGATCTTGGAGAGGTCACTTGACTTTTCTGGAATTAGTTTCATCATCAGTGAAATGAGAAAGTAGACTAGATTTCTTTATTGATGTAAGTTTCTAACAATGCATTTTATTAAGTATAAATCCTTTTTACTAGGGCACTTTATTTTATACGTTCCCTGGAAAATAACAATAGAAATAGACACCACACTGAATATTTTATTGTCTTGTTTAATTTACTTCTTAAAACAACCTATGGAATATACGTATCTCCATTATACATCTAGGAAAATGGAGGTTCAAGTTAGAATATAGTAAAGTGTTCAGAACACCCTCTCTATGTAGAGTGCTTTGGGAGGTGATTGTGAATCAGTAATGGTTGTAAATTAGACTTAGTGCAGTGCTTCTCAATCTTGCATTTTGTGATGATTAATATTGAGTCCCCTCAACTTGACTGGATTGAAGGATGCAAAGTATTGTTCCTGGGTGTGTCTGTGAGGGTATTGCCAAAGGAGATTAACATTTGAGTCAGTGGACCTAGAGAGGCAGGCCCACCCTCAATCTGGGTGGACACCATCTAATCAGCTGCCAGCATGGCTGGACTAAAACAGGCAGGAAAAGATGGAAGAGCAGACTTGCTGAGTCTTCCAGTCCTCATCTTTCTCCTGTGCTGGATGCTTTCTGCCCTTGAATATCAGACTCCAAGTTCCTCAGCTTTAGGACTCTTGGACTTACACCAGTGGTTTGCCAGGGGCTCTCAGGTCTTTGGCCAAAGACTGAAGGCTGCACTGTCAGCTTCCCTACTTTTGAGGTTTGGGGACTAGGACTGATCCACCACTGGCTTCCTTGCTCCTCAACCTTCAGATGGCCTGTCGTGGGACTTTACCTTGTGATCGTGTGAGCCAGTTCTCCTTAATAAGCTCCCTTTCATTTATACATATGACCTATTAGCTTTGTACCTCTAGAGAACCATGATTAATACACACACATATTTAAATCCCCAGAGGATCCTGCTAAAACTCTGATTCCAATTTAGTATGTTTAAGACGGGCTTGAGATTCTGTATCTCTAGCAGTCTTCTGGGTTATGCCAATGTTGCTCATCTGTGGGCCACACTTGGAGTAACCATCAGATTGAGGACGTTTCCTTCTAGTCCTAGTTTGTTGCAATTTTTATCAGAAATGCATGTTGGATTTTGTCAAGTGCTTTTTTTGCATATATCGATATGATCATATACTTTTCTTAAATAGTCTGCTGGAATGATAAATTACATTGATTGATTTTCTATTGTTAAAAAATGCATTCCTGACAAAAACTACATTTGGTCATGATGTATCATACTTTTTATATATGCTGAATTCAGTGTGTTAATTTTTTATTTTTTGCAACTATGTTAATGAAGGGTATTGGACTGTTTTCTTTTCTTGAAACCTTTTTACCTGATTTGATATGAGAATAATGCTAGTTTCATAGAATGATTTGGGAAGTATTCACTCCTCTTCAGTTTTCTGGAAGAATTTGTGTAGAATATACTTTTTTTATTTAGTAGAATTTTACTAGTGAAGCCATCTGGGTCTGGACTTTTCTTTGTGGGAAGGATTTTTTTAACTATAAATTTATTTTAATGTTATCTATTTATTTTTGATTGAACTTTGGTAGTTTGTGTCTTTCAAGGAATTGGCTCATTTCATCTAATTTGTCCAATTAGTTGGCATAGAGTTGTTCATAATATCTTTTATCTTTTTGATATCTTTATGATTTATAGTGAAGAAATGTCTCTCATTCTCATTATTGGTTGTGTTTTCTTTCTTTTTTATTGATCTGTCTGGTTAGAGGTTTAGCAGTTATATCAGTATTCTCAAAGAACCAGCTTTTAGTTTCCTTGGTTTTCTCTATTATTTTTCCCTTTTCTAATTCATTGATTTCCATTCAGTCTTTTATTATTTCTTTTCTTCTGCTTACTCTGCACCTATGCTTGTCTTTTCTAACTTTTTAAGGTGGAAGCTGAGGTTATTGATTGGGGAGCTTTCTTTTTTTAAGTCATTAAAAGCTATAAATTTTCTTCTATATATGACTTTAGCTGCACCAGAAAGTTTGATATGTCGTGTTTCCATTTTTGTTCAGTTCAAAATACTTCCTATTTAAAATTTTTTTCTTTGACCCACAGGTTATTTAGAACTGTGTAATATGATTTGCATATCTGAGAATTTTCCAGATATCTTTGTTATTGATTTCTTAGTTAATTCCACTGTGGGCAGAAAATATATTTCATGTGACGTGAATTATTTAAACATTTTTTGGTCTTTAATTTTATTGAAATATGTTTTAAGGTACAGAATATACTGTGTTTTCATCAATGTTCAGTGTGCACTTGAAAATGTGTATTCTGCTGCTGTAAGGTGGAGTGGTCAATAAATGTCAATTAGATCAGGTTGGTTGATAGTGTTCAAGTCCACTATATTCTTACTGATTTCTGTCTCTGTATGTATTGATTGTTGAGACTAGGTATTGAAATCTCTGACCATGATTGTGGATATGTCTGTATCTTGCAATTCTATTGATTTTTGCTCCATATATTTTGAGATTGTGTTACCTAATACATAAATAATAAATATGATTATGTCCTTCTAAAGAATTAGCCCTTTTATCATTATGAAATGACCCTCTTTATCTCTGCCAATACTCTTTGCTCTGAAATCTATGTCTTACATAAAAAAGGTCATTCAATCTGAATTTTTATTTGTTACATATGTTTGTCCAGTCTTCTAATTTATAGACTATTTTTGTCTTTATATTTAAAGTATAATTACCTTCTTTTTAATTCATTTGGACAATCTCTGCCAAATTTATGTGTTTAGACAATTTGCATTAAATGTGACTATTGAGATGATTGGGTTAAATCTACCATCTTACTTTTGATTTCTATTTATCCCATTTGTTCTTTGTTAACATTCTTTCTATTTTTCTGTGTGCTTTTGAATGAATTGAGTAATTACATGATTTTATTTTATCTTCATTCCTGGCTTACTCAGTATAACTTGGTGTATTATTCTTTAGTGGCAACTCCAGCATTTAAAGTATACAAATTTTACTTATCACAGTCTACCTTCCATTCATACTATTCTACTTTCCAATTAGTATAGGAACTTTCAACACTATTTCTCCATTTCTCCCTTCCTATATTTTAGGCTATTTAAGTTATATATTTTAGTTCTATATACAGATGCTTGTCAACTTAACAATGTGATTACATGCTACCCAATAAACTTATCATAGCTAAAAACGTTACAAGTCGAAAATGCGCTTAATATACCTAGCCTACCAAACATCATAGTTTAGCCTAGCCTACCTGAAACATGCTCAGATCACTTACAGTAGCCTATAGTTGAACAAAATCAGCTGACACAAAGCCTATTTTATAACCAAGTGTTGAATAACAAATGTAATTTAGTAAATACTGAAAGGGAAAAACCACGATTGTGTGGGTTCTCAAGTAAGGTTTCTACCGAATGCGTGTCAGTTTTGCATCATTGTAAAGTAGAAGAATTGATAAGTCAAATCATCTCGAGTTGGAGATTGTCTTTATACTACAGAGTATACCTGTTATTTTTGTTTTAAGTGAGTAATTTTTTTTTTACATAAAGTTTTCTTTTATTTAAAAGATCATTCGCAAAGATTGCATCCATAGATTTACTTTCAGTCATATAGCCAAAGTATTTGGAATTCCATTCTTACATTTAAAAGGCAACTGGATTGCCTAGAAGTTTAGATGAATTCTTTTTGTTCTTTACTTTTTCCACACTGAAGATGTAATTAGGTCATCTGAAAACATTAGGTTTGATCATAACTACATTGTGCATGTTATTCTTAAGTATTAGTATAATATTGCACAAATGGTTCTTATCTCCAAAGCAGAGAAGATCACAGGTGGAAGGCAGGAAAGGAGAGTTCTGTAAATTGCTGAGACCTTGTAATATAAACAATGTTAAAGAAACCAAGGATAACAGACAGTGATGAGCTATTATCTAAGTGCACCATATGGCACAAGCCAGGCTAGCCCTCAGCTCTCCGGTCATCCTGGTGAGGGTCTCCTTTCCTTGGGTTTCTAGCGTTATCTGACCCTAAACTGCTCCCAATGGGACAGACTGGGACTCAAATGCTTAGATGTTTTTCATTTGTTTACACACCAGTGTGTAAGCTCTAACGCTATTGCCCAACCTCCTACTCCTGGGTGAGTGCAAAATACTGTACATGAGAACAAAAAACTTTGTCCCAAAGATGAGGCAGCATACCTGAAAATGTATTGTCATCTACAGTTATTTTAAGGTTCTTGACAGCTCCACATAGTAAAAATTTCAATTCGTCAAGTGAAATAAAGTGTCAGATTCTAGGCCTGTTTTCATTATGAACTTATGGGACAGTGGGAAGCACAGTATCTTGTTATGCTACTTATACTAAAGAACAGATAAACACAAGAAAGATGAAAAACACAAGGACAACAGGGATTTGGGGGAGAGGCACTGTCAGCCTTATAGTTAGCCCAGTGCAGCTCCAGCACCACCAAAATGGGAGATTATTTTCTAAAAGCACTTAGGTATTCAGAAAAATATCGTTACATACACACATGTAGTTGTGATTTCTGTGGCTTTCATTCCTTTGTAAAGATTCATATTTCCATCATATAATTTTCCTTGAAGGATTTCCTTTAACATTTCTTATGGTACAGCTTTGCTAATATAAAAAAAAAAAAGGTATTTTAGCTTTTATATTTAGGAAAGATTCTTTATTCTGCTTTCTTTTACAAAGATATTTTCACTGCTTAAAGAATTCTAGGTTGCTAAGGTTTTTTTCTTTCACTTAGTATTTTAAAGATCCTGTCCACTTTCTTCTAGTGTGAATTGTTTCTGATGTAAAATCTGCTGTCTTCTTTGTGTCTGTTCCTCTGTATGTAATGTCTCTATTTTCTTCTGGCTCTTTTTATCTCTATTAATTATAATGTATCTTGATGTCGTTTTCATTATATTTCTTTCTTTTCTTTTTTTTTTTTTGAGACAGAGTTTCACTCTGTCGCCCAGGCTGGAGTGCAGTGGCGCTAACTGCAAGCTCTGCCTCCCAGGTTCACTCCATTCTCCTGCCTCAGCCTCCCGAGCAGCTGGGACTACAGGCACTTGCCACCACACCCAGCTAATTTTTTGTATTTTTAGTAGAGACGGGGTTTACCATGTTAGCCAGGATGGTCTCGATCTCCTGACCTCGTGATCCGCCCACCTCGGCCTCCCAAAGTGCTGGCATTACAGGCGTGAGCTACCATGCCCGGCCTTCATTATATTTCTTGTGCTTGAGGTTTATGGAGCTTCTTGGATCTGTGGGCTAGTAGTTTCATCAGTTTAGATAAGTTTTCTCAATTATGTCTTCAAATATGTTTTATATCTCACCCCTCTCAACTGTCTTTTCGTTACTCTAATTATTTGGTCATTTGATGTCATCCCACAGATCACTATGCTCTGGTTTTTGTTGTCATTGTTGTTTAGCCTTCCCCCCCCCCCTTTTTTTTTTTTTTTGGAGAGGGTGGTGGGGAGGGAGGGAGGCTGTTTCTATTGCTATACTTTGAAGCTTCTTAATCTTTTCTACTGAAATGTCTATTCTGCTATTAATCCCATCCAATGAATGTTTTAATTGCACAGTGTAGTTTTCATTTGTACAAATTAAATTTTGGTTGTTTTTATATTTTCCATGTATTTACTTAAGTTTTTCAATCTTGCCTCTAGCTTCTTTGGCTTATGGAATACTGATATGGTTTGGCCGTGTCCCCACCCAAATCTTGAATTCTAGTTCCCATAATTCTCATGTGTCATGGGAAGGATCTGGTGGGAGTTAACTGAATCATGGGGACAGGTCTTTCTTGTGCTGTTCTCATGATAGTGAATAAGTCTCACAAGATCTGATGGTTTTATAAAGGGGAGTGTCCCTGCACAAATTCTCTCTTGCCAGCTACCATGTAAAATGTCCCTTTGCTCTTCCTTGATTGCAAGGCCACCATGATTGTGAGGCCTCCCCAGCCATGCAGAACTGTGAATCAATTAAACCTCTTTCCTTTATAAATTACCCAGTCTCAGGTATGTCTTTATCAGCAACATGAAAATGTACTAATACAAATACAAGTAGAGTAATGATTGCTTAAATATCCTAATCTACTAATTCCATCATCTGTGTCAACTACAGATCAGGGTCAGTTTCAAATGAGTGACTGATCTAATTAATTTCTTTTTTTTTTTTTTGGCATTACTTTAGGTTCGAGACATTGTGAATTGTACCTTGTTGAGTGCTAGATATTTTTCAGTTACCTTGTTCTTGATGGATCTTATTTTTAAGATTTATTAGAAGAATTACAGCAGCATGTCATTTAGGGTTAATTTTTTCCCCACAGTTGTTCCAAGACTCTTCTTAGTTCTCTAGCAGATACCCTCTGAATTGTGAGGTTTTCCCCTGTAGCTGTTGAAAACAGGCAGTATTTCTGGCCCATTGTGAGTTCCGCTTACTATTTCCCCTTATTCTTTCAGGAAAATTTTTCCTCAGGTTTGGGTACTTTCTCCACACACATGCTAATATGGTTTAGCTCTGTGTTCCCACCCAAATGTCATCTTGAATTATAATCCCACGTGTTGAGGAAGAGACTGGTAATCTCCATGTATCAAGGGAAGGAAGTGACTGGATTATGGGGATGGTTTCCCCCATGCTGTTCTCATGACATCAAATTCTCACAACATCTAATGGTTTAATAAATGGTAGTTTTCCCTGTACTCTCACACACTCTCTCCTGCTGCCTTATGAAGAAGGTGCCTGTTTCCTCTTCCACCATGATTGTAAATTTCCTGGGCCCTCCCCCCACCCCTAGCCATACAGACCTGTGAGTCAATTATACCTCTTTCCTTTAAATTACCCAGTCTCTGGCACTTCTTTATATTAGTGTGAGATTGGACTAATACAGTAAATTGGTACTATAGAGAGTGGGGATACTTCTATAAAGATACTGGAAAATGTGGAAGCAACTTTGGAACTGGGTAATGGGCAGAAATTTGGAGGACTCAGAAGAAGACAGAAAGATGTGGGAAAGTTAGGAGCTTCCTAGAGCCTGGAGACTGGTTTTGACCAAAATGCTGATAGTGATGTGGACAATGAAGTCCAGGCTGAGGTGATCTCAGATGGAGATGAGGAACTTGTTGGGAACTGGAGCAAAGGTCCCTCTTGCTATGCTCTAGCAAAGAGACTGGTGGCATTTTGTCCCTGCCCTAGAGATCTGTGGAACTTTGAACTTGAGAGAGATGACTTAGGGCATCTGGTGGAAGAAATTTCTAAGCGGTAAAGCATTCAAGAGGTGGCATGGCACAAAAGTTTTTAAAAATTGCAGCCTGACCATGCAATAGAAAAGAAAAACCCATTTTCTGGGAAAAAATTCAAGTCTCCTGCAGAAATTTGCATACAAAACGAGGAGCCAAATGTTAATTGGCAAGACAATGGAGAAAATGTCTCCAAGGCATGCAGAGACATTTGTGGCAGCCCTTTCTATCACAAGTCTAAGAGGAAAAAATGATTTCCTGTTCCCAGCCCAGGGCCACCCCTTGCTCTGTGCAGCCTTGGGACTTGGTGCCCTGCATCCCAACAGCCAGGGCTAAAGGGACCAACGTATAGCTCTGGCCATGGCTTCAGAGGAACAAGCCCCTAGTCTTGGTGACTTCCACATGGTGTTGGGCCTGACACAGAAGTCAGCAATTGAGGTTTGGGAACCTTCACCTAGATGTCAGAGGATGTATGGAAACACCTGGATGTCCAGGCAGAAGTCTACTGTAGGGGCAAAGCCCTCATGGAGAACCTCTGCTAGGGCAGTATAGAAGGGGAATGTGGGGTTGAAGCCCCCACACAGAGACCCCACTGGGACACTGCCTAGTGGAGCTGTGAGAGGAGGGTCACTGACCTCTAGACCCCAGAATGTCAGATCCACCTACAGCTTGCTGTGTGCCTGGAAAAGCCATAGACATTCAGCATCAGCCCATGAAAGCAGCTGGGAGGGGGCTGTACCCTGCAAATCAACAGAGGCAGAGATGCCTAAGGCCATGAGAGCCCACTTCTTACATCAGTCTGACCTGGATGTGAGACATGGAACCAAAGGAGATTATTTTGGAGCTTTAAGATTTAATGACTGCCCTGCTGGATTTGGACTTGTATGGGGTAGTAGCCCTTTTGTTTTGGCCTTTTTCTCCCATTTGGAATGGGAGCATTTACCCAATATCTGTAACCCCATTGTATCCAAGAAGTAACTAACTTGCTTTTGATTTTACAGGCTCATTGGTGGAAGGCACTTCCCTTTTCTCAGGTGAGACTTTGGACTGTGGACTTTTGAGTTAATGCTAAAATGAGTTAAGACTTTGGGGTACGGTTGGGAAGGCATGATTGGTTTTGAAATGTGAAAAAACATGAGATTTTGGAGGGATTGGTGTGGAATGATATGGTTTGGCTTGGTGTTCCCATCTAAATCTCACCTTGTATTGTAATTTCCCCATGTTGAGGGAGGGATGTGTAATCCCCATGTGTCAAGGGAGGAAAGTGATTGAATTATGAGGGCAATGTTCCCCATGCTGTTCTCATGATAGTGACTGAATTCTCACAAGAGCTGATGATTTTATAAATGGTAGTTTTTCCTGCACTCTCATACACTCTTTCCTGCCACTTTGGGAAAAAGGTGTCTGCTTCCTACCATAACTGTAAGTTTCCTGAGGCCCCCCACTAGCCATGCAGAACTGTGAGTCAATTAAACCTCTTTTCTTTATAAATTACCCAGTCTCAGGCAGTTCTTTATAACAGTGTGAGAATGAACTGATACACATGCCCTAATCTGGATTCAGCTGAGTGGATACTCTCAAGGGGGGTTCCTCTATAGATATCTGGAGTTCTCTGTGCAGCCTTCTCCTCTCTGGTACTCTGCTCTGTGATCTCTTGCTACTTGGGTGTCCCCAGACTCACAACTGGCTCTTCAGCTCATGAGATCACTGGACTCTGCCTGGGTTCCCTGTCCTTGCACTGTGACCTGGAAACTTTCTCCAGTCAGTAAGCAGGGTCATTGTTTGGCTCACTTAATTTGTTTTTCGTATCTCAGACATCTTTCTCCCTCCGATGTCCAATGTCTTGAGAGTTGTTGTTTCATACATTTTGTCTGGTCTTTTAGTTGTTTCAGGCATAAGGGTAAATCCAGTATCTATTCCTCCAGCAGAAATGGGTTTTCCATGGTTGTTTGTGAAACATAAATAATTTTACATCAGTACCTTGCTGCAAACCTTCTAATAGTTTACTTTCAAAGACTCTTTACTAACTTATCAACATCCACAGACTCTGCATATTCTAACCTGTGCTTATCTTTCAGAGCTTATCTACCATTCTCACCCCACTTTGCTCTCAAAGAGTATCTTGCTTTTTCCCAATATGCCAAGCTTGTTCCTGCCTCAAGGCCTTTGCGATAGCACAGCAGTCTCCAACTTTTTTGGCACCAGGGACCAGTTTCATGGAAGACAATTTTTCCACAGACCAGGGATGGAGGATGCTTTCAGAATGAACCTAGCATGTTATATTTATTGTGTATGTTATTTCTATTATTACATTGTAATACAAAATGAAATAATTATGCAACTCACCATAATGTAGAATCAGTGGGAACCCTGAGCTTGTTTTCCTACAACTAGATGGTTCCATCTGGGGGGTGATGGGAAACAGTGACAGATTATCAGGCATTAGATTCTCATAAGGAGCATGCAATCTACATCCCTGGAATGTGCAGTTCACAGTAGGTTTCCCGCTCCTAAGAGAATCTAAATGTCCCTGCTGATTTGACCAGAGGTGGAGCTCAGGCAATAATGCAATGGGAAACAGCTGTAAAGAGAGATGAAACTTTGCTTGCCTGCCACTCACCTCCTGCTGTGCAGCCCACTTCCTAATAGGCCGCCAGTACTGTGGCCCAGGTGTTGGAGACCCGTGCTATAGCAAACCTCCCCACCTGGTCTGTCTTTTCCCCACATTTTCCAATAGCTGACTTCATCTCTACTTAAGAGTCCACTCAAATATCATTTCCTCACCAGGGCTATTTTATCTAAAATAGGTGTGTGTCATCCCTTCACTGTATTTCCTTAACTGCTGAGCTTTTCTAATGAGCCCGTATTCCTGACATTATTTTATATAATTAACTTACTTGCTTGTTTTCTGTTTTCCCTGTAAAATAAGGGAAATAACTTTGTCTTATTCACTACTCCATCCTTAGAGGTTACAACACTGCTTGGCACTTAGTAGATGCTCATTATATAGTCATTGAATGGATGGCTGGATGGATGAATAGAACCTCAAAATTAAAGGGCAATAGAGTACCCTACACACAAGAATTCAGGTACTGATTCACATCTCAGACAGTTCTTGTGTTATCAGCCAATATCATGTGGCTAAAGAAATAAATGTGTTTTTGTAGGAAATGGTAGTTTAAAAATTACTGTCTTCTTCTTGCCTTTTCTGAATTCAGAGGAAATCCACAGTCCAGCAGTCAGAGGTTGGGAATCTTGAAGGTTTGCTCTGAGGAACTTTGACCCTGATTTTTGTTTCTTGTTGCTTCAGCTGTTGTTTTTCTTTTCTTTCATCTGACAAAATCCTCTATGTGGCTCAAAAGGCAGGTTCCCTACCCCTATGGATGGCTGCATTCATGATTCTTTTGTCTTAAGTCCTATAGGGATGCTTACTTTTGCCTGTTTGGCTCAATACCCCATTACTTTTGTAGAGCCCATCACATCTTTGTCACTTTATAGGCATAAAAATAAGTCTTCAGAGCAAAACTTCTATGCCATCTTTCAAAGTCATCTTTGGGAAAACATTTTTTTCTCCAGTAATACATCTGTCACATGGCCCTAAAATTTGTCTGAAGTCATTCTTTCACTTGAGCTTTTTGCGGAAATGCCAAACATCCTCAAAGATGGCATGCTCTGAGCTCCATACCATAGTTCCAAGATGCAAAATTGCCAAGTTGCTATTGGATATGATTAGACTGATGCACTGAATACTCTTAACCAAATTTTAAATACAAAAATTTATATTTTTCTTGATGGAAGCAATTCTGCTAGGAAGTGAATATGTGGATTTTATCCATATGTCTTACTTATAAATATATGCATTTATAAAACATAAACCTGGAGGGAAGTTTCTCTCATTCCCCACCCCAAATCCTGCAAAATAAACAAGTTGAATGACTTATCAAGTTATGCACTGATTGGGGTATATTTACTCTGATATGATTTCCCAAAAATGTTGCTATAGAAGGACTGCTGGGGAGCAGAGATACATGAGGAGACAGTACCTGATTAATTCTTTGGGCAGAAAGAGAGGCATTGGATTTACAAGTCAAGATTTCCTGACTTGAAAACTCCTATTTCCTTGGTTACATATGATTACATTCCTTCAGGAATGTTTATGATGAAAGCTTTACAAGAATTGACCTGGGAACCTAACCACCACATATTGTATTGTTTCTGTAGGAGAGACATAATATTTGTACAAATAATTACATTATTTCTGAACTTTTGAAACACAATTTCTTTATAAGCTGGAAGCCATCTATATTCAGGGAACAAAAAAACATAATAGCCAGTAAGTGCCCTTGGAAAGAAGGAACAGCACCTGCTTCCATAGAACAAAGTAAATTCAAGGAATGGGCGGTGGTCCGAATTGTGATCTAGTGAAGAATAGCAGATTGGGTTGGGGACCTGACTCCTTGTCCTATCTCTTTTGCTGCTAGCCTCAGTTAGCTGTGGATGGCCACGCTCAGCCATCTGTCAACCCACGGTACCAGCCTAGATCTGCTCTCTGATCCCCAAAGGCTTAAGGACCAAAAGAATGGCTGGACAGGACCCTATTTTTACTCCCATGTAACCACTGAATCATGTCTTTCCAGTGTTAGAAGTAGGAGTCCGTACCTACAAGTTTCCTGCGTCCAGCAGTCTGCAGAGGTCATCCTCAGGAACAAGATCTAGACAAAATGGAGAAGGCTAATTTAGTCTCTAGCTCCCCTTTCCTGCCACTATCCTGGTGGTGTCCTTCCTGATACCCCAACATTCCTTCTGACTTTGTGGCCTTTTCTTCCTCTTCTAAAATACCCAGAATCATTAAAGTGACTCAAATCAGCTCCATATACTCCTTCTTTCTAAAGTGTGTGCTTTATAACACAGAACAAGGTCAATATTTGATTGAGTCAAAGGAATACATCTCAAATTGTAGAATTTCTGTGCATTGAGGTATGGGTAAGAGAGGAACTCAGGGGAAAGAGGATTTTCCCAGCACCCAATAAATCATACTATATAAATGGCTAATTCATCTTACCTGCCCTTTAAGAGGCTGATAATACAGTAGTGATTTTTCACCCTGGCAACCCTTTAGAATCTCTGAGAGTTTTAAAGACATATGATGGCACAGGCCCTGCTCATAAAGATTCTGACTTCATTGATTCAACTGGAACATGGGTATTGGTATAGTATCTTTAAAGTTTTGCCAGTAATTCTAACAGGGAGCCAGAATTGAAAATTATTTTTTGTAGGTGCAAAAGCCCCTGTGCCCTTCCCTCCAGAGACTCTTCTCTCCCATCCCTGCCCTGGTCTCTAGACCCCTAGCAGACCTGGCAGTTCTTCATTTTTCTGTCTCTGCTCACCTCTCTTCCCCTGCTCCACAGGGCTGAGTGGGCAAGGGTGTCTGTGCCCGACAGCTCTGTGATGGACCAGGAGTGCTTCCCTGCCTATCAAGGAGTTTCTCTACAGGAGAAGAGTGTGTCCACAGAGCAGCTGATTTGCCTCTGTGGGCCTGAGCAGGCAGAATGAAGCCCACAGGATAGGATAACATTTCCTTATTCTTTAAGAATGTTCCTTAGGAGATGAACTTGCCAGGGGAATTTTCTGAGCAATTTGATTCCAATTACAATCTATTTCTGCCTCTGTAAGGACCACAAATCAATACAACAGTTTCTATTTTAAGTCAATGAGCTTGAGTGTTGGTACTAATGTTTTATGTGCTGACAAATCTATACATTTACTCAGTGATATTTTCAGAAAACTTTGATTATATCTCTTTTTGCAAATTCTGGAGAAAGGTATGCACATCGGATGGATATTTGAGTGAATTAGGTAAAGTTTCCTGGTTCATAGCACTTGATTGATTAATTGTTCCTGCAGAGAACTGAATTCACTTGGGCCAGTCTCTTAATGGTTTCCAATTCTGACTGCACATGGAATAATCTCCAGAGCTTTTTTTAAAAAATTGCTAATTGCTGGGCCCTATCCAAGAGGGAAAAAAAGAGAAAAGTCTGGGGATGGGGCACACGCAATGGTACTTCTGAGCCATGCCCCAGGCATGGAGGTTTCGTGTGGAGACAGGGTTGGAAGCTGCCGCTCCTCAGCAACACTCAGCAGGGCTGTGTTGGGGGCAAGACTACCACTTCATCAAGTGCACCCGCACCTGTCCCACATAGAATAGGTTGAATCTTCCCAGGGATGTTAGGTTTCATTTTGTTTTATCTGCTTGGTAAATCCCATAACGTAAATTTTGAGGAATATTGTTGACCAGAAACAAATGTCAGCAAGCCTTTGGGAATGACCTATTTTTCTGTATTTGGAAAGCTGTTTTATATTTAATGTCATAGAAACTACCAACATTATTGCTTTTTCTGCCCAAATTTTATTATAAAACTTAGCAAGAAAGAAGCTGGCCCATTGTAAGAATGAGACATTTCTTTAGCACTTCTAAAACACAAGAATCCTGAAGCAACACAATCATCTGCCTCTCCACAGCCGGCAGAAGGGCGGGATGGCATGTGACTTGACATGGATGTGAATATCAGGAAACTCTGAAATCAGAGATTATTTCTGGGAAGTTTTTTTGTTTTGTTTTGTTTTGTTTTTCCACCTCTGAGGAACAAGACACGAATTTTCCTTGCCTCTGACATTTAGGACAGCCCTTTAAGTCTTTACATTAAAACTTTGGACAACAGGATCTGAACGTTCTGTTTGCCAGCCTTGCAGTAGATGTCCTATACTACCACAATAGAGACTTTTCTTGGGGTAAAGAGGAGAATGTAATCTGATCACTCCTGATTCCATGGAGGCAGCCAAACAATGTCAGCACCCATGACAGACTTTATTAGGTGTGCTGGGCAAAGACACAGTTGAATGTAGCTTTCTAGTCTATGTGGACATCTACATATGACATTTAGCAACCACTTCTAGTTGGAATATCATTCTGACTACGTGATTTTGGGGGAAAAAAGTATATATATGTGCCACTTTTTACAAAGTATGAGAAACACACCATTAATAAGAATTATGGTTAAAATATGTCAAGAGAATTTTATTAGAAAACAAGATAAGGATGGAAGGAAGAAGGAAAGGAAAGAAGGAAGGAAGGAAGGGAAAGAAAGAGAGAAAGAGAGAGAGAAAGAGAAAGAAAGAGAAAGAGAAAAAGAAAGAGAGAGAAAGAAAGAAAAAGAAAGAGAGAGAGAGAGAAAGAACGAAAGAAAGAAAGAAAAAGAAAGAAAGAAAGAAAGAAAGAAAGAAAAGAAAGAAAGAAAGAGAAAGAAAGAAAGAAAGAAAGAAAGAAAGAAAGAAAGAAAGAAAGAAAGAGAGAGAGAGAGAGAAAGAGAGAGAGAGAGAGAGAAAGAAAGAAAGAAAGAAAATGTCTCAGGTTTTGAGAAATTCTCTGTCTAGACTGGCCATATCCACCCAAGTTCTAGAAAACAATTTGAGTGCTGAGTGAATGTACTACAATGTAGCAGAACTAGAGAGGTGTCTGAGAGTTCTTGGTTCAATGCTTAATCACCTGTATGACCTGAGACAGGTTTTTCTTCACTTCTCAGGGCCTCAACTTCTGAAAAAAGGGCTGATTTTTAAAAATTTTTATTTATTTATTTATTTATTTATTTATTTCCTGGGAAGAGGAATGAGGAAACAAGCTCCACCTAGAAGGCAAAAGAAGACATTTACTGACAACAGTCAAAAACATGCTAGTTAAATTCAAAACTAGTAAAGGTAAGCTCCACTTCTGGGGAACAGATCATGTGTGAGCTTTCCCCTATCCCTGATGTATTGACAAGCATTATTGGCATCTTTAGGTTAATTTAAACAGAATTGTGTCACTGTACTGCTAGCCAGCAGCTTATAGAACCCCGCAAGAGGAATGTTTTAAATATATGAAGAAGAAATTGCAGGGGCATCTTTAAGCATTTTGAGCCCGAAGGTTTTCCTGTTTTCTCTGGTAAATTTTAGGGATGTGTGTTAGTAAATGGAGGCCACAGCATGTTATTTTGAGGAAGGTGGGGACGTGTGTCTTGTCCTTGTTCCTCCTACATCAGACCTTCTAGGTGAGGTTCTAGAACACTTAGGATTTTCATCAGTATTAGTAGAGCAGCCATAGAATTTTATCAGTTCTATTCATTATTCAATATTTGCTGTGCCAAGTAGGACTGTGCTCAGGGAAAACACATACAAAGCTGGACACATCCTGCCCCACCAAGGAGTAGCTGTTGCTGGAGATGAAGTGCGAAGCATTCAGTCTTCAGTAACCCCATCTTTTCATTCGAGATTTGGAAGTCTCTTATGGTGATTAACAGTACAGCCACTGAACTTAGTGAGATCCATCCTCTTGGGAAATTTGGGAAACTGCCCACAAGAAAGCTGGAGTTTTCTGCCCAAGGAGGGGATTACATTCTGATCCTCTGGGAGAGATACTCTCGTGCGTCCTTTGAAGTGACTGCTTCTCTGCAGGTGTCAAGTAGCTCAGATTTGGAGCTCTCTGCTAAGCACTCTGAGTGACCTTTCTCCACGGGTCTTTGGGAAATTTACATGGTAATCCCTTAAAAGCATGATGGAGATCAGAAACAGTTTTCAAAATAAACTGGAAGAAGGCTGAAGGCTGCCCAGTACTGTTATTCCTGGCATCAGTTTTGTTTGTTGTTGCTGTTTTTTTTTTTTTTTTTTTTTTTGAAGGTGCAGGTAAAGTTTTTCTAGCACTCTCCCTGCTCCCACCAGACATGCAATGCCCTCCTGCCTGCCCATCCCCAGCCAAGCACTTGGGTCCAGATGCAGTGTTTCCCAGGCTTGGTCATTCTTTGCTAAATGTCCTATGTTGAGATTTAGTCCATCGAGGAGGATGCAGTAGGAGGTGTTTCCTGTTCCTGTGTCTCTCTGGTGACTTCCCTATTCTAGCCTTAGGCTTTGGGACAAGTCATTGCCCCAGAGTCAGCTCCTGGTGTTCACTGTTCCTGGTTCACCCTTCTCTCTTCAGCAGCTGCCCCCACTACCTGTCAGCCAGGAAAAGGAAATGATAGCTCTGCTTGCTTCTCTCTGTATTTGGGATATTCGTATTTTCTATCCTTTGTTGATGATACCCATTAGTGCTGTGGCTGGTACAGTAGGGCAAGGCCACACCAGGGCACAGTCTTTTGCTTCTTTTCCCAGATGTCACTTTTTGAAGTTAACATCATTGGTTATGACTCTTTATTTAGTTGTTTCTCAAATTTTTTTAAGCTCAGTCTTACGACTCTTTTAAATTTTATTAAAAATTTGTACATAACTAATTAATTTCATTCATTGTATTTCATAGTAGGGAAGGTAATGTGGTTTGTTTGTTTTCAATAGCTGGAGTCTCACTATGTTGCCCAGGCTGGTTCAAGGGATCCTCTTGCCTCAGCCTCCTAAGTAGCTGGGACTCCAGGGGAAGGTAGACTTTTGATGGTTCTTCATTTCACCATCTTTAATCAGAATAATTGTTAAATAATTGCTAAAAATGCTTTTTGACTAACAATGGAAAATTTTATTTGATGATAAGATTTGTTTGGGTTCAAGCCCTTGCTGTGTGACTTTAACAAAGCTACTTCACCTCTCTAAGACTTAGTTTTGTCATATTTAAGAATTGAGGTGATGCACAACACAGCAATGTTGTAAGTATTGCATGGAAGAATGAGGTCTAGCTTTCAGCAGAACACCTCACGTATGGTAAGCCATCCATAATGACAGTGACAATGGGAATGATGAGTGAATGCGCTTTGGAAGGAGCAAGGGACAGGGTTGATGGAAGAGGAAGAAATCAGTCTATTAGGAATCTGCAAGTTTGAAGCAAATATGCAAGCAAAAACTACAAGAACAAAACATCATTTTGTAATGACTATAGTGATAAACAGTAGAAAAGAGCCCAAATAGCACCTATCGCCAGCAGTGTGATAGATCCCACTCACATGTACATACACATCCACACAGATCCACACGCACACACCACACTCATGTACACACTCATCCACATACACTCACTGACATATACACGGATATGTACACAGACTGCATGGTTTGGAAAGCTGTAGAGAGTGAGACCTTTTTAATTATGTGTTTAGCTTAAATATTCAACCTGCCTCAGTCTTACTGTCAGGAGTGTCTGGGGCTATTTCTGGCACAGTTCTACCCCAGATACAGGTCATTCACTTGACTACACTTAGATTTGACCTTGTAAACAAGTTTCTTCCCCTTCTGAGGTCCTTGTGGTTTCTGTGGTCTTTTATTTTTTAACCTGTTAAAACACTTTTAAGTTCAGTTTTGTGGATTTGACATCCCACTCCCACTGGAACCTGACAGTGGTTTCCTATTTCTGGTTTATTGCTAAGGACTAATGAGAAATAAAAAGCATTAGAGCAAGGTCACCACAATACACTAAATAAGAAATCTATCCATGGTGCACATTTCCAAAGAGGGCTTCCTTTCAGGGTGATTTTCTCTTTGTCCTGTCTTAGAAGATGAGCTATAATTCTCTGAATTATTTGCCACATTACTTACTTTATCAAGCATGATATTTCAATCTTCACGTCTGCTGGTAATTAAAGAGAAGAGTCTCTAAATGTCACAAGGACACTGGAATACATGCAATGGGACCTGTAAGCTGCTGCAGGAAGATTTTGGTAGAATTTCCCCGATACCTTAAAACGCTGATACTCAAAAAACAAAACAATGTCTTACTAATACATTTTCCCTGTGAGTGCTGCTAGACCTACAGCTGTGACAGCTTGTTAACACAGGTCTCTTAGTTAGCCAGATGATATTTGTTCTAGTTGTTAAGAATCAAGCTTGTCTCCAGAGAGTTCAAGTGCAATAAAAGAGAAGCTGAGAGGGTAGAACTGATTGCTAATTTCAGAAATGTTTGGTAATTTGGATTAAGAATAAATCAAACATGGGCCCAGTGCAGTGGCTCACGCCTGTAATCCCAGCACTTTGGGAGGTCGAGGTGGGTGGATCACAAGGTCAGGAGATCGAGACCATCCTGGTTAACATGGTGAAACCCCATCTCTACTAAAAATACAAAAAATTAGCTGGGCGTGGTGGCGGGCACCTGTGGTCCCAGCTACTTGGGAGGCTGAGGCAAGAGAATGGCGTGAACCCAGGAGGCGGAGTTTGCAGTGAACTGAGATTGCACCACTGTGCTCCAGCCTGGGCAACACAGGGAGACTCTATCTCAAAAAAAAAAAGAAAAGAAAAGAAAAGAAAAGAAAAGAATAAGTCCAACATACCCAAATGAAGGATGATAGTGTTACCAACAGAGGAGTCAAGTGCTTAAGCTCACGAATTCTCAAAGTGTGAAGATTCGTTTTTGTGAACCCTGTGTGCCTATTGTGTGCCCACACTACTTCTTAATGGATTTAGCATGGATGAAATCTATGAAAACATTTCTAAAGATCAAGTGGAAGCAAGCAAAGGCGAAGACAAAGTAGAATGTAGTAAAGGTCAACCTGATACATTTGCAGGCTGTTCAGATGCAGGCCTCAGCAGAACTATCCATGGAAACAAACTTTCTGGGGCTCTGAAGGAACTGTGGAAGGAAGCATATTCAGTCCTCCCAGCACCAAACGAGTACCAGTTTATGGTTCCCAAAGCAAAAAAATTCAATATAGAAGCACATCAAGGGAAGAAGATATAGGGGCCTACAACAACCCATTTTCTCTATTCATTTAAACATAACTCCACACATCATAAGGAAAATGTACAGGAAAGTTTATGAAGCTATATGAAATCCAGTCTAAGGGGAAAACATTCTAAGAAAAAGGTACTTTTATTTTAAACAGAATGATTCTAAAATGTCTCTTGTCCAAAAGACAAATGAGGTAACTCAGAAGATAAGCATCCTCAGAGAATAGAAGTGTGCAGCAAACAGCTAAATCAAACAATTATAATCTCTAATTTTGTAAGAAGATTTATCAGATTAAGATAATAAACATATTGATGAAGAAATAAACATCCCACTAACATGCCAATTACATTCTCCTTCCTGAGGACACAATGCAATAAATGAAGAAATGGCTACTATGCGATATGATAGGAAATATTTTCAAACTCACAAAATAATCAGCAAAAACCTAAAAACAGAAGGAAATAATACCAAGAATTAGGCTTATGAAATCATACTGTTGATCTTCTGATCTAGTCTTATTCTTCCAAGCAGCAGGACTCCTAAGCCATGTAATTATGTGTTGAACAAATGGCATAACAACTTTAAATATAGCCTGTTTCTATTCAGTATAAAATGTCTGGAGGTAAATTTAATGCCTTCTCTTCTGTTTTTTGTTGCCTGTAATCCTACAACATGACCAAGTTTTGTCTTCAAGGTCCTCTGCTTTATTTTTCCTTCAGACAGGACACTGATACATTATTTGTTCACTCATTCAACATTCAACACACACTATGTGGTAGGCTCCACTGGCCTGAATGACCATGTTCTCTACTAGATAACCCCAGACCCTTTCCTTAACCACAGCTTATTGGACCTGATGTGACAACTGACCCAAAGATGGTGGCTCCATTTGCTTCTAAAACTTACGGCTTGTGAGGCTTGGCTAAAAACTCTAAGTGGAGCCAACCTTCCCTGGGAATTTGGAGCCTGAAGTCCTTTGCTAGTCAGCAGACGAGGGTCAGAAACATAACTATAAAAGGTTTCATGATGTAACAAGGACTGGATCAGCCCCTCTGAGTTATGTACAAGCTGAATAAGAGGTAGGCAGAGATGAAGATGGATCATAAACACAGAGAGTAGCAGAGACCCCATAACCCTGAAGCCCCCAGAGAGATAGAATAACTTCAATTCCTGATAGCTATACAATTTCAGGTCCCAGGACCTGGTTACATAATGAATCTAATTTTTGATTTCTATCACCCTTACTATATCTTTGTAAAAATTTAAGTTCTTAAGCTAGCTTAGGTGGGTTTCTATTCCTTGACACAAAAGAGCCTTGACAGGAACACTGCCTGATTACATATGTCCTGAAGAATATAGTTGAAACCATGAATATCTGAAAGAGGCGTTTCAGTGCAGGTCAATTGGAAGTTGGGCTCACTCTTTTCAGCTAGCCATTGTCATCTTTATAAGGGTGGCCATTTTAAAATCTATACTTGTAGCTAACCCAGCTATCCATTTATATGTAAAAATTGAATTTATTATCCCATCATGCTAGGTACAATTTTGAACACATATACAATATATAGCAACTTATGGTAGAAACTTATCTTGCTGACAAGTCTGAAGTATGAAGAGTTGGGTAAGAAACCAAAGTCCCTATGACTGTTACTGTGAATATAACACTATATGTTTAAAACCTCTTCTAGACTATTTCCTTTTCAAAATATAAACCTAGAACTCCTGCTATGCATCTGTGAGGTTATCGTCTTAAACTTCTGTTTCATCCCTCTATGACATACTTTAGATCATGAAACATGTTCTTTCATCTTTTCGAACATGTCATTATAATGTCTATTTTGCAGTAAATCTGAACCAATACAAACTTCCAGAGCAAAATAATTCTTCAAGATTCTAATGTCATTTTTAAACTCAAAGAGGGGTATATCTACAGCCCAGGAATACGTGGATGATCTGTCTTTTAGAAAACTAAATTGTGTTCTTCCTCTTTATATAAAATAAGTGGTAGTATTTTAATTACATGGACATATCAGTAGAGTTTGTGTTGTTTCACTGGAATTAAAAAAAAATTAGTCACTATATCAGTGTTTACAAATGAGCCTTAATGATAAAAATAAAATTTGTATGTAGTTTAATAGTGGTGAGTTAACTGCAGCTCATGAGACACTTTTTATACATATTTATAAAAGAAGCATCTTCCATAACACAAAACAAAGCAGTCAGAAAAATTAATTGGAAAATGCAACCAATAAAAGTTTGTCAAATAGGGAAAAGCTTTTGTGGTCAAAAAAACCACATAGTTAAGAAAAATGTAAATAAAATGCTGAGTCAAAGAAAGATAGATGAATTCATGGTAGCTCTGACTACCACAATGTAATATATACATGGAAATGTAAAGGACATAAAATAACCAAAGCAATCTTGAAAAGTAGAACAAAGCAGGAGGACTTAGCAATACCTGATTTCAAGAATTACTGTACTATTATAATCAAGACAGTATGGTACCACTGTAAATCTCAATGAAATAGAATAGAGAATTCAGAAATAGACCACGAATATTTGGTCAATGATTTTTGATAAAGCATTTTCAACGAATGCTACAGGAACAACTGGATATATATATATATATATATATGGAAAAATTAACCTCAACTCTTACCTCCTACCATACATAAAAATTAACTTGAATGGATTATATACCTAAATGTAGATAATTAAAGTCATACAATTTATTTTTTTAAAAAAGCATAGAAAAAATCTTTATGACACCAGCATGGGCAAAGATTTCTTGGAATTCAAAAAGCACAAGCTATAAGAGTAAAAAGTGTTCACTGAATTTCATCAAAAGAAATATTTCTGCTCTTAAATAGACACCATTAAAATATGAAATAACCAAGTCATAAACTAAGAGGATATATTCTCAATATATACATCTGATAAAAATCTTGTATTCAGGGTACATTAAGAATTCTTAAAATTCAGGAATGAAAAGACAGTTCAATTAAAACAAACAGGGAGAAGATTTAAACTGACATTTCACAAACAAAAAACAAATACGAATGGCCAATAAACACATAAAAATATGTTTAAAATCATTAGTCATCAGGGAAATATAAGTTAAAACCATGAGATACCACTTCATACCCAGTAAAATGGCTAATATTAAAAAGACTGAAAAGCTTGGCAATGATGTAGAAGAACTAGAACTCTCATAAATTGCTGGTGGGAATGTGAAAGTGGTGTAGCAAAACCAGCACTTTCCTCTAAAATGAAATGTACGCTAACCACACAACCCAGCAATTCCACTCAGAGATAGTTACTCAAAAGAAATAAAAACATGTTCTCATAAAAACTTGCCTGTAAATGTTTCTAGAAAATTTATTCAAAGAAGCCAGTAATTAGAAATAACTCATATATACATCATATGAATAGATAAACTGCAGTGTGTCTATACACTGAAATATTGTACAGCCATCTAAAGGGACAACTTATTAATACATGAAACAACGTGGAGGAAGCTGAAAAACCTTATGCCATTGAAAGAAGCCAGAAACATAATATTCTATTTATATGAGATTATAGAAAGAACAAAACTAAGCTGCAGAGAGTAAAAGCAAATCAGTAGTTACCTGGGGTTGTGTGGTCGTGTGTGTGTGTGTGTGTGCGTGTGTGTAGGGAGTGTGGTTGACTGGCAAGGTACACAGAGGCAGAGAATTTCGGGATTAATAAGAACATTCTATATTTTGCTGGTTATGGCGGTTCTATAGATCTATGCATTGAATACATGAAGAAGGAAAACCCATCTTAGAGTTACGACTGAAAATCTTTTGACCAAACTAGCAAAATTTAACTATACAGAGGAAGCTCAGCCAAATGACCTGTGTGTGTGTCTACTTGGAAGGAGCATCCAAGTTCCAGTGTCTCAACAAGAAATTGATCCAGGCCGGGCGCGGTGGCTCAAGCCTGTAATCCCAGCACTTTGGGAGGCCGAGACGGGCGGATCACGAGGTCAGGAGTTCGAGACCATCCTGGCTAACAAGGTGAAACCCCGTCTCTACTAAAAAATACAAAAAACTAGCCGGGCGAGGTGGTGGGCGCCTGTAGTCCCAGCTACTCGGGAGGCTGAGGCAGGAGAATGGCGTAAAAACCCGGGAGGCGGAGCTTGCAATGAGCTGAGATCCGGCCACTGCACTCCAGCCTGGGCGACACAGCGAGACTCCGTCTCAAAAAAAAAAAAAAAAAAAAAAAGAAATTGATCCACTGATTATCTGGATCTTGTGGCTTCTTTTGGCTAAGGAGGTATTCTTTTTCTTTTTGGCCTACTAATGTTTCTGAAACCTAGGAATGTGTTAACACTATATTCTTAAAACCTTTGGAAAATATCAAAATTAACATACTAAAACGGCAGTCTCATATAGAAACTAACATAGAAAAAAAGAAGTGACTTTAAACCCATAGTGTTGGTGTTTTAGAATAAATATATATATAACCATATTCATTTGTGTATATTTGTCTGATTTTTAAGATTTTTAATTTATGCAAACTTTTCAACAATACCAATATTTTAGTTGTTTAAACTGTTTCAGGAAATTTAATTGATTAAATTTGTCATTAATGACCAAATGCTTCAGGAAAAAAGTTTCTGAAGTTTTTATCTGATATAATAATTTAATAATTCTTCCACTCAAAGTGTTATGTATTTAAATGTCTTTACATCTTTATAAAAGGTACATAAAACCATCTTGCCATAATTAAAGAACTACCGTTGACTCTTGAATAGTTTTTAATTATGCAGGTATACTTACACGACACTTTTCTTTCGGTTCTGCCACCCCTCCTGTTCCTCTTCCTCCTCAGCCTGCTCAACATGAAGAATACAAGGATGAACACCTTTCTAATGGTCCATTTCCATTTAATGAGTAGTATATATATTTTCTCCTCCTTATTGTTTTCTTAATAACATTCTCTTTTCTCTAGCTTACCTTATTGTAAGAATACAATATATAATACACATAACACACAAAATATGTGTTCATTAACTGTTTATGTTATCAGTAAGGCTTCCAGTCAATAGTAGGATATTGACAGTTAAGTTTTGGGGAAGTCGAAAGTTTAATGTGAATTTTTGGCTGCATAGTGGGGAGCAGTACCTCTAACCTCTGCATTGTCAAGGGTCAGCTGTACTGTGCACATGGCTCCCCATGAACCATCAGAGTCTGGGATTTCCAGCATTTTCCTAGGAAAGGACTTGTCATTTGCATAGTTAGGCTCATCTCAATTTCAAGGAACAGAAAAGGTTTAGGTAAATAAAGAAATAAATTATGGGCAGCATCTCAGCAGCCGTATACTTTTAAGCACTTCTGAGGCTGAAATATATAGCCATGATTTGACCAAGAATTGTGGGCACCCTGTTGTCATAGTTTGGGTTTACCCCAAACACAAAGCCTGAGCAGAAATTCAGGTGCAATGATTTAGAAAAGACCAATAAGGGAGTGGGGAAGCAAGATAGGAAAGGGGAATAAGCTAAGTAAGAGTGTGATTTTTAGCCTAATCTCAAGGGCATCACAGGCTTGAGATGAAGGAACTGGACTTATATCCCACCCAGTACACATAAGCTACAAGCCACCCTGGAAGGACAAAGCTCAAGGGAGGCTTGAGAAAAAAAGAATGGGAAATTTCAGAAGAATGGCAGCTCCAGTGGCTCCCGTGTCCAAGGGCAGTTGTAAGTGACAGTTGTTAGGGGCAAAGCCCAGCAGTTTGAGGGATGCACTCACAGAGCTAGTGATCTGGGTGGGATGGCAACACTGCCCACTGCAATAGTGTGGTGTAGTAATGTCACCCCTTCAACCCAATATTCTCCAATACTAGGAGACATGCTAAGAGTTACTTGGAAAAAAAGATAGAAAGGACAGACTTGAGTGGCAGGCCTCAATCAATTTTCCAAAGAAATTCAAATTTGACTCCAAAATGCAAAATTCACCCAGGAAAGAGAAACATCCCCCAAATAAAAGCCTATAGATAAAGAAAGTTTTAGGCCGGGTGCGGTGGCTCACACCTGTAATCCCAGCACTTTAGGAGGCCAAGGTGGGTGGATCACGAGGTCAGGAAATCGAGACCATCCTGGCTAACACAGTGAAACCCCGTCTCTACTAAAAATACAAAAAAATTAGCCGGACATGGTGACGGGCACCTGTAGTCCCAGCTACTCGGGAGGCTGAGGCAGGAGAATGGCGTGAACCCGGGAGGCGGAGGTTGCACTGAGCCAAGATCGCGCCACTGCACTCCAGCCTGGGCAACAGAGCGAGACTCCGTCTCAAAAAAAAAAGAAACTTTTGCTTCTTGAGAGTGAGTTTAGAAATTACATAAATACAATGTCTAAGAGACATTGGTATCCCTTGAGATGGATCTCACCTGTACCTTAAAAACCTTTTTCAAGAATTCCTTTCAACCACATATAATACTCTTTCTGAGGGAAGTTCTGGTGAGTACATTTTGTATAGTTTTAGGGCTGTTTTAGCACCCTTTATAGATTGGTGCCACAGGCAACTTCCCAATGGACCCCCTTTCAAACAATATAGCAAACCTAAAAGTGGATTAGAACAGTAGGACATCATCTACCGGCTATCCATATAACTGACTTCATCACCTCCTTCAAGTGTTTGCTCAAACATCTTCTTAGTATGACCTGCTCTGAATACTCTGTTTAAAATTGCAAGCCCCCACCTATCAGCATTATGAATTCTCTTGATCCTCCCTTACCAAACTCTATCTTTCTTATCTGTAGAATACTTACCACCTTCTAAGTGATAGTGCTATTTATCTATTATATCAATATCTTATTGTCTGTTCCTGTACCCATTAAGAAGAAACTACATGAAGTTGGGGTGTCATTTATTATGTGTTTCAAGCATCTTGCACAGTGTCCAGCACATAGTCGGTGCTCAAAAAATATTTACTACTTTAGTAATCCTACAGTTTAAGTGACTCAGATAACCTGTTGTTCTCTAAGAAGCATGAGCCCTTTGTTCCCGGTGTTGGTGATTCAACCATTCTCATAATTTAGCCACAGCTCACGCCTGATTAGGTCTGATCAGTTATCATTGATTTGAAACATCTCTAGGGGATATGCTTCTCAAGACAGACCAACGGTTTCCTATGTGTGTGCTTAAATGGGGTTTTCTAAGGTATAGATCCATGCACCAATCAACTGTGGCCACCATAACAGGACTACAGGACATGACACATAACAACTTTTGCAGAACAAATGTCCTATGGTGACCTTCTCCCATGCCACAGGGTCTGTGGGTATAGACTAGTATAGTATGGACTGGCCAGTGCAGTTTAAGCTAGTCATGAGCCCTTTTCCACTGTGCTGAATTTTTGCAACAATTCGTTTTCTCTTCCTTCCTAAATGAGGTCAGTGGGAAAAGTTCATACTTTGGTTGTGCCTGAAATGCTCATTTTAAAATAAATACACATATGTAAATGTATGTAGATATTAACTGATGACATCAGGGCTTTGGCCCTCTGTCAATTGACTCTCAAAGTTACCTGTTTCAGAAACCCTTAAGAAAAATCATATCTTATGACAGAGTTGCTGGCAAGGAAAACTGCCCTGAAGAGAGGCCTGGAGTTTAGTAGAAAACTGCAATTGTGTTTAAGTAAACGTGTTTATAGATTACTGTCTGAATGTGGGATTAAAAAGTGATGTGGATATAGTGATTCCTTTGACTTCCACAAGTCCATAAAAATTAGAAAGGAAAAAAATAAAATTTAATGCTGTGGAAAGAACTGGACACCAGTGTTCTCATTTAGCTCTGTCTCTAAGAAATTATGCAACACTGGCTAAATAATTTAACCTCTCCAGAACCCCATTCACACATCTTTAAAACAATAGGACTGGAAGAGAGACCCTCCAAGGCTTGCCAGTCATGATCACTTAGAATTCTGGATTCAAAGTACTTGGGCAAACATTCTGCTAAACTCCCCCAAATCCATCACCTATTCAGTAAGTACATTTTCCACAGATAACATTTTGAAACCACTACACACATTTTACATTTTAAAAGCTCTATTCAGGCAGAAACTAAAGAAATAATATTTACGAAATCAATTTCTATTATTGTCTGGCATTGTTTTATGCCATGTAGACTATTTTAACCACTTAAGAAAGATAGTCTTTTATCCATAAAATATTAGATGTGGTACTAATCCATTGTAAACTAAATGCAGACCATTTATTTTACACAGGGCCACAGACAACCCTGCAAGTACAAGCTTACTGCATTATACTGAGAGAAATAGATTATATAGCACAATGCACTGCCTATATGATTAGGTCATAAAAATCATGAGTTTTGTATTGCTTTGCAACAAGAATTTTTAGTCTTTTAACTAGAGTCCTGCCATGTGCACCCTATAGTGCTGCAGACTTTGTTCAGTGGCTACTGTTCAACTGTCCTTCGCCCATGATATCAGTAAAACATACAGAAGTTTATCTAATATGTATTTAGTAAAATGATTCATTCTTTTGGTTCTCTCTGGGATTAGACTGAGTATGCCATCAGAGAACTCATAACTCTTGTATCCTGATAATACAGCAATTCATCTTCAACCCTAAATCAGCTGTAGAATGACAGAACACAAACTTGGTGTCCAGCTTGTCTAAATCCATCATTTAACACCTGAGCAACCTTTCAGATGAAGTGACAAGTTATAATGTCATTTTTTAAAAGCCTACAGAAATAGTAACAAGTATTAATACAGCCCTTATATGTGCCAAGCACTGTTTTAAGGGTTTTACATGTACTAATTTACTTAGTCCATTCTTCAACCTGATAGTTGACAATCCTGAGGCACATGCTATTTATATCCTGTTTTACGTATGTGGAAACTGAAGAAAGAGGTGCTAAGTAACCTGGTTAAGAACACACAGCTAGTATGTGAAAGGGCCAGTATTTGAACCTAAACAATTTGTCTCCATGTATAAACATGTATGTGTGTATTAGAAGAGAAATAGACCCTTAGTAAATAAAAGGCTTTTTACTAGAATTTCAGCACACAAATATTCCTATTTCACTCATTTGCACTTCTACACCAAAAATAACAATCTGCTTTCATGGGTGAGTTTTCTTTTGTTGAATCATGAATGTTATGCTGGAGAATTACGGTGGGTCTGAACTTATTACCAGCATGGCACACGGGGAACTCAGTTTGGATTTACAACATGCTCATCACATGTCATGTTAAATAGAAGCATTGACAGCTAACTTTCTGGCTTTTAGTAAGACTAATTATATAGGTTTAGTCTTCTCTAGGATTCAGTGAATGAATTTAACATAAGAAATATGCTATTTGGCACAAAGTAAGATTTAAATTTGTATCATGAATCAAAGGAATGAGGAAAAAGAAAGCAAATCCTGAACCTCTTTATAAAATTTTAAGGAAGGAATAATTAAGAAGCAAAATTAAGCTAGTAGAATCTCTTTTATACAAGCTGACCTTCAGAATAAAGTCAGCTCAAATTATTTTGCCCTCTACCAAGGATGAGTTTCTCCTTAATTCTTTTCCCTTTAAATATCATCACAGTGATGTTGTTGTAATGGTTAATTTTATGTGTCAAATTGACTGGGCCGTGAGATGCCCTGATATCTGATTAAATGTTATTTCTGGGTATGTCTGTGAGGGTGTTTCTAGAAAAGATTAGCATTTGAATTGATGGACTGACTAAAACAGATGGCCCTCCCCAACCAGCTGAGGAGCTAAACAGAGTAAAATGGTGGAGGAAGGTTGATTTGCTTTCTCTCTGCCTGACTGTTTGAGCTGGAACATGAATCTTGGGCCCTTAGCATTCCTGGTTCTCAGACCTTCAGACTCCAACTGGAATCTATACTATCAGCTTTCTGGCTCTCAGGCCTTTGAAATATACCAACTTTCTTAGGTCTCCAGCTTGCAGATACCAAATTTTTGGACTTCTCAGCCTCCATGGTCACATGAGCCAATTCTCTGTAATCTCTCTCTCTCTCTCTCTGTATATATATATACACACAGACACACACACACACACATATGGAACATATGTATTTATATTTATGGAATATATATATATATATATATATATCTCCTATTGGTTTTGTTTCCTTGGAGAATCCTAATAAATTTGCCATTGTTAAGCCGGGCGCGGTGGCTCATGCCTGTACTCCCGGCACTTTGGGAGGCTGAGGCAGGTGGATCACCTGAGGTTGGGAGTTCAAGACCAGCCTGACCAACATGGAGAAACCCTGTCTCTACTAAAAATACAAAATTAGCTGGGGTGGTGGCACATGCCTGTAATCCCAGCTACTTGGGAGGCTGAGGCAGCAGAATCGCTTGAACCCGGGAGGCGGAGGTTGCGGTGAGCCGAGATCGTGCCACTGCACTCCAGCCTGGGCAAAAAGAGCAAAACTCTGTTTCAATAAATAAATAAATAAATAAATAAAATTTGCCATTGTTCTTATAGATTTTTATCATTTCTAGTAAGCGTAGGTACTTTACATACATTGCTTCTTATTTCTTTTTTTCTTTTTTCTCTCTTTTTTTTTTTTTTTTTCAGAGTCTTCCTCCTTTACCCCCCCTGGGGGGGAGTGACGGGGTCGTCCGGCACTCCCTGCTCCCCCTCCTGGGTTCATGCCATCCTCCTGCCTCAGCCTCCCGAGTAGCTGGGACTACAGGTGCCCGCCACCACACCCGGCTAATTTTTTTTGTAGTTTTAGTAGAGACAGGATTTCACCGTGTTAGCCAGGATGGTCTCAATCTCCTGACCTTGTGATCCGCCCACCTTGGCCTCCCAAAGTGCTGGGATTACAGGCATAAACCACTGCACCAGGCCCATTGCTTCTTATCCTTACTATGGTACTGCAGATTATTGCTATCCCCATTTTCAGTGTAAGAACTCGAGGTTCTGAGAAGCAAAGTAACTTGCCTAAGGTTATACCACCATTCTTGAGGATGGCAGAGTTTATCATTATTAATATCCAAACCTAACTGTACAATGAGGTATCACCTCATACTTATCAGGGTGCCCACTATTTAAAAAAGAAGAAGAAAAGAAGTATTGGTGACAATACGGAGAAACTGGAAACCTTGTGCATTGTTGGTAGGAACGTAAAATGGTGCAGACACTATAGGTGGTTAAATGGCAGTTTCTAAAATAATTAAAAATAGAATTACCATATGATCCAACAATTTCACTTATGGATATATACCCAAAAGAATTAAAAGCAGGGCTCAAAGAGCTATTTGTACATTCATGTCCATTATAGTACTATCATGATAGCCAAAACATAGAAGCAGCTAGTGTCCACTGATGGATTAATGGATAAACAAAATGTGGCATATACAAACAATAGAATATAATTTAGCCTTAAAAAGGAAAAAAATTCTGACACATACTACAACATGCATGGACCTTAGGGTCACTACACTAGGTGAAATAAGCCAGTCACAAAAAGACAAATGCTCTATGATTCCACTTTCCTGAGATACTTAGAGTAGTTAAATTTATAGACATAGAATAAAATGGTGGTTGCCAAGGGCTGGTGGGGAAGGAATGGGAAGCTGTTGAATGGGTATAGAATTTCAGTTTTACAAAAACAAAACAGCTCTGCATATTATTTGCACACCAATGTGAATGTACTTAACACTATAGAGCTGTACAGTTGATAAAAATTAAGATGGTAAATTTTGTGTATATTTTACCACAATTAAAAATTAGAAAGATGTTCCCCTTCCTGAGTCCAAGTGATCTCATTGTTCAGTTCCCACCTATGAGTGGGGCCTATCATGGGGAGGGGGGAGGGGGGAGGGATTGCATTGGGAGTTAGACCTGATGTAAATGACGAGTTGATGGGTGCAGCAGACCAACATGGCACAAGTATACATATGTAACAAACCTGCATGTTATGCACATGTACCCTACAACTTAAAGTATAATAATAATAAATAAATTTTAAAAAAAAAATTAGAAAGAAAACTAACTTTGCTCAGAATGCATGACATGTGTCAAGCAGTGACACTGTCCATTTAATCCTTACAGTAAGCCCACAAGGAAGATATTATTATTCCTTTTCTATTGGTGAGGGTTGTGGTAGGCTGAATAATGGCTCATAAAGCTGTCAGTGTTCAAATCCTTAAAGCCTGTGAATATGGACACTTGACAGATGTGATTAGCTGAGGATCTTTAGATGGGGAGACTAAACTGGATTTTCTGAGTGGGCCCAATGTAATCAGAAGTGTCCATATAAGAGGGAAATAGGAAAGATTTGACCATAAAAGAGGAGTCTGAGTGTGCTGCAGCATGAGAAAGACTTAACTAGCCACTGCTGGCTTTGAAGATGGCAAAAGGGACCACAAACCAAGGAGAGCATATGGTCTTTAGAAACCAGAAAAGTCAAGGAAATGAATTCTCCCCTAGTTTCTCCAGAAGAAACACAGCCCTGCTTATTTATTTTAGGACTTCCAGTCTCCAGAACTGCAAGATGAGAAATCTGTGTTGTTTTAAGTCACCAAGTTTGTTGTAATTTTACAGCAGCAATAGGAAACTCATTCAAGAGCTTCTATAACATGTTCAGTATCACACAATTACTGAATTTTACACTTAAGATGCCAATTCAGATCCACCCAACTACAGAAGCTGAGTTCTCATCCAGTGAGCCTATGACAGAGTCAGTCAAATGAACTGTATGGTACAATGAAATAAGAATGTGTTCACACCAATCATATGGTGATATCTGCCTCACATTTATTCATATATACATTCCTCTTCTTAAGAGTTCTCAGAATGTTTGACACTTACTTTTCAATTATTTGAAATTGATGTTAAGTAGCACCCACTGGGTAGAAGATTGAAATATAAAAATTAATATTTCCGCCGAATGTCATCTATACAAAAATTTTAACTGAAAATAGATTACTTTCTCATTGTAATATTTTTCTGGAAATAATTGCTTGAATTAAAGAGAAGAAAAAATATCTGACAAAGAAGAGTTGCAAACATAACCTAATACTGCAAACAAGTCAGGTTGTCATCACCCTGAGAGATTTGCACTCATATCTTTAAAGCATTGTTATTGTTATCATTGTTACATAACAATGTTCCCTGTTTCCTAATTTTTTGCACTGAGGTATTATTGCATATAGTAACAGATCTTAAGTTTACAATCTGATGAGTTTTGACTTATATAGCCAATATCTCAGTCTAGATAGAACATTTTCATCACCAAATGATAACAAGGAAAGAGGCATGCTCTTCTCATGCCCCTTTCCAGTTTTGATCTTCAGGAAATGATTTATGATCAGATTATAAGCAACACATTTCTTACCCACTAAGCCACAATTCTGCTATGCCCATAACTGATCATGAACATATTTGGAATCGAAATTAGGGTGATATTATTTATGGTACACAAAGGGAATACTTATTCACCTTTCAATATGTCATTTCATGCTCTCCATAGTTTAGCCCATACCTGCCTCTATAATTTTGGTCCCTTTCTCTCCTTTGAGTTTTCTTCTTCAATTGTATGCTCCCTATACCCAGCATAACCTCCTCCCCTCCATATAAATCTACAGAACACCTATTCCTCTTTTAATATTGAAACTGCCTTCACAAAATTATGACAGTAAGAGAAATCTGACATAGTTGACTCCATCTTGCTTCTAATCTCCAAGCTGTCCTTGGTCATTCCTGGGTGTGGGCTAAACTCACTTTGGGAGGAATTTAGCCTATAGTTTAACCTTAAAGCAAGGATGATAATAGCTCTTCCCAAAATTAAACCACTTTTGTAAAACTAGTGAAAGGCCAGAAGGTTAGAATTATGGAGGAGCCTGGGGTGCTGCTAAGATATAATTAAACACTAACCAACCATTTCTCTGGAGGTCACAAGATTTGTAACCTCCTCCAATTACTCCTGTAGATAACATCACTATTGTAGAACCTAAAATTGGCCTTTTGAGGGTTTTTTTCAGATTTTTGCATTTCTAATGACCAGCTGACTTAAGACTCAACTAGTCCTGTGATCTTCACCCAGAAGTTGACTCAGTGCACCAGGATCATTTTCCGCACCCCTATTATTTCATCCCCAACCAGTCGGCATTGTCCATTCCCTAGCCCCCTGCCCACCAAACTATTCCTGGAAAACCCTAACCTCTGGGTCTTGGAGGAGACTGATTTGAGTAATAACTCTGTCTTCCACAGGGTTGGCTTCATGTCCATTAAACACTTTCTTTACTGCAATACCACAGTCTCAGCGAACTGGTTTTGTTTGTGCAGTGGGCAGGAAAAATCCATCAAGTGATTATGACAATTCAAGGACTACTTCTTTATTGAAATGTTTCCTGAAGTCTTCCCCAATCTATGAATAATTACCTCCTCCTTTTTGCCCCCAGTGTACCTTAATCACTCTGCTCAAATAAAATCCAATATCACATTTCTTTTTACATGTTAGACCATAAAAGAGGGTTGCAAATCAAATGACTTCATGACCAAGAGAAAAATAAATGAGTGAAACAGCTAGAATTAATATAATATGGAATGGTGAGAGTGTAGCAAAGTAGAAAGTGCATACCACTATCTAGAGCATGCAAATAAATTTATTTTAGAACAAACAAAAACTGAAAAACCTGGGAGTGAAAGACTTATGACACTATCCTTTTTAAATGTAAGCCACTAAAGTTGGTGTATACTCTTCAAGATGGAAGGGGACAGATACTAATGACCAGCCAAGGTTTAAAGAAGTCTGTATGTTAAAGAGTTTCCCAGCTCAATCCCAGTCTAGAAATCCACTCTATTGCTTGTGAGAGTAAACCACAACTAATTGCCTTTACTTAAAGTTCTAAGTATTATCAGAGAAAACAGGAAGCAATTTTCATTCCAATACCTAATTACTCACAGATAAATTTTACTTTCATGGAGAAAGTCAAAGATACAATTTCTCAAAAATGCAATATTACTCTGTTTGACATCATACAATGGCTCTTTCTCATTAAGCATTAAACTTGGGATTTTTAAAGTATCTACAAGATGTTCACATTTTATAGGCAACTATTGTATATCATGTGTTTAATTGGGATCTAAATTTATGACATATTGTCAGATAATTTCCTCACTAATGCCCACAAATAGTTTCTTACAATATTTATTCAGTTTGACAGCATTGCTTTCTTGGATCTTTTCACTTTCTTTATAAGGGGTCTCACTTCAAACGACATTTTATGAAGTATGTGCTAAGAAAGAAACACAAGCCAAAAGTTTGAGCAATGCCACTAGTGAGATGTTGCATTGAGGAAATCAAGTCTCAGAACTTCCAAGGGAAATGTGGAATGAAGAACAAACAGTTTTGGTAAACTCTCTTTAATCCTCTACAAGACTATGATGGGTGATTTTTGTTAGAATTTTAGATGATGGTGACCTCATCTGAAACATCTACTTAGGTAGGCAACACAGTGCAGATATTAATGTTACAGACTCTGAAGTCAGAGGCCTCAGGTCAAATCCAAGGTCACTTAATCACTTGAGCCTCAGTTCCTCATCTATAAATTTGAATTTATCACCAAAACTATAATAGTAATACTAGCTACCTGTTAGGCATGTTAAAAAGCATGAGTAACATCATTTGCAAAGTGCTTAGCATCACTTGACACATGGTAGGTGATATGGTTAGGCTTTGTGTCCCCACCCAAATATCATCTTGAATTGTAATCCCCATAATCCCCATACGTCAAGGGACAGACCAGGTGGAGGTAATTGAATCATGAAGGCAGTTTCCCCCAGGCTGTCCTCATGATAGTGACTGAGTTCTCACAAGATCTGATGGTTTTATAAGGGGCTCTTCCCCCTTTGCTCAGCACTTCTTCCTGCTGCCTTGTGAAGAAGGTGCTTGCTTCCTCTTTGCCTTCTGCCATGATTGTAAATTTCCTGAGATATCCCCAGTCATGCTGAACTGTGTGTCAATTAAACCTCTTTTCTTTATAAATTGCCCAGTCTCGGGCTGTTCTTTATAGCAGTAAAATGGACTAATACAGTAGGACTCAAGAAATTATAACATGTACTATTGTTATTTACCTGGAATTATCAACAAATTAGATGACATTTAATTATTTTTGGTAATAAAGAAGTTTGCTTTCTACTATTTTTCATACTGATTGTTTAAAAGCTTCAACATCTGTTTTGTACACATACACAACCACATATGTGTAAACAATTTTTATAATAAACCTATAGTGTAAAAAAAGATAATTCTACCTAGAGTTTTAACAAGGAGGAAATGATCTTTTATGCAAACCTCTATCAGTAGTGTTGGAAACTAGTAGGAAACTACAGTGTAATTACTACACATACAAGGCTCTGCATTCTTATTCAATTACTGCCTTCACAGGCCTTTTATATTTTTACTCAAGCATAGTAAAGACAATATTACATATTCAGTCTCTACTTGGATAATTATAAATAATTAAATTTGATTAAGCCCTAATTATGCATAGTGAAAAAAAAACTAGCATTTCCCTGTGATGTTCATGCAATCCCTTGCCTAGCTTGGCTAAGTGTACATTGCAGCACAAAACTTGAAAATTATTAAGAAGCCTAAAAAGCAGCAGATACCACTAATTTAAGATGTGTCCTGGAATAAGCCACTCAAATTCTGTGGGACTTAGCTTCCTCCCCTACATAGCCTGGGGCGGAATAAATTCTTTCCGAGACTTCTTCCAGACTTCAGAGTCTGTGCTTATGTGATTATCTAGTCTACCTTTCTCTTATCTCAACACAACTTAAGGAAAGCAGCACAATCCCATGTTTAGTGGTGAAGAGATCCTCAAATGACATAATAGGTGCTCCCTACTGGAGTATCTCAGAATCGCTAGTGTGGTGGGAAAGAGGAATTTGTAGATTGAAAAACAAACAAACAAACAAAAAACCCTGCCAAGGGAAAGTAAAGTGGGGCTTTATTTCTGTTGTCCCTATTGACTAAAGTACTCCAACCATCCAAATACTAAATTTTAAAAATTATTATATTATTTAGAAAACCTTGTGGAGGCCAAGACAGACTTCCCCTTTGCCCTCTGGAGAGTTCCTGAAAATCCAACTCAAAAAAGGCAGATTAACTGGAGAAAAGGCACACACATTTATTTAATGTGCACATGGGGAGAATCACTGACGGATGCCCACCATCCCACCTGGTTCAGAAGCTTAGATGCTGCCCTGGCAAAACAGGTTACCTGAGAGGGGAGAAGAGAAATTCTGTTGAGGGGATTACTAGAGAGAATGAATGGCTCAGGGAACAGAAATTAGCTTGTCCATTATCTTGTGAAAGGGTCTGTTCAGGCATCGTTGCATTCTTGGTTTTATAGGGAGGAGAAAAAACAATTGTTCCTTTTGGTGGGCCTGGATCTTAGGCAGATAAAGGTTTTGGGAGAGATGGTGGGTGGAGGAGGGTGCTCACATGAGGTTTCTGCAGTTCAGCATGTCAAAACGCCAAATTTGGAGTTACTGATTTCTGAGTCCTAACAATCTCTAATCCAGGGATCATAGAAAAGCGGCCCTGAAACCATAAACAGTCTATATATGTGTTTTATACAGTCAAACAACATTCTTAAAATATTTGAATTTGTCACCAAAACTTACAACCCAAGAGAATTCACAAAATCTGAATTTCTGGTTTGCTTTGAAAATTCAGAGGACCAGGCTACAGTAGGCTCACATTGTTGCAGCTTGATAGTGGTTGTAGGTGAGTAGCAGCTGACTCCCTGACTACTACTCTCAATGGCCTCTTTAGCGTTTGTCACTATATGTTGCTCTCTGTTTCTTCTAGCAGAGAAACATTTTTCTGTATCCTAGCTCTATCAAACGTAGGAAAACTAAAGATAAACCATGTTTCTTATGCCATCCAATTTCATTCATTCATCATCAGGGTGACATATTTGACTCACCACTATTGGTTCCCACAAACTGGTCAGTCAAATATCAAGGAACTTATTTTCTGCTTTGTCACTTTGAGAAATATTGATTTGACCAGTTTTTACTCTTACTCTTTTTATTCATATACTCTCAGGATGATTGCCAGATTTTCCTTTTCTCTGAAGCTCATTTATTTTAATAAAGTATTTATACTTTATGTTATAAAGTATAATAAAATATTTATACTTCATGTTATAAATATGGTATAAAGTATTATAAAGTATAAATACTTTATACTTTATAACATAAAGTATAAATACTTTATATAACATACTTATATTTATACTCTATGTAACATAAAGTATAAATACTTTATACTCTATATAACATAAAGTATAAAGTATACTTTATAACAAAGTATTACATAAATATGAAATGTAGGTATATATTGCATTTATATATTATAATATATAGTACATGTAATACTTATATAACATTATATTTTCTATAATATAAATATGGAAAAGTATACATAATATATGTATAAAATTAAAAAAAATCCACAACAGATACAAATACTGTAAGTTAAACATAAAAAATATGAGCAAAACTTCCTATTAATTATAAAATGTTTCTAAAAAATATAAGAAGTAAGTGTAAGGAACAATATGCCATATTCATTAATAGGAAGATGCAATAATACAAAGATATCATTTATCCTAGCATTCATTTATAACATCAGTAAAATGCTTAAAAATTTTTAACTTTTTTTCCATGAAACTTAGTAAGTTGATTCTAAATTTATACGTAATTCCAAAAGGGTCAAATCTATTCAAGAGAATTTTCAAGAAGAAAAGGTAAAAAGACTTACCCTAAAAATTCCAGGACTTTAAGCTATGAAAGTTAAGATGGTAAAGTATTGTGACAAGAATAAAGAGACCAAACATAAACCTACACATATGAACCCCTAATTCAACAATGTAACTACATTTAGTCTCTAAGTACCATTTCCTACTAAAATGAACAAAGGCTCCTTGGAGAAAGAGCTGATTCCAGATCTGGAAGCATAATTTACAAGATTGTCAGAAATATTTTGCCATCTTCAAGAGCAAGGAAGCTCTCCAAACTACTAGGGTCATAACAAAAGGACTTAGGAGCCAACTTAAAGATGCTCCCAGTAGCCAAAAATAATCTAAGCATCAATAAGATAATAACCAAAATATGTATGAAGGTATTGAGGTATATATGCATAGATTCTTGAGATTACAATGTGCCTACACAACAAGTACCACCATGAAAAACCTTGTTCATCACTTTAAAGGATTCCAGAAAGCCAACTCATTTTAGGAGCTTATAAATAAAGATAAAGAATCAAATATTCTTTCTGACTTTCCAATAAAAACTATAACCCAAGGGAACGAAATAAGTAATAAAAATTTCTCTTTATAAATGATTTCTAGCTAATAAATGAAGAAAAATGACAGAATGAGAATATTACCATTTTACAACCCTTAGTGAAATAAATTAATGGAGGCAATGATTGCTAACGTCACCAAAAGCAAGAAAAGACATTACATGCTTTCTAATAGAAGTACATGTGTCATGTACCCATGGGATTTTAATTTGTAGAGGTGACTGAGTGACAACATAGAGAAGCTAATGCCATTGAAAGATTTTTATTATTTGCATTGCACAAGTGGAGAGGGTGTACCACAGCATTCAGGGCCACATGGAGAAACGTCAGATTTGGTCAGGAAGCAGAAGGGGTGCGGGAACAGCATGGTCCATAGCCTTTATTGTTTTCCAAGGGGAAGGCAAAGCAGAGCAGTTTAGGTTGGGTTGTTTGAAGAATGTTGGCAGATGCTGAACTATAGTGGTGGTCTTTGGTTGCCTGGTACTTGGCCCTCAGTGCTTAGGACAGAGGAATACTGCCTCCTGGAGATAACAGCCAGATAAGAGGTGCCTCGGAGTACAGACTCTGGTTAGGTAGTTTACATGTGAAAGGCATGCTTCTGGGCAAGTCTTTTACTATATCTTGCTAGCCCTGGGAGGGACAATCTCTTTCCATTCAGAGAGGCCACTAATGCTACAGCATTAAAAATACAAAAATAAGAAAACGTAGCTAATATAATACATACTACCATGTGTGAAATATTACTGGAAATTCTTAAATAATACGCTAGGATAGTACTGTGGCCTTCATGTGTGTCCTTCCAAAATTCATGCTGAAACGTAATCCCCAGTGCAACAGTATTAAGAAGTGGCACCGTTTGTGAAGTGATAGTCATGAAGGCTCTGTCATTACAACAGGATTAGTACCTTTACAAAAATGCTGGAGGGAACTTGCTAGGCTCCCTTTTCCCTTTTCCCTCCAGAGGACATAGCGTACACGGCGCCATTTTGGAAGCAAAGAACAGCTTGTACCAGGCATTGAATCTGCTGGCACCTTGGTCTTGGACTTCCTAGCCTCCAGAACTGTGAGCAATGCATGTCTATTGTTTATAAATTATGCAGTCTCAGGTATTTTGTTATCGCAGCACTATTGGATTGAGATGGAAATAATCGGCAAAATTCAGACTATGAGAAACTTTATCTCAAATATCCCTGGTTCTTCAAAAAATGAATGTAAAAGTAATAAATAGAAAAAGGGGGACATATAGATTAAAAGAGACAAGACATATCAAAATTCGGATCTAATTTGGATCTCACACAGATAAACTATAAACATATATAGTACAACTGGGAAAATTTGAACACTAACTGGATATATAACTATGTTAAAAGATAATTGTTAAAATTTTCAGGTATGATAATGATTTTATCGTTTTTTTTTTGAAAGAATCTCATATTTTAGAGACATCAAATAAATTAGCTTCAGGTGCAATAATGTGCTGTTAGTGATTTGCTTTAAAATATCAAAAAATGATAATGGAGTGGGTGTATAGAGAATGGCTGTGTGCCTAAACCAAGACTGACCACATGTCGGTAATTATTGAAACTGTAAAAGAAGTACATCAAGATTCATTACATATAGTTCACTATGCTTAAAATTTTACATAATAAAAATTTTTTTAAGAGAAAACTCAAAAAAATTAAAATTAGAGTCTGAAAATATCTAATTTTGCAAGGCTGTAGAGCACTGGGAGTATACCCACGATATGGAATAATTTGGCAATATCTGGTAAATCTGAAGACAGGTATACTCCATAATGCAGCAATTTCACATCTAGGTATATACCTCAGAGGAACTTTTTCACCTGCATATGAGAATACACATACAAGCCAAAAAAAAAAGAGAAGATAATCTAAATGTCTATTAACAGAAAAGAGGATAAATGCACCTATACAAACAAAAGATATTCCACAAATGTTAAAAGAGATGAGTAAGAGCTGCATGCATCATCATGACTAAATACCAAAGCCATAATTTTGAGTAGAAAGAATGCAAGTTGCAGGATAATAGTTGTAATATCATTTACATATATTTATATAAAACTTTAAAATAAGCAAAATTATACTGTAGGGCATTTATGAATATGTAATTATACAATAAATGTTTAAAATATATGCAGTTATAATAAACACCAAATTCAGGGGAGTGATTTTTCTCTGAGAAGGAAGGGAATGGTATAGGATCTCAGAGAAATCTCCAGGGGATAAATGTGTAGGTAGTACTTTTGTTTCAAATACTTCGTCTCTGAAACAAAAACAAAACTGAAGCAAATATAGCAAATTATGAAAATTCACTAAGTGGATGGTGGCTACTTTGTGTTTTGCTGAATTATTTGCCATAGTTGTCAGCATGTTTAAAATAGTTTAACATTCTAAAATAAAAATGGTGGTGTGTTCTGTGTCAATAATGGAATGTTGCAGCTGTCTCAAAAGTGTCTAAAAATAATTAAATAATTTCAGCCAAGGCAAACATAATCATCCGAGGAAATTGAGAGTTTGAATCTCTGTGTGGTCAAATGGGCATTGTGACACCCAACTGGCCTCTTAGCAAAGGTTCAGCTTCAGCTGCTGTTAGAAGGAGAAAAAAACCTGTGTCGTTATACTAGATTCTGTTTGTAGTGCACACAATGGAGATTAGCTGTTTATTTCTTCCCCTGACTTTTGAAAATCATAGTTTCCACTTGTAACATAAATTTCTTTTATCTTAGCTTGACTTTGTGGGGTGACTGCATGATTAGATACATATAAATGCTCACTTGTGAAACATTTCAAAGAGCCCAAATGAAACATTTGCTTCTTTTTTTACATTACTTTCAAAACTAGGCTGTAGAAAAACAGACACTTTAGTGATGACTCTACCCAAATACTGAAGTCAAATAAGGAGCTGCTGCAGACCAGTCTTTTCCTTGTTGGTTACAAATAGTTTCTTTCCTAATGAAAAAGATATTTCAAATACTCAGGGTTTTTGTTTTTCCTTCCTCCTTTTTAAACTTATTTTCTGTCCTTTTTTGTTATTAGTGTTGTCCTATAAAGGATGACCTATGACATCTCTTAAATTCTGAGCAAGTTTCTTTTAATACTGTAGCCATATTTTAACATCAGCAGTTGGCACTTCACATGTTCATTCTCACGGAGTGCAATGTGTGAAATGTGCTGTAGAACTGCCCCATATGCATGACTCCACAAAGATGCCTTCTGTTGCAATCAAAGCCTGTCAGCAATATCTTTGGGGTACAGCAATAACACGTAGTGGTAAATGGAGACAGAAGGCCAGCCTCTGAGTACATTGCAAATGCTCAGCCTCTGTGAGGGTTATTCTCTGTATCTTGCTAAGGAAGCAATAGTAAGAGTCCACATATGTTTGGTAGAACCACTGAAAGAAAGCTCAATCGAAAATTTTTAGAATTCCCATCCCCTCAATTTCCAACTGTTAAAACAAGAAAGATCTACTTCTTTATTCAGGTGAGTGATGAAATGCCACAATTACCCTAGTGGCCTGCTTGAAGATAGCATTGCTTTTATAGTGTTGGACGATGTACATGATCTTCAGAAGCAAGACCCTATGTAACTATGTGTGTGTGATGTTCAGGGGACATTAGCCCAGTGCTCTCTTTTTCAAACAACGATGCAAAACAGAAAATCACCTTCAGGTTTGGGAAGAATGGTCAGATTCTAGCCTCCTTCCTTTTCCTAAGTTTTCCTAAACTGAAAAGCACTGAAAAATGGCCTCAGTTATATAGGGAGCCACAGTATGTAAGACTAGAGCTGTGCTTAAGCCAGAGAAAAGACAATCTGTCCTCACCCTCCTCTCCTTCAGCAGCCTTTCTTTCTATAGAGGTAGTGGAATGGAATAAACTCTTTAATACCTTTTTATCTATCTATCTATCTATCTATCTATCTATCTATCTATCTATCTATCTATCTATCTATCTATCGGTTCTCGGCCTTTTGGCTAAGATCATTGTATTTATCTATATATTTGCCTTCCATTTTCTTTCTTGTTCTCTTCTCATCCCTTTCTTAATTTTCTTTCTCTTGTATTCATAATAACCTTTTCATTTGGTTCCTACCCCAAACCACATGTTTGCATATTTGTTCTTATAACTTCTGGTTATTGCAGTTGTCATAATTTTTTTGCTAGCTGGCTTTAACAACCTCATCAAACTTGAATATCTTTAGGAAAATAAAACAACATAAACTATCTCTCATACTAAATTGCAATATCTCAAATTAATCCAAAAAATCATAGTTTTTCATGAAATCCTGAGAGTTAATGGGTCAGTAAATAATTGCATGGCTTTATCCAAAAAAAAAAAGTATTTTTACCACCAAGCTGAACAGAGAAGGTATATTTACCCCCCAGAGACTCTGAAAAATGTGTGAATAACTAATTCCTGCAAACATAATTCTCATCCCTGGTTGGAATTAATTTGACTGAAACCTTAGATGTATTCCTGAGTTTTTCTTCGGTCTACAGAGTCTACAATCTAGTCCTGAGGTTCACAGTTTGTAACAGTTCTTGGAATAACAAGAAAATCGCTGCATGTGTTCAGTTCCTCTTTGTCTCTATGAACTTTCATTGGTCTAATATTTTGTCAACAGTTCATCAAGGAAATTAATGAGCAGTCTGACAGTTTTATCTCATGGGGCCACCATTTCCATCTGTGCGGTCTTCAAGTTGTCTCTCTGGGGAAGAGTGAATACACAGGATTGTTTTCGGGGCTAGATGGAAGAACAGCATTCTTCCATCTCCGTGAGTCTAATCCAATGATGGTAACAAGCCCAAGTCATTTACTCTTTTTCCAAGTGTGTTTACAAAATAATATTTATTTGTTCAAGCTCTGCTGTTTGTGCAATGTTACGGTATATTTAGCAGCCAATTTTCGTTTCTGAAGAGCTTTGATAGTGAGCTGTTCTGACTGAAACCGCATCTTTCTCATTGTTGCATCTCCACTGCCAGCACAGTATTTATCTAATTTAACAACGCGGAATGTAGAACTTTACAAACATTAGCTCATTTAATATCCACAACAGCCCTGTGAAATGTTAGATTTTTGTCTCCATTGTAAGGATTAGGAAACTAAAGCAATAAGCTATTTTGTGACCTTGCTCAAGGCCCAGATAGCCAGTGGCAGAGCTTGCTTCCAAAGACTCCACTACTGCTGTGCTAGTTTATGCATCAATGCTACGCTGTGTTGGGAGCGTCTATGGATTCAGGACAAGTCTGTATGCAAGAGCAAGTGGAAAAGAGTAAAAGAGGAAGAAGGGAAGGGAAAAGAAAGCAATTTGAAGAACAGTTGAAGCTAAAAATATCATTAGTAATTGAGAGACAAAACTGGGATTTGAGTTTCTTTCTTATAAGACAGGTTCATCTGGAATAAACGCTCTCATTTTATTTTAATATAATTTTGATAACTATAAAATACAGTACTTAATAACTTAATTTTTAGAGCATAATAATAAAATGAATACCCATGAACCCACCACTTACCTCAAAACTAGAACACGACTCATCTGTGTGTTTTCTCTCTGGCTCATGTTCCGGTCTTCCCCCATAAGTAAGAGCTACACTGAATTTTGTGCATATCATCCCCTTCCAATTTTAATATAATTGTATCACATATATAGGTAACCTAAACAAGCTTTTCTTGTTTTTGGTCTTTATCAAAATGATATGATACTATTTAAAATTCTCTTTTGTCTTTTTCACTTAAAGTTATCTTAACAAGATTCATCTATGTTGAATAGAATAAACTCTCCTTTATAAAATGTCATAGGAGTTTTCAAAACACTTCTTCTGTTTGTTTGTTGGTTGGTTGGTTTGTTTGTTTTTGAGATAGAGTCTCGCTCTGTCTCCCAGGCTGGAGTGCAGTGGTGCCATCTCGGCTCACTGCAACCTCCGTCTCCTGGGTTCAAGCAATTCTCCTGCCTCAGCCTCCTGAATTGCTGGGACTACAGGCACGCGCCACCATGCCGAGCTAATTTTTGCATTTTTAGTAGAGACGGAGTTTCACCATGTTGGCCAGGATGGTCTCAATCTCTTGACCTCGTGGTCTGCCTGCCGTGGCCTCCTGAAGTGCTGGGATTACAGGCTTGAGCCCCCACACCCGGCCCTCAAAACACTTCTACATAAATTATCTCATTTAATTCACATAAAATCTATTGGAAATAAGTAGATTGCTCTAATTTTTCCTATTTTTTAAATCGCACCAGCACCAAAAACTATGCTGGCAGCCACTAACAAATCTGGGTGTTTAGCTGGGCTCCCCCACGTGCTTCAAGGCCCACATGTCATTATGGGCTCCAGGTCTTGCCACAGACACAGATATTATGAACTTTGCATATCAGTAAGTCTGTTTGAATGCTTGTAACTGTGATTTTATTTTCCATGTGGTATGGGTATTCTCTCATTATATTGAGAGAGAAAAAAATAAAATAAAAAAAAAGTCAAAGCACTTAGGACTTCTTGGAAATTCATTTTATTTCCATATGTATGGCACATAAATAAAGCTTTATGTTCATTCCAAATGTGACTGTCATGTCCATTTCACCATAGCTGATAGGATATGATAAACAATAGCATATGTAAATTCCCACCAAAAATACATATCTGAAGGAGGTTCTGTCTTTTATTACCTTGCAAATATCTTCTTTTAGACATTCTTTCAGCTGCCTGGCAAGCAAGTGAGGCAGTAAGAGACCTGACATTCCTGTGGTTGGCTTGAGTTTTGTGTTATTTATTACTCAGGGATGTGCTAATATCTACTACCTTACAAAATAGCGACAGCAGAAAAATTAGAATTCTGATTCCCACATGAAATATACAAAACAAATATGCCAACGGGCCATAACACCTGTGAGATTAACAACTCAGAAAGCTCGGTTGACTAAAATGAAAAAATGCCCAATTCTCTGGTGGTTTCCTCCATGGCATTGGACTAACAGATAATTCCTCATCTGACATGGTATATTTAATGCAACATTAGATACTTTCTCCATAACTTTTTATTAAAGTTATGTCAGTATAAGGGAATTCATTAATAATTGAAGAAACTAACATGGTAATTCAGAGCATACTTCCCTGACCATCAGGAAAGGGGTGAGGAAAGGATTTTTCACATAAACTTTTCAAGTTTACTCTTACCTGTGGGTTGATTAGTCATTACTATCCAATGAGTAAAATACATGTATATACCACCATCAGAGCTGTCTGTAAAAGCAATGAGAACTGCCCTGTGTAAAATAGTAAGACTAAAGCATTGACCATCTTAAAGATAAAGACAAGTTGTTCTATATCTTAAGTAGCCAAAAGATCTGCTTCCTTTTGAGGTCACATGATGTAAGAAAAAAATACTGAGCAAAAGTTGTTTTCCCTTGCCACATTGGCCTGCAATACCATGAAAAGGTTGGGAGCACACATTTAGAGTCTGCCAGACTAGGGGTTCAAATCCTATCTTTGCTACTTAATACGTTTGTAGCTTAAAAAACTGTCTTAACTTCGGTGAACGTCAGTTTTCAATATCACAAGATGGAGACTTTCTTCTGGTCTTTATCCACAGGCTTGTTATGAATATTAAAGGAGGTAAACCACCTGGCGGTGTCTGACATGTAGCAAGGGCTCCTTAGAGAGGAGTGTCTTCTTGGGCAATCTGATATCCTACTGATTTAAACAGCTCTATCATACTTGCCATTGTAGAACCATGTTTCCTGCAGACAGAGAGTTGGTGATTGCTTCTCAGACATCACTCAGCCTTTGGTTTCCATGTGGCCCACAGCTGGAGCAGGGGGACAGGAGTCAGTGCTCAGCAGCACATGAGCTGCCAGTTTGCACTAGAGCTGCACTTTCTGTGCTCAGCCATCTGACCCACCGGAAGAGGTCCAGAAGCCTCCTGTCTCCGCAGTGTAATCCCTGTGGAGAGCCTGTATACACAACCCACTTTCATTTTGCCTCCACATGGCGATTGTTGTCGTTTTCTAGGGCTTTGTGTTTTCTTTCTTACCAGGTCCTTTTCATGTTAAAGTTGGGCAAGACCTACCTGCACAGCAGGCATGCTCACTCCTCCTGAGGAGTATCCGTCTCTTGTTTCTCCCCAGCATGGTTAAAGATGGTTGTTTTGTGAAACAAACAGGCTTGGCCCAAGTTAGGGCTAACAGGATGTGTTACCCCTCAGGGGTGAAAGAAAAGGAAAAGTCCCGCATGAGGTGCTCTCTCTCCCCATTACTCTGTTGGAAATGGTCGAGAGGAGCAAAGAAAATCTGGACAAAAGAAATAAAGTGAGATATGCTGGTTTTGATCAGAGACCATTTTGCCTCAGAAACAAAACCAGGCATGATATTTTAAAGATAAAATTCACTTGGAAACTATAATCAAGTAGCATAAATGTGCTTATGATATGAAACTGAAATTAGAAGTTCCATTCTCAAGACTGAGGGATCCCAAAGGGCTTCTGATGACTGGTATTTAACTAAAACATGATGATTTTAGCTCACCACTGAATAATAGGTATCACAGAGATGCAGAAGGAAAAAAAGGAGAGGGGACCTTCTGATTCTGTTCAGGAATGGAACTTGGAAAGAACAAGGGGAGAGTGGAGAAAGGGAAATCTAAAGGAAAGTCATGGAGTGAGTTGAAAAAAATGAATCTCAAATAAGGAATGGCTGTTCCCTGAATTCAGAGTTCTTTGGGAGCTTCTTCCCCAGGACTGAAATCTCAAGGTTATTTCTTGCCTGCTCCTTTCCTTCTCTTTAGATGTGTATGGACAGTCAGTTAGAGGTGAGAGCCATTCCTGACAATTTCTTAAGCTGTATATTCCTCTCATGGTACAGCTTAACCTTTGGCTGTTGGGCTTGTCATTTCTTTTTCCCAGTATAATTCTTCTGCCTATGGTCATTCTTGGAGTCTATACAATAAGCTGCATTAGTGAGGACTGCCTAGGGTTTTCCATTTAAACAGATCTTGAACTCAAATATATTTCTATTGAAATTATCTTCATGCACTCTAGCACACATTCTTTAAAACATTTAACTTTTTAAGAAAAAAATAACTGTTGATTTTGGTGGTAGTTTCAAAACTCCTAAAACTGAACACTAAAAAGGGGGAAAAGTATGTAAATTATACCTCTATTTTTAAAAAGCTTTTTAAAAAAGTAAATATTGCCATATTATCTGCTGTAGACAAGTAGAACAAGTAGGGAATGATGTACTGAAACTGAGAACATCATAAGCCCTAGATTTTTAGGCCCCATAAGCTACTAATTAACCGTGGGATCTTAGGCATGCAATTTTGTCTTTAAGTCAGTTTTATCATCTGTAAAATGAGGAGTGTGTTCAGTTTAGCATTTCTGAAAGTATGTTTGGCAAAATACTAATTTTTCAGAATTTTTTTTGTTAATTTTTTAACTATTATTATTTTTTAATAGAGATAGGCTCTCACTCTGTTATCCAGGCTGGTCTGGAACTCTTGTACTTAAGAGATCCTCCTGCCTCAGCCTCCCAAACTGCTCAGGTTACAGGTGTGAGCCACCACCCCCAGCCATGTTTGTAGTTTTTATGTAAGGCAAAAACAAGGGTTCCTTCATCAAATATTTTAAAGAATGGTTACATCAAGCAAAATGAAGTAGATTCATTAAGTACAGGATATGTCACAGCTTTTTCACCATGTGAAAATATACACACCATTTCCTCAGCTTATCCAATCACCATGATCTTTATCTACTCCACCCCACTCAGCATCCAGTATCTGTGGGTTTAATGTATAAATGCTGGGAAACACTTAAGTAATCCTTCCTGACAATCATCGCCCACAAAATGTTCCTTCCACAAAACGTTTCTCAGGCATCAATTTTATTTGCACTTAAATTCACACATACGAGCAGAACGAAGTTATTAAGTGGTTATTCTAACAAACTAATTTGCCATTTTGTTAGAGTCTGAATATAATTGAGAGAAATCTTTACTTCATACTGCATGTGTAGACACAGATGTGGTCGGTGAATAATTGTATAAACACGTTTCAGAATAGCTCCAGCATCTTTTGAGTGGAGTATATGTAGAAAGCAGGCTGAGGCTAGCAGAAGTGAGAAATAACAATAGAAGTGTAGGCAGGAGTCAAACGAAATTCTATTGGAAAATAAAAACACTGGTGAACCTGAAAAGTGTTTGAACCCTGTTACAGACTCGCATCAATGATTTTCTCTATTCTCTGCCACAGATGTGACAGCTAAGTTACTGTATAAAAAGAGGCCTCATTTTTAGCCCCATTCTGGGAGCCCATGTAATTACTACTGGAGTATAAAGCTGGGAAGGGGGGATCTGTTTTCACTGAATGAACTATAATCAGCACCACAGCTTTGTGCAGTCACGTCTCCAAGGAAAAGCTCATCTGAACTTTTCCAAAGTTTCTTCCATATATATCAAATTATTTATATGCTGTCAAAAATTGGCTGAAACCCAGCTATCCACAGCTATCCACAATTCCTAGAAAATTTAGCATATGATGTTTCTCGAGCATTTTTCTGCCTTTCTGCAAGGAACTTATCTAGTTATATTAATGATTATTGGCCTCTTTTACCACTCTTTTGCAAGAAAATCCTTCTGGACAATACAAATATTAAAAATGTAAATACAGTCACATATGATAAATGACTGCTTTTATAATACCTTGACTATATGCTGTATATGATGAATCCCAGCAGCGTTCTCTCTTTCCTAGTTATATTTATTAGCAGTGTTTTTCTTATGTAACCATAAATAATATTCTACTAAGCAATTCCTAACACATATATTTAATAAGTTAAATACAAATAAAGATCTGAGTAATTAATAGCATAATTTTCTTGGAAAGAAGTTGAACAAATGCATTAAGGAAAATTTCAAGTCCTCGAAGTTGCAGAAAATAAACTTATAATACACACAACTGGAATCAGAAGGATAATAGTAATTTGTAGCCCCTCCAAGGCAAAGTTTCAGGAGTAGCTTCACTAGCCTTTTACCTAAAACTGATGACTTTAGGTGTCTCCTCTATCACAATACTACAGCTACTTACATTTCCTTTAAGCCTAAACAGAAAAAATGAAAACACAGCAAATATTTTTTTGCCTTTATGTTAGAGCAGTGTTCAACCATCAGCAAAGTAAACAACTGGTCTTTAACAGTAGGTTGCTTCTTTCTACTGAAACCTCTCCTTACACTGCAATACTCCAATTATCCTGCAAGTAAGTAAAGTGGATCCATTAGGGTCACTAATTAACATCCATAAATATCTTGAGTTTATTTCACTGAACTTTGATTTAGTTAATTATAGGCTCACCTTTAGCACCTGAGCTGTAACCTTTAACATTTCCATATTCTGCCTGGTCCCAAATGCTCCTGGGAATACTTAGGTAAAAACCATACCCACAATTGCAATATTTCTATGTTGGGTTTAATATCATTAACATGGAATCAGATATAGGTAACTAAATCCATTTGCCGCTAATATAGAGATATTAATTCTTGACTTAAAGGTCAAAAATAAAAATCTTATGAGAAAATTGTATTGGTCTTTAGATTTTTATTTTTTAAATTGCATTCAGTTCAAATATTTACAGAAGCCCTTAAAAATAATATATATGAATTTCTGAGAGAAAATAACTATCAGCTATGTATAGTTTTCTTGTCTCTATTTTGTGGAGAAAAAAGAGGAAGACTGAAAATATTATTTCAGTTTCCTGGTAACATATTCAATGGACACCACAAAGGATTTAAAATACTTATTGAATTGAAAGAATATCAGCTAATACATAACAATTTGATAATTAATATCTACAAACCCCATCAGTCCAAGGTTGCCAAAATTAAAGTACAGAGTAAAAAGTTTCAAAAAGCTCCAGAATGAAATAAGACCCTGGGCCTTCTTTCCCGGTGCAACAGAATAACAGACTGAACACATCCCAGGCACAAAGAATTTCACCATCCAGTGAATCTTCTACTGACCATTTCTTTCAAATGCCAGCAAATTCTTCATGGAGGGGAACGCACCAGCCATCTTCTTTGTCCTTGGGACAGAGCAAGAAGGGTCTGTTCAAGTTGGTGACCTAGATTTGGGGAGCAAGAAAAACAAATGATAATCCCTGTCCCAAAATAACTTCATTTTTCCTAAAATTCAGTTTCCTAAATGAACCCATTTTTCCTAAAGTGAAGATATTTCCTAAATATCTTTCCTAAATTATTGCCTCCAATTCCTACATTACAGTTTCAAGTTAAGACTTGGAAGACTGTTGTATTAGTCTGTTCTCACACTGCTAATAAAGACATACCCAAGAGGTTTAATTGACTCACAGTTCCACATGGCTGGGGAGGCCTCATAATCATAGCTGAAGGCAAATGAGGAGCAAAGTCACGTCTTGCATGGCAGCAGGCCAGAGAGCTTGTGTAGGGGAACTCCCCTTTATAAAACTGTCAGATCTCGTGAGACTTATTTTATCACAAGAACAGCATGGGAAAGACCTGACCCCATGATTCAATTACTCCCACTGGGTCCCTCCCATGACACGTGGGAATTATGGGAACTACAATTCAAAATGAGATTTGGATGGGGACACAACCAAACCATATTAACTGTTAAAAGGGAAACATTTGGGTGAGCAATACCCTTTACACTGCCATGGCAAATAGATTTGACCCCATATGACATCTTTGATAAAGTGACAGAGGTTGTCTGTCATGTGCTGAAAAGATTCTAAAGCCATCCCCAAGCTCAACAGAAAAGAATCCTCTTTTTGATTAGTACTGTCCACTGTGAGCACAAAAGAGACTTGCAACAGATAAGTTGACTATTTCCTGACTCTGTTGTTTTTCCTTGTCCAGCATCTGCTCATCTTTCTTTTGCCGATACCATGTTGATTTTCCTTTGAGTATTCACCTCTTCCCTAATTTGCATTCTCCCATTTGCATTCTAAATTTTTTCCATCTCTGTTTTTACACATTCAAAATTCAGATCAGTTTGATTAAGCAAGAAATGTGTCAATAATCACAGATGTCCCCTCCTGGGAACCATGTAGGTGGGCTAATTTGTTGGTGCAGAGAAGGGAGATTTGCTCTAGATTCAGCCTTATAAGAAGTGAGTTGAAGATAAAGCCTTAGAAGCTCCAGTAGTGCAGTTGGTTAGCACACGATACTTAAATGAAGATAAAGTGTTAAAAAATTGCATTGAATATTCATATGACTTGCAAGAACATCTGGCAATTACAGAGCATTTTGCCAAGACTTAATAAAATAAATAAGGAGAATAAAAATCAGAATATATTTCAAGCTAGTACAGCCTTGTTCAATATATTTTTTAATTGGTGAAGAATTATATAACAAAACCTTATGAGACAATCTGTAGCAGCAATTCTTATTCTCAAACATTAAATAAGCTATTTAAAGAGAAGGGCTATCTTCCATAGCAACTTTCTAACACTGACCTACCTAGTTTCTTCTGTAAGGGGATACCTTATTGTATTTAATGTACTCTAAAAATACATTTACTTCCATGTTATTGTTTTATCATGACCATTTATTTTTTATTTATTCAATGTTTTTGAGATAGGGTCCTGCTGTGTCACCTAGGCTGGAGTACAGTGCTGCAATCACAGCTCACTCACTGCACCCTCAAACTCTTGGGCTCAAGTGATCTTCCCGTCTCCTGTGCAGCCGGGACTACAGGTGGACACAATCATGTTCAGCTAATTTTGTTTTTAATTTTTTGTAAACTGGGGCCCTCACTTTGTAGCCCAGGCTGGTCTCAACCTCCTGGCTTCACTCAACCCTCCTGCCTTGGCCTCCAAAAGCACTGGGATTACAGGCATGAGCCACTGCACCCAGCCCTAACCATTTTTCCTGAGCATTTGATCTTGCTCTCCATGACACTTTTAAAGAAGTAAGCCCAGAGTTTATCAAAAGGATGTTATATTTTCCATAACACGATTTTTTTTTTTTTGAGGTGGAGCCTCTCTCTGTTGCCCAGGCTGGAGTGCAGTGGCGTGATCTCGGCTCACTGCAACCTCTGTCTCCCGGGTTGACACCATTCTCCTGCCTCAGCCTCCCAAGTAGCTGGGACTACAGGTGCCCGCCACCATGCCTGGCTAATTTTTTGTATTTTTTAGTAGAAACGGGGTTTCACCGTGTTAGCCAGGATGGTCTCAACCTTTTGGTCTCATGATCCGCCCACCTCGGCCTCCCAAAGTGCTGGGATTACAGGCGTGAGCCACTGCATTGGGCCTCCATACCACAATTTTTAAGACTTCTTTAATAGAGCCGCTCTGGGGATCTGTGGTTTCAAAAGGAAGTTCAAAGCGTCGCTCTGCTTCATTGCCCTGTATTTTCCTTTATGATAAATCACAATCTGTATTTGTTTTGCTATTTGTTTCCTTGTTCTTTGTCTATGTCATACAAAGCTGTATGAGGCAGGCACCTTGTCTGTCCTTTTCACTATATGTCTCCAACACCAAGCAGAGTGCCTGGCACAATAATTATGTGTGAAAAGAATGCTTAATAAATCAATGAATCTATGAATCAATGAAATAATTCATAAATGAAACTGATGGTGATACAACACAGTGGAGGTGCTTTTATTTTGTAAGCAGCTTTGTTCATAAAGTCATGAGAGTTCAGAAGTGGAAAGCTCATAAGTAGAGGCACTTCTGTACTCCTTCCTGCCTGTCTTGGACATGGCATCAATTACCCATCTCATGTAGATTCCTAGGCAACCACTTCCAATGGATTCCTTCCATCTCTGGGATAAGGTACTAAAGCCAAAGTAGGTATTCATGCCTCTGTTCGCCCTGACCCTGCCTTGGACTCTTTATTCCAGTAAAGCAAGCTATGGTATATTTTCCTCTCATCGTCTTGCCATTCAGTGTGTACAAAAGTTTGGACCTTTCTATGCGTTGCCAAGATATACTCTTTATACCATTCATAACATCTGGCTCACAGCTTCTAATAACCCACAAATGCCTTGACATAAGCAACAGCTAATTTTGTATTATGCAAGGTTTTAGTTATATTAGAAAATGACATAATGTATATGAAAGTGTTTTATGAACTATAAAATCCTATGCAAATAAAAGAGATAATGATCATGATTGTCACTATCACTGTTGTTGCCTTAGCAAAGACAGAAAACTGTTTGAAGAGTCTTTTCACATTCTCCCTTTTTGGCTTTTAAGAGATATTGAACTACATGCTTCCAGAGAAGAAATTGTTTCTTGGCATTAAAATAGAAATTTTAATAAAATTGCATTGACTCATTCAGGCATTGTTAAATTACAGAGGAAAACAAACAAAGAAACAAAACCAGATCCTATTGTCCCAGATCCACTATTTATCTAAAATGTGAAGAACAGGCATTTCTTAGTAGCTTACATTTTCTTTTTTTTTTTTTTTTTCCTTCAACTTTTATTGTAAGTTCTGGGGTTCATGTGCAGGATGCGTAGGCTTGTGCCATGGTGGTTTGCTGCACAGATCCACCCATCACCTAGACATCAAGCGTAGAGTCCATTAGTTATTCTTCCTGATGCTCTCCCTCCCCAACCCCTCAACCCTGACAGGCCCCAGTGTGTTTTGTTCCCCCCCACAGTGTAAGCTTTGAAACATACTTTCATTTCCTACACAGAGGATGATCTTGATTCCCCACTTTACACAAACTACCTTCTTAGAGAGGAGACCCCACTAGGCCAGTCAACCCAGCAATATCTCAGATCACATCAGACTCATTAGAAGAGAAGTAGAAGTTGCCTAAACACTATTATAATTTGAAGCACATCAAAAAGGTCCACACATGGCTCTGCCTAGAGGTCTAGCCCTGGGGACTGAATAAATTCAATAATAAGCCTAATGTCCTTGAGCACTCTCAGCTACCAAACAAAAGTCATGCTAAGCAAATGGAAGTACAAAAATGGATGCATACAAACATGCTTCTTTAGCACACAAATGTTCCCAGAAAGTATTGAATTGCCTGCTAGCAAGAGAGCTAGCCACAGAAAGGATCATATAAACAAATTCCTGTTTCCCAATTTTGACCTTTACTGACTGTTCAAGAATATTCAGCTCTCTCACACTACCTTGAGCAATATAACCATTTCCTATTTATCCAGATAAAAGAAAATGCATACCAAGAGTCCCTGATTAGCTGTAACTTACTAAATGATACCATGGAAGCTTAAATAAGTTAATATAGATTTCGCATGTATAATATATTCTTGTGAACAATTGTACTTAGAGCAATAATCTAGCTCATCAGTTTTTGGAAGAGGCAAAGCACTTTTCAGGGCTTATTTTTGCAATATCATATTCTCTCCTAGCTTTCCTCCAGTTATGAGAAGTCAGAGGGGAAAATAATGAAACCCATCTCTGGTCATAGGCATCTGACTGAAGAACTTTGTTACTATTATTTGCAAGGATTTGACAGTGACTTGAGGTTTCACTGATGACTGGCATTTGTAAAGCAGCCTTGGCATAGCATTCAGTAGGCTGTTAAAAACATGTATAATTTAGCTTTGGTAGTTTCAATAAAGTAAAGGTTAGGTTCTGCCAATGACCTTTCATGAACTTCTAGGAGTATATAGTCTTTTGGTGAAAAGGTAAAAAACAAAGACTATATTTTCCTACTTAGGTGGTAATTACACTTCAGTTTATGTAGTTCTGATGTTCGTGGGAGATCTTTGTAATTTACCCCTGGGCAGGCTCACTGTGAAGCTTTTTTTTCCCCTCCAGAGAGTTGGTGGTTGTTGTTGTTGTTGTTGTTTTTAACTAACATCCTTGCAAATTGGATAAGTGCTGCATTACAGTGATTTGCAACTCACTGATAGACTTACATGTTTGAACCTTAGGAATAGCACTTGAAAGAAAGATTACAAATCCCCTTAACCTGCAAGCATTCACTTTCCAAAAATACCTATTTCCAAAGCATGAAAGCACTGAATTTTGAAAGCCCTGGTAAATCCAAGCAAAGTGAAATGTACCTCTGCTCAAAAGAGTTCAATGGTGGTCGGGCCTTTAAGAAGACAACGTATTTTGAAGCTTTCTACAGATAGCCAAAGAAACTCGTCCTTCATTCAACATCACAGGGTTCCTCTGCCATCCTGGTAATTACACATGTTGCCAACTCAATTAAGATTGCACAAGGAAAGATGATTATTCATTGTAGCAATTTCACTTTATAGTCAGTGGTAAATTCTGTGAGAAAACTTCACCCGGCAACTTTCCCATCCTCCTGGAAGGGGGGTCCTTGGTGGTCAGCCAGAAACATGCAAAACTATCAGTATAATTCATGCTGCTTAAGGGTTCAAAAAAAAAAGAAAGAAAGAAAGAAAGAGGCATTTCCAAAGCTAGGGCAAATTAGCCTTTGGCATTGAAACTCTCGATTATTTATCCACTCAGGCGCATCTATACAATGAGAAACAACTGCCTTGAAAGGCAATAAAATGTTGCATACATTTCCCAGGGGCCTGTCTGCCTGATGAAGCATTTAATCAACCAGGCCACAGAACCATTTGCGTTCTATGTATCTAGCTAGGGGAGGTAGTCAGAGAAACTCATTAAACAGTACTCAGAAGAAACTATCGAGCCCAGGTCTTGATTTTCTCCACAGGCTCTCAGGCAAAGTCCCAAAAGTCCATCTTTGGGCTGTTGATGAGTGTTACCAAGCTCCAGCTCCATTTTCTCAGAAAACTCAGGTCAGGAAGGTGTTTGTTCCTTGAATCTCTTCCTTAACTCCCGGACTGTGGTCAGCATCTCATGCTCTCATTTTGCATGCTTTTTGTTTTCTTTCCCCAATAATAATGTAGTCTACTTGAGTAAGAATGATGGCATTCTTCTCTCACAGCATCTAAAATATGTTTGGATAGATCACTGGGTCTTGAAAAGTACATTTTCATTGTACTGGGCTGGATAGTTTCTTCTGAGCACTGTTTAATGGGTTTCACTGACTACCTCCCCTAGCCAGATACATATAATGCAAATGGTTATATGTACTACTAGTGGCTCTTCACCTAAACAAAATTTCCATTTGGAATATCCCTCTCACTTATGTAAACACTACTTTCCCTTTCTTTTGATCAAGGACCTTCCTTCAACCTGAAAGTTTTTCATCTCCTCTGTACATATGATGCTTCCGGATTCTGAAGTCTTGTAAGCCAAACATTTAATGCTTAAAAATTTTTCAATGTACCATCTTTCATAGACACAAAGTAACTATGCATCAGAACAAAAGCACAGCTAATTTATATAATGGTCCTTTGTACGTAAAAATGAAAGGGATGGCCGGTGCAGTGGCTCAAAGCTGTAATCCCAGCACTTTAGGAGGCTGAGGTGGAAGGATTGCTTGAAGCCAGGAGTTCAAGACCAGCCAGGGCAACAGAGCAAGTCCCTGTCTCTAAAAAAAAAAAAAAAAAAAAAAAAAAGAATAAAAGGGGAAAGATTTTTTGGAACTCAAGCTGTTCATTCATTGAAGAGTCTCTGTACAAATTATCTGGTCTCCTTATTGTCAGGAAGCACACAGAACCTTCCTTTATGTATTTGAGTATTACATATGCATTTATTTAAAGAAAATTCACAGGCTTTACAATGAGTTCTAATACCAATTCCCAGTTCCTTCTCACTGTGGAACTGTCAGTGACCAATTTGGTCATTTGAGGTGCACCATTGGGTGCACTAATATAGCCTTGAGATAATCCCAGATCTACTGCTTATTAGTTGCATGACTTGGCCACATTATTTAACATCATTGCTTCAGTTTCCAAATCTGTGAAATAGAAATGGCGACAGCAATCACCTATAGGCTATCATGAGGATTAAATGGGTTACTACGTGTAAGGCACATGGGCCTGGCACTTAGTATGAACTCATCAAATATTAGCTTTTTTTTTTTTCTTCCAGATCTGGGGACATTCTCATGTGTCCCTTATGAATTTTGTTCCCTTCCAACTGAGAGTAGTGGAGGATGTCACTTCTTAATTCAGGGTCCTTAGTGCTAAGTCTTCGGCCTTTTGTTATGTACTCGTTCAAAATACAGGCTCCAAGGGATGACTCTGTATTTCTATAATCTCCACTTAGACTGAGAGATTCCTAAGGACAGGAACTTGATCCTAATGTTGTTTCTATGGCCCACCATGCTAAAGGCAGTGTCTCACATGGAGTAAGAGCTCTATATTTATTTTTGTTGATTTTTTTTTACCATTCCTTCCTCTCTGGTCACCCAAGACTGATTATGGTAGCATTCCACTCTTTCTCCTCTTCCACACCACGTGTAAATTGATCCAATAGGGGTTACAGAGCCTGTAAGGCATAAAACAAAGGACTTATCAGTAACCAAATATGTGATCCTTACCAGAACTCTTATTGTTTAGATAGAAGAAAGAGCAGATAATTTTTTGGACAGATGTGTGTCCTGGGTTGTGGGCTGCTTGTGGGTTACTTATGTGCTGGCAAGCTGATAAAATTGAAAGGCAAAGAAAATATTTGGACCAAGCATTCCAGTGAAGCTAACATGAGAATTCTTGATTTTGACCAACTTTGGCTACATTATTAGGAAAAGATAGCCAATAAAGGTGTGTTCAATGGGAAACACTCTACTATAGGAAGATAACCAATGAAAATTTTTAATTCACTGAGCCAGACTTCTTTCCACATAGTCTCATGTGATTCAATTACAAAACACTTTCCTCGGCCAGGCGCAGTGGCTTACGCCTGTAATCCAAGCACTTTGGGAGGCCGAGGTGGGTGGATCACAAGGTCAGGAGTTCAAGACCAGCCTGGCCAACATGGTGAAACCCCATCTCTACTAAAAATACAAAAATTAGCTGGGCATGGTGGCACGTGCCTGTAATCCCAGCTACTCGGGAGGCTGAGGCAGGAGAATTGCTTGAACCGGGACCCGGGTGGCGGAGGTAGCAGTGAGCGAGATCTCACCATTGCACTGCAGCCTGGGCTACAGAATGAGGCTCTGTCTCAAAAACAAAACAAAACAAAACAAAACAAATCAAAACACTTTTACCTGCTTCCTGGCATCTTTGAATGCAGATTCAATAGTGAACTGGACTTACTCTCTTCAGAAGGTACTCCTACTCATGGTAGAAAATGCAGCCACAAAGGAAAACCATTGTAGAGGAATTTCACTCCAGCAGAAAGAAGCAACCCCCTCATTACCAGATTGTTGTTTTCATTAATTCTGTGGAAAGTCCCTTCTCTTGTTCAGTCCTTTGCTTCTCCATTTGGCCTAATCCCCCAACTGTAGTTTTCAGAGTCTTATGATTAGTATTAATGTTGTTGACTTGCTATTTCAGATAGCCTAGGTTCAAGTCTTCATGAGTGAAACTTAGCCTTTCTAATCCATCTGCTCACGAAGGTCCCTCATGGATTCTTTTAAGTTGTGACTTGGCACTTTGGTTTGGTCCAATGTGTTCTGTGACCTATGTACAAGCCATGTTTTTTTTCAGTTGGAAACGGGCTGTTTTTTTGGTGATCACTTACACATGTTGCTGTTTTCCCTTTGTTTCTCCACCTATTCCATTCTAAAATCCGACACATGATATGGTGAATTCAAATGTTTTTTTGAACCAGGTGAGAATTGAACTTTGGGCTTATTATTATTATTATTATTTTAATGGACAGGTGTTTCTAGTGAAGCATTTTCAAGCTGTTTTCTTTTGAATTTTACTCCTTTAAAATCCAGATGCTGTTTAAAATTAGTAGAAGGCATTTGAACTGTATAACTAAAAAAACGTAAACTGTTAGTATTCATGAGTTATATATTTCTTTCAGAGATGAAGTCTCCCTGTGTTGGTCAGGATGGTCTCGAACTCCTGACTTCAGGTCATCCACCTGCCTCAGCCTCCCAAAGTGCTGGGACTACAGGCATGAGCCACCATGCCTGGCCACTTGGTGACTTTTAAATGAAAAGGATTTGGACCACAATAAATTTGTGCTATTGTAGAGCATGAATTGGTGAGGATATCTGAAATAAAGAAATATCCTTCCATTCAAATTGGCTTGAACATAAGAGAAGGACCGTTATAGATACTTCAGGCCTGTTTCAGTAGTGGCTGCCAAAGTGGTCTAGAAGATCCTTGTATTAGTCCATTTTTATGCTACTGATAAAAACATGCTCGAGACTGGACAATTTACAAAAGAAAGAAGTTTAATGGACTTATAGTTCCACATGGCTGGGGAGGCCTCACACTCCTGGTGGAAGATGAAAGGCACGTCTCACATGGTGGCAAACAAAAGAGGAGGGCTTGTGCAGGGAAATTCCCATCTTTAAAACCATCGGATCTCATGAGACCTATTCACTATCATGAGAACAGCATGGGAAAGACCTGCCCCCATAATTCAATTACCTCCCACAAGGCCCCTCCCACAACATACGGGAATTCAAGATGAGATTTAGGTGGGGATACAACCAAACCATGTTAATCCTTAACTATATGGGACTAAGATAGAGATAATTGCAGAAAACAGAGATTTCTTAGTTTCCTGAGTCTAAGAGAAACCAGGAGAAGAGGGTTTTGAAGGTCTTTCTTGCCCATCCTATAAGCCATCTTTTTTCCACCAGGGTAAGATTCTGGAATCAGATAAATTTAATTCCAACCCCACCACCTTCTAGCTGGTAGTCTTAGGGAAGTTACTTGAACTTTCTGTGCTTTAGTGTCCTCATCTTAAAAATGAAGATAATAGAACTTATTTTATAAGGTTGTTGTATTCGTTGATTTACCTTATGCACAGTGCTTAAACAGAGCTCTCCCACATGAATGGCATTCAGTAAATATTAGCTTAATTATTCATAACACCATTTCTCCTTCCTTATTCTGATCATTGTCTCACGGTCTCCTTCACTGGTACTAATTCCTCTGCCTAGCCTATAAAACCGGTGTCCTTGTCTCTTCTTTTTGTACATAATCACCTTAGATGATCTCATTTACCTCAAACCTTCACATACGATCATTAGGTGAAAGCCTCTTAAATCTCAGTGTCCAACCAGACCTCTCTCTTGAGTGCTGAGCTCTCTCTCCAACTCTTTAATGCACAATTCACTCTTGATTGCACCATCAATACCTCATATTTAGTATGTCCAAGAGGAATGCATCAGCCCCTTTCCTGGAACTTCAGCCACCAGAAATGACAGCATGCCCCTCAAAGCAATGTGGTAGGGAAATCAAGGCGTGGGTGTTTAGTGAATGGTGAGTGTTCTCCATCTCAGTTCCAGCAAGGGGTAGCTGTGGACAGGCAAAGAGGCTTCATTCTGAGTAGGTAGAATTAGCTTAGATTTTTACAAAACTTGCTTATAATTGGGAATTCCGTTCTGTAGTAAATAGAGAATTATTGAAAACGTATGATAGAACAGTTCCTAAAAAATATTGTCATATGTTTCTAGCTCTCATGTCTATGAGCTATAGACTTTACTGACATCAAGGATAATCTCCAGTCTCTTCCTTTGTATTCTATGTATCTCTGTCAAGAACAAAAAGTCTGTTGCTCTCGGTTACTCTATGAGTGGCTGGATGAGGTCCAATATGTGAATATGAATCTTTTCCACAATAGAAACCCAAAAACCAGCTCACCTGACTTCATGCCTCTTTCTGAAATCTTTGGTGCAATCAGATAATCCATTTCCAGTTATAGGACATCAGGCTAGTCTGATAGCTGTTGTTTCATGGCCAGTTATGCTGTGCCATTTTAACTTACACGTGGGAGGGTATTTTTCACAGATTTCCTGAGTTATGGTAGTGGTTTACTATTAGTCATCTCAATAGATGATAGGTTGCTATTTCTTCTATCAATATATTCATGTAGAAAAAGTCCTGAGGCCAGGATCCAAAATGTATGCTCGCTCACTGGTGATAATTAAAGCAATCCTACAGAGTTGGCAGGGATGCCTGACAACTCATAGGAAATGGCCTCAAGGCATCTTTGCTTTGTCATCTAGTAAGAAAATGTAACACAAGTCATAGAAGGTGTCCTGCCCCAAACCATCACCCTAGCGCAGTGTGCATTAGCACCAAGCAAAAGATTATAACCATGCCTGAGTGGGAGTAACGACCGGCACATTCACAGTGAGGAAGAGTAATTTCTTACTGTTACATGCCTAACACACAGAATTTACTGAGGAGGAACACTGATATTCACACCACTTCATCCAACAACTATTATTTTAGCAACTACTATATACCAGACACTCTTCCATACACCAGGAATATACCAATGAACATACAGACCAAAGTCCCCATGCTTATGGAACTCATATCCTAATGAAACTGAGAAAGATTTGAGACATGGGAGGAAGTTGGGTTGGAGATTTTTGCTTAGCTGTCGTATTGAGACCAAGCTCCTTGATTGTACATGTATGCTCTAGTATTTTTTAAAAAGAGAAAAAAGTAAAGAAAGACACCACACACACACACATACACAAATACACATAAATATATACCTATCTATGTATATATTCATGCATAATCATATATATAATTGACACCACCATTCCCCTCACCCCATATGTATTTCTATGAGGGAGAAGGTATTCGTTCTCTCAGACGGTTTCACAGTTGAAAAGCAAAGCAGATGGCTCTTCTAGGGGAGGCAGCTTGCTTGCTAAAATGTCATGGATATACAGAAATAAAACCGAAAATGAAATGAAAGGCAAGAAAATATTCTCATTTGAATAATGAACTATCTGATGTTTCCTTAGAGCCACACAGCTCAGATAACAAAAAGAAACACTGTCAGACCCTTTGTTCTGCATTTATAACAAAACTCAAACCACATGTCTGTCATGTAATAAGCCACTCTGGATAATTTTTTGAAGAATAATAATCATTGTTTGATGGAACCACTTGTAAAACCCAGAAGGCACCCCAGAGAAGCTGGCACTCATAGTAAACTATCCAAGGGATAATTTGTGGCAACAAATGACACACTGAATATTGCATTTAAACTTTAAAACAATTGTTCACACACAAAAGAAAACTAATGGCTGAGCTCTCACTCTGCCCCAGCTTCCTGTCACTGTTCATTTTTCAGTTTCCCCATGGTTGAAGGAAGCCCTTGGGACTCATGGCAGCAGATAGCTCAAAACTATGCCTGTAGAGCGTTTGTAATTATTATTATGTTAAACACATAATTTGGTTGCTTTGTTCTGTGAGTATACGTGCTTATTTCAGCCTCCTAATAGTTGCCAGATTCGGCTGTGTGATTTGTATCCTGCAATAAAATGCACTGACCACAAGTTTGCCTTTCTGCACCCACGTTTCCACCAGCACTGTGCAAACCAACAATGCCTATTATTGTCTCCGGAGTTTTGTGTAGACCTGAAGTGACAAAGGGGAGTAACTTCAGACAAATCAACAGAATGTAATTACAGGTAAGGAGTTTGGGTTTACTCCCTCTAAAGGTCTTTGAGTCCTGGGATAAATTTTGACGCAACACCAATTGGACTGGTTTTAAGATCAGTTGTTTACTTAAATCTATTACATCCAGATTTCACATGAGCCAAGAGACCCACCTGCAAAGCCTGACCAAAGTTTGCTGTCTTTCCAACTACCTCCTGGGACAGGAAAAATCCCCAGAAAAAGATTAAGTGAAAGATATTAGAGATGTGACCTCCAGCACTGTCAGTGTGGACTAGAACCAAGTTGTTAAGGCTCCTGGGATCTCCATGATATGAAAGAGGAGCCAACCATTGTATAAACCCCTCTGGTTGCCGTCCCACCCTGGGATCCCTCCTCCTCAAGCTTATTCTGAGAACAAAGCAATTTGCCTGCTGCTTAGGAACAAATCACCCAGGTCTGAACAAACAAAGCAGACACTTCTTTTACGGAGGAGAAGTTGAGAGACCCTAAAAGCACTGTGAGTTAGAAAGGCAAGAGGTTTAAAAAACTGATGAAATTGTTTTCCCTTAAGAGTAATTTAACTGAATATTGAGAGGCCAATTGTTAGGATTTGAAAACAATTCAGAAGCTATAGAAATCCTTTTGACTGTAACCTCCCTTACCCAGACCTTGGTCTCATGAGAAAGAAAACTCTCTTTGCTTAGAGTCATAGCAGATAATGCCTCCACTAAAGTTCCCAGTAAGGGCAGATGAATGAGTCAACAGGAAGCAGCCAGTAGTGCTTTGTGCTTTGACAAATCCTGGCTTTCAAATTCAGGCCTCTCTCCTATATAGTGGAGAAATCAGATAATACGTTGAAGAGGTGATCACCATTAAAATTATCAAGGAGGTGTAGACAGACACTGGGTGCCTCTGGTGCAATATGCTAAGAAGGACATGACCTCATCTAGGTAGTCTTCCAACAGAACACACATAAACTAAATCTAATCATGAGGAAACATCAGAAAAAAATCAGGAGCATTTTATTTAAAAGGGGAGAGAGGCTGAAGGTTTCACAAATGGTGATGTGATAAAAGTCTTAGTCACTGAAAAGTTGAGGAACTCTTGCAGCTTAAAGAAAATTAAAGAGATATGAAAACTAAATATAATATGTGATCTTAGAGTGGATTCCATATAGAGGGGGAAATGCTACAAAGAACATGATCAGATCGCTGAAAAATTGAAATATTAATTATAGGGTAGATTAAAGTATTTAATGTTAAATTTCCTGAAGTAGATAACTCTACTGTGGTTGTATAAGGGAACATTCTTGTTCTTAGGAGATACACACTGAAGTACAATTGTCCCTCAGTGTATGTGGGGAATTGGTTGCAGGACCGCTCATGTACACCAAAAGCAGAGCATATGCACATCTCAAGTAAACCCCATGAAACTTGAGTGTACAAAACATCAGCCCTCTGTATACATGGGTTTCACACCCTACAAATACTGTATTTTCAAACTGAATTTAGTTGAAAAAAAGTCCATGTATAAAGAGACCTGTGTAGTTCAAACACATGTTGTTCAAGTGTCAACTGTATTTAGAAGGGGCATAATGTATGCAACATAGTCTCAAATGGGCCTGAATTATGTGAGAATATATGTATACACACACACACACACACACACACACTGCTTTCTGAACTGTTTAAGAATATGTAAGTGTGTGTGCAGAGAGGCAGGTGTGATGTGATGACAAAGTGGGCAAAATGTGAACAATAAAAGAGTCTGGGTAAAGCATATAGGCGTGTTCTTTATACTACTCATGCAAGTTTTGTTGTAAGTTTGAAATTACTTTTAAATAAAACAGTTTCCTTTAAATCTCTTAGAATGTATCCCGGGGTGTCCTTTAAGAGAAGGCAAATTGGTTCCTCCATTTATATGATCTAGTTTATGTCAGAATCTTCTCAGATCAAGAGTGATTAAATGATAGAGGGAAATGTGCCTTGCATCCAGGTACTAACTAAAAACTGTATGCAAGGTGAAATGAACATATTTTCTGATTATAATCTTTGGTTAAGAAAGTATTTGAGGCTGGGTGCGGTGGCTCACGCCTGTAATCCCAGCACTTTGGGAGGCCAAGGCAGGCAGATCACAAGGTCATCCTGGCTAACATGATGAAACCCCATCTCTACTAAAAATACAAAAAATTAACTGGGCATGGTGGTGGGCGCCTGTAGTCCCAGCTACTTGGGAGGCTGAGGCAGGAGAATGGTGTGAACCTGACAGGCAGAGCTTGTAGTAAGCCAAGATCACACCATTGCACTACAGCCTGGGCAACAGAGCAAGACTCCGTCTCAAAAAAAAAAGTATGTGAAAGATGTTTTATAAATTTTTTTTATTTTTTTGTTATTTATTTATTTATTTATTTTTGAGACTGAGTCTTGCTCTGTCATGCAGGCTGGAATGCAGCCGCACAATCTCGGCTCACTGCAACCTCCACTTCCTGGGTTCAAGCAATTTTCCTGCCTCAGCCTCCTGAGTAGCTGGGACTATAGGTGCATGCCACCATGCCCAGCTAATTTTTTTTTTTTTGATATTTTTAGTAGAGATGAGATTTCACCATGTTGGCCAGGATGTTCTTGAACTCTTGACCTCTAGTGATCCACCCGCCTCGGCCTCCCAAAGTGCTGGGATTACAGGCATGAGTCACCATGCCTGGCCCTTTAAATTTTTTTAAAATGAACTCAGTAATACTATAATAGAGCATTTAGTAAATATAAATCAATTTCTAAACTTAATAATTAAGCTTCCTTCAAGCCTGTGTCCTTATTCTGGACACCCCATTTCTCTGGGTCCTGGTTTCCTTACAGCAAAATGGAGATATAAAAGCTACCTTAACTTCTTGAAAGGTTTATATGAGATAATATATGCATCATCGGTACCTACAGAAGAATAGGGGAAATATACCTATATGGATGCATGTATATATCAGTATAACTTTTTTACTGTAAGGGACTGAAAACAGAACTCAAAATAGCTTAAAGAGTAAACCATTCATATCTCATTCAACAGGGTGTTCCAAAACAGCACATACTAGGCCCATCACAGCCCTAGTATGGTCAGAGAGCGGGGTGAGAAAAGTGAGTCATGGGTATGAGGACTAAAGAGAAGATATTTGCTGTAAAGTGGTTTTGGCTTGGTTGACTGATTAGGTGACTCAGTGACATCAAGGTTCTAGATCCTTCCATTAATCAGTTGCCCACAGCTAAACCCTTCCCCAGAAATGGGGGAAAATATTTCCTCTCAATCTGAACACCCAGTTTAGGTCTCATGCCCAGCCATAGTCGAAGGAGTCCTTAGGTGAGTGCAATGCTCTGATTGACTGAAGCCTAGGTACCAGAATCCATCATAGGCAAGGAAATGGGTGCGTTACCATGATGGGATTAGACCGTAGATTCAACCTCAAGGTCCACAATAAACATAAAGCACCCATCACAATTCCTGGCACAAAACGGTTACTTAATAAATCTTTTTACCCCTCCTTATTTAACAAGGCTCTGCAAAGTACTGTTCTTCATTCTGTAGACATTAAAATACAATACATGACCTCTCCTTTTAGAGAGTGTACCATCCAGATGAAGAAGAAGAGGAATGTTAAGAGAAAATATAAAATATAACCTGAGAATACAAGATGGCATGTTAAGTGCCCAACTAGTGGTATAGATATGGGGCATTTAGGATGGTGGTTTCCCAGACATGATCTATTGTGGACTGGTGAACAGAGTAAGTAATTCTACAGGTTTGGGAATTCAAATACTCACCCAGGATTGCCTCTAAGCTGTAGAGGCAAAGAATAGCATATACTGTAGTAAAATAAATATGCATCCCAAGCACACACACATGTGCATCTTGGTCATGAATTGGCCTCTGTGGTGTCTTCTGCAAACTCCATGGCCTATCATCTCTGTCCCTGCCACCCATGATGGTGTGCCAGTGTTAACATCAGCCTACCAGCAGGAACATAGCAGCCATCCCCTCCAGTGGCTCACTCCTGCTCATGCATGACTACTCCAAATGCTCCTGAGCTCCACTTCCACCAACTTCTGTGGAAGTGCTGAGTATTTGGGGATGTCATCCCCCTACCATCACCAGGGTCTCCCCAAGGCTGGTCCTAATCACTGGTGAGCAAGCTTCTTTTTGAGAAATTTATGCTCCTATTCATGGCCACAGTATTGGAGTTCTCAGAGCACTCGGGATCTCCCCAGGTTTCCAGCAGAATGTCCACCCATGACCTGGCTAAGGAAGCCTTGAGAAAGAGGCCTGACCCACTTCTGGAGGTCCTAGGCCCATCACAGCCCTAGAGTAGGCAGGCTGTAATGAACTGAAAGCAGCTAGGTTATTTTTATGTCAAAGAGCAAAATATCAAAAGGCAAGCCGAGAGCACTCCACTCTTCACTATCCAAGTCACATCAAGCTTACCTGATATCCTGTAACAATTTGCCTTGCACCAAGAAGAAAACAAACTCCCAGCAGCTAGCAAAAAATAATAAAATGAAATAAAAGATTTTTAAAAATAAAACTATGCTAGTATTTGTAAAATGTTTAGATACAAGCTAAAGTACTACTAAATTCATTGTAGCTTTTGGTATTATACATTTCACTCGAAACTGAAAAAACAACAGCCATTGTCATAACACAATATCAAAATGCTTTTGTCCTTATAAGATATCAAACTGGAAAAAGTTGAGCCCCACTGCTTTAAAAGTTCTTAAACTGGAAATGGTCATTGCCTCTTTAACCCTTCCCTATGCCAGCATATGATCATATGGGAATCATTTGGGCTGCTTTGTTCTCATGAGGCTGCTCTGTGGCCTCTCCACCTTATGCTGGAGCTTGTCTTAAATAAAGTACTGAGAAAAGGAAGAGATAGTGGCTTGAAGGAGGTATTTTCCCTTAAAAGATTCTGCTGCCACATCCTTCCTGCTCAGCTTCCACCCAGATGACTGGTCTGGCTCACAGAGTATCCCATCTTCTCTTTAGAACACGAAAACACCCTGTCATATGTCTTGGGTTGGAGACTCACCTTGGCAAGGAACTATTTTCTGCCAACCAATCGAGAGCTATAAGTATAAAGTATCTGGGGAAAAATGTTATTTTCCCTCATTTCATGTTCTCAAAAGAGCAAGGTAATGTTTTTCCTGTAGAGACAATCAATATTCTTCCTATTTTATTCTTTCTAGAGGATTTGGAATTAGATAGATTTTTGTCTCAAATCTTGACTGTCACTTACTAGTTGCATGAGCTTAAGCCTTACTTTCCCAGTCTGTAAAAATGGGATATATATATATATATATATACACACACACACACACATATATACACACACACACACTTATGATGAAGGATATGAATTTTTATTTTTATATCATCAAATATATAATAAATACTCAGTAAAGTGTTGAGCACATGAAAGTAGAATAAACACACATATTCCTACATCCCAGCCAAGCTATACCATGCTCTTTTTAGAGTTGTAAAAATGAGACTTTGGCAAATATGGCTGGGGTGGTTTTGAGTGATCCAGAGAAGATGTTCTTTTAGACCGAAAACCTCCATCTATTCTGTTCTTGATATACATCTCAAAGAGGTTCAAACACAGATCCAAGGGTACGTGTACAAGGATATGCATTGCAGCATTATATGTGGTGCAAAGAGATGGAACAGCCTGGTTGTCTATCAAGTAATAATGTGGTAGATAAACACCAGGGCTGTAGCTGTTAGAAACAACAGATTCAATATATACATGGCAACACATGAATGTATCTCACAACCATGGTGCTTAGGGACAATAAGTAAAACACAAACCCATTTACTTATAGTCATGCAAAGCAGCAGTACTCATTTTGTAAGAAAAGCACGCTAACACAAGATTCGCAATAAAAGCATTAGAGAATTTGACTACAGGATAGGGAAAAATGATTAACTGGAATGGAGATAAAAGGAAATAGCTAAAGAAGGAAGAGAGGGGAGAAGAAAGGAAGAAGGGAGGTAAGGAAGGAAGGAGATACTCTGCTCTCAACAGTGATTATTATGTACCATGAACTGCGGACTGAAGGGTATAATTAATTGTTCCTTCTGCATTTAGGTCAGAAAAGAAGAAAGAAAGGAAAAGGAAGTAAGCCTGTGGAAATAGTTCTCAAATGTTTTCCCTTCCCTCTCAGAGGTCCAATAGAGTTCCATCAGGACCCTGATCCTCCAGCGCCTGGAGGAGAGGAGAAGAACGGGAGGAAGGTGAGGGTTCTAGGGTTCTAGAGCAGAGATTCTCAACATTGTGGTCTGAGAACCATCCTGTATCAGGTACACTGGAGGCTCTGGTTTACGTGCAGGTTAATGAGTGCCATCCCAAACCCACGAATCAGAACCTCTGGAGGAGAGGCCTGGGAATGCATTTTGACAAACTCCTTAGAAGATTCTGTCACTGAAGTTTGAGGACCACTGCTGTAGAAGTATACCTCATTCATCTACTTAAATAAGACTGAGCCTTTTCTTAAGCTGAATTCAGACACATTTCTTTGTGCCCATTTTTTGCTTTTATTATTATTTTTCATTGACACAATAATTGCACATATTAATGGAGTTCAGTGTAATATTTCAATACATGTATACAACATGTAATGATCAAATCAGGCAAATTACTATATTCATCATATTAAACACCCATCATTCCTTTGTGTTGGGAACATTCAAAATCTGCTCTTCTAGGTATTTAAAAATATACAGTAAATTATTATTAATTATATTTGCTATAGAATACTAGCGCTACAGCACTATAGAACACTAGAACTTATTCCTTCTATATAGCTATAATTGCTTTCTGTTAACCAACCTCTGGCTATGTGCCCCATGCCCCTTCCCAAGTAACCACAATTCTACTCTCTACTTCTCTGAAATCAACTTTTTTAGCTCCCACATATGAGTGAGAACATGCGGTACTTGTCTTTCCATGCCTGGCTTATTTCACTTAACATAATGTCCCCCAAGCACATCCATGTTGCCAGATACATTTTTATAAACTGATTTGTGTTGCCTAGCTTAAGGCTGTGAACCTCTCAAGTGAGTAGTCATAGAAGCCATCTCCTTTCATTTTTTAACTTGTGTCAGGCAAGATGGAAAAAAGAGGAAAAATCAGACTTCTTAATCAGATGCAATATACCATTCCTTTATACACAAAAGTAAAAAGCAAATTCAAGAAAATTAGTTTGCATTGGCACTTCTTGGGTACTTTAAATCACTTGACAATGGGAATAGAACATTAGTGAGCTGGTATCTGCTATAATTACACTTACTGTTGCATGTTATTTCTTCTTCCATGGAACATATGGCAACTTTCCAGAAACCTTTGTTCTGTTATTATACTGTAATATTCTTCAATATAGAGGGAAAGAGTATTTTTAAATTTTTTCCCTTTCCTTTGAAATTATTTCCCATGCCTTTCATGGACCTTGGTAATGTTCCAAAACTTTTCTAATCAATATAACATTGTACGCTGTCAGAATGGATTTTCTTCGCTAGAATTTATATGGCACTATGCATTTAATATCTGTTCTACATAAATCCTTTTTTGGTATTATTTTCTTGTTTCGTGAGTCTTTTTTTTCAGACCTATTGAGTTATCTCCAATTTTAAAGGCTTTATTAAAGTAGCTCTAGAGTTCCATTTCTGGAAACACTGAACAGCAAAATCTTTTTGACAATTTGCTATCATGTTACTTAGAGATTGAGACTCATTCCATTTGCAAAGTGTCTAAAAAGGGGGTATTAGACATTTGAGGAGGATGAACTGCTTTGATCAAACTGGTTAGTACATTCAGTCATATAACCAGTGAATCCTGGTAGCCAGCTTGATGACTGGGGAATTGTTTTTTGTTCCTTTAGTATATTGAGTGACTGTCTTAATGAATTTATGAAAACACTGGAGTTTCGTTTGGTTGCTCGTTTCTTGTTTTTGCTTCATTGTAGTCCATAACCATAAAAATAACCCCTTATTGAGCACAAAAATAAAGCTTAACATTGAACAGTAATAGCAACTCAATAATAAAGCAAATTCAAATGGAAAAAATCTAGTCTGATATGTACCAAATAAAATATTATTATTTATATAATGTCTTCTTAGCTGTGCAATTACAATTATGATTCAAGTTCTATACTGTGATATTTCAGCATTATAATAGTTTTGTGTTTTATTGGTTGTTTTTCCAAGAATACACATTGAAAAATATATGCAGAATTACATATATTATTTGCATTTATTAATGCCTACCAACCAGTGGGAAGATGTGGGAATGGATATGTACTGAAGTTTAAACCACTTACCTTTGTGCTATTCCTGTATTTTAATATGGAAAGGAAAAAAAAGGAAATCAACATTAAAGACTGGGTGAAGGACTAAGAATAATAGAGACCAGCCAGGTCAGTGCTCATGACTGAGTAAAACTATTGGTTATTTTGCAAGATAATTCTTTCTGCTAATTTGTTTCTAGGGCTAAATGGCAATATATAAATACATTGAAGTTAGAATGCTGACAGAGTGAAAATGTTTTGTTTTCTGAGAATGCCACAGACTATTTCTGAAACATTTAAACTTTGGCATTAACTACATTTTCCAAGCACCTTTCCCCTATTTCAAAATATGAATACATATAGCCCATATGTTTCTGATTCATTTGCAACTAATTTATCAAAATTGGCAAGACCTATTTGCTAACCACAAGGTCTAGGAAGCCAGTTTTTTATGTGTGTGTTTTTTTAAAGGTATTCTTAAATTTTCCATTCGGACCACTCAGTTAATTCAGAGGAGATTCAAACTTTGATTATGAGAGTTTCTTAGAAAACAGAGAAGTCGTTGAGTGTTTCCTTTCACTGTATTTTTTCTATCTGATCTATTTTGCCAATCTGAGAGACCCTTTTTTCCTTTGGTTTCCCTGTTCTCAAGATAAGTGGAACATGTTCATTAATAAAGTAATAACAAATTCAAAAAATATTTATTCTGGATAATGCTTCCATTCCCCATGGATCTTACATTCTAACAGAAAAAATGTTATTATTAATAGAAGTCAACTGGCCAGGAATGGTGGCAGACACCTGTAATCCCAGAACTTTAGGAGGCCGAGGCGGGTGGATCACTTGAGGTCAAGAGTTCAAGACCAGCCTGCTCAACATGGCGAAACCCATCTCTACTAAAAATACAAAGTGGCTCATGACTGTAATCCCAGCTACTTGGGAGGCTGAGGCAAAAAAATCGCTTGAACTCGGGAGGCGGAGGTTGCAGTGAGCCAAGATCGTGCCATTGCACTCCAGTGACCGCAACAAGAGCAAAACTCCATTTCAAAAAAAAAAAAAAAAAAAAAGTAGTCAACTGTATAATACATTCAGTGCATTTGCTTTTAGTTTCTTTCAGATTTAACTGACCCTGTGTTTCAGGACACATGTCTTTTGCTTACACTTTCCCCTGAAGACCCAATACAGAGACTGAGCCTGCACATTAGCAATTAAACACTTGAATATCTACACATCAATCTATCTGTTAATTAATCAGTTAAACATTGCAGATGTATTTCCCATATTATCCATTCTCCCAAATGTATCTAATCATAAACTTACCTGGGCATTTATTTAACACACAGAATCCCAGGTCCCTGCTCTGGAGGCTGGGGACTGTGGATGTTTAAATAATATCCCAAAGTGATTCTTAGCAATCTGGGACCCATAGATACTGTGCTGGCTAATTATGCTTTCTGTAACACAGAGTTCTCATATGGCCCTGATTTCAGGTCATTTTCACCTTTTCAACAATGATAATGTTTTCAATGTGCAATTATATGTGACTTAATATTTAAACATCATAAGACCTTTCATATTAATATATTTACCAACAGAAAAATTTTCTTTGTCAGACTACTTGTCATAATTTTTCCTTCAGAAAAAGGATCTTTATAATATTAAGTGTGGTCTCTTTCCTTAAGAAGATTGAATGTGCTGTTTAGAAAGGAGACAGCAAATGATGGTGACAGTTACAACCTATTTTTGTGAATTTTGGGGCAAGTCATTTAATCTATTTGAAGTTTATCTGGATTTTAAGGCAAATATCAACATTGGAAATAAGTTTTATATTATTTGAAGGAAAAGCAACTCTTTATGTCATTGCTTTGATTTTTTGGTCAAAATATTTTATTTTTATTTTAGGTTACACCACAAAAAGGGTAAATGTATATATTTACATTTGTGAAATGGGGTGTGGATTAAAACAGATTGAAAAGTATTAGTTTAAAAGGTGTATTCATTTTCTATTGCTGTAGCTAATTACCACAAATGTTAATTAATGTTAACAAATGTTAATTAATCAGTTAAATATTTCAAAGAACACACACAGTTTCTGTGAGTCAGAAATCTGGGCACAATTTAGTTGGGTCTTCTGGTCAAATACTAATCAAAACCTCAATTCAATCTCATAAGACTGCATACAACGTGTTGGTTTGATTTGAAGACTCAGCTAGGGAAGAATCTACTTCCAAGCTCATTCTGGTTGTTGGGAGAATTACTTTCTTTGTGGTTGTGTGACTGAGAAGCCCTCGCTTCTTATTGGCTGTCAGCTGAAGACTGCCTACAGTTCCCAGCCCTCTCAATAGGCAGCTCATACCATGGCTGTTTGCTTCTTCAAGACTAGCAGGAGAATCTGTCTCTCCAGTCCACTAAGACAGTCTTACATAACAAGACAATCACAGGGGTGATATCCCATCACCTCTGCTATATTGTATTGGTTAAAGGCACATCTCAGGTTCCGTCACTCAAGGGGAAGGCACCATATACTAGGGCTGTGAATCATTAGAGATGACCCTAGGGTGTAATTGTACTTCATCAAAATAAAAACTTCTGTGCCTTAAAGGACACTACCAAGAAAGCAAAAAGACAGCCTACAAAATGGAAGACAACGTTTACAAATCTTGTGTCTGATAAGTCCTTTATATAGCTTACTTTCCAGGATATATAAAGGACTCGTCCAACTCAAAAACAAAAAGACAGATAACCCAGATGAAAATAGGCAGAGAATGTGAATAAACAGTGTAAAGGTAAACTGAGGCTGGAGCCGAACCAGGAATGAAGACAAGGCAAATGGCAGTGAGAATAGCCTTTATTAGGACTTGCGGGCGAGGTTCCTCGGTCCAAGGGTACGGGCTGAGGAAGTCGTGCTGAGGGAGGAGGGTAGGGACCTTTTATAGCTTGAGCAATGGGGAAGTTGGTTGTGCAAAACAAGTCCTGGGGGGTCTTCAAACTGCAATGTCACGAGGAAGGGGTCTTTGGAAACTGTTTAACTGAAACTGCTGTTTACGAACTTGTGAAATGCAGGTGAGCTGCGGGTCATGGGGGAGTGTGGTTGCCTAACCAGAACTCTGACACATGTAAGTCTGTGGGTGTGTACAAGGGTGAAGGGAGTCTTTAACAAAAGGCCTGCTATGCCAGGTAATGCCACCATGTTGGGTCTAGATTCCTGCCTAACAGTTCTCCAAAGAAGGTATACAAATGGCCAATGAAGACATGAAAAGATATTCAACATCATTAGTCATTAGAGAAATGCTAATCAAAACCTCAATGAGATATCACTTTATACCCACTAGGATGCCTACAATCAAAAAGACAGACAAAAACAAATGTTAGTGAGGATGTGGAGTTGGAACCCTTATACAGTACTGGTGACAAGGACACCCTCCTTGGTCAAACTTTAGCCAGCCTCCTCTTAGCCCTCTTCTCTATTAGGCATTATTGTTAACCTGCTGTCCTTGGTCTGCTGAGCCCACTTTAGCAAAAATTTTGCCAAGCCGGTTTAACAAGAATCACTCACCCTTTGTGTCCAACCAGGTTCCTCTTGGTACTTTTCCATCCACAAACTCCCTCACTCTGCCCATTGCTATAAATCTCCAGCTGCCCCTGTTGTATTCAAAGTTCAGTTCAATTTCTCTTATTGCAATAGTCTTGAATAAAGTATTTCTTGCCTGTTTAATTCTATTCAATGGAATAGATTTATCATTGCATTACAAATGCATTTTTACCATCTAATGTAATTTTTTCTGACACTAGTGAGAATTTTAAATCATGCAGCTTTAAACTGCTACTTTAAAAAGCAGTTTAGGCCGGGCGCGGTGGCTCAAGCCTGTAATCCCAGCACTTTGGGAGGCCGAGACAGGCGGATCACGAGGTCAGGAGATCGAGACCATCCTGGCTAACACGGTGAAACCCCGTCTCTATTAAGAAATACAAAAAACTAGCCAGGCGAGGTGGCGGGCGCCTGTAGTCCCAGCTACTCGGGAGGCTGAGGCCGGAGAATGGCGTGAACCCGGGAGGCGGAGCTTGCAGTGAGCTGAGATCCGGCCACTGCAGTCCAGCCTGGGTGACAAAGCGAGACTCCGTCTCAAAAAAAAAAAAAAAAGCAGTTTAGCAGTTTCTCAAGTGGTTAAACATAGAGTTACTCAACACTTCCACTCTTAGGTATATACTCAAGAGAATTGAAAATATGTTCACACAAAAACTTACATGTGAATATTCATAGAACAATTATTCATAATAGCCAAAAAGTGAAAACAACTAAAATCAACTAATGGATAATCAAAATGTCCATAAATAACCATAAATGGAATATTATTCATCCATAAAAATAAATAGTACTGATATATGCTAAAACATGGATGACTATGAAAACATTATGGTTAGTGAAAGAAGCCAGACATAAAAGGCCATATCTTGTATAACTCCATTTCTATGAAATGCCCAGAAGAGGATAATCCATAGAGACAGATAAGAAATTGGCAGTTGGCAGAGCGGGGGGAAGACAGAAATTGAGAGGGACTGCTCATGGGTATTATAATAGATTTATTTTTCTGGTGATGAAAATGTTATGGAATTAGATAGTGGTGATAGTTACATGACCTTGTGAATACACTGAAGGTCTCAGAATTTTACACTTTAAGAGTGAGAATTTTATGGTACGTGAACTTTATTTTAATCTGTTAGAAGCATAGGAGCCATGAGAAAACTTTCTCTTTACCCTCTGAAGTTTCACTGAAAATCAACTTAAAGATGGCATATTCATAAGAGAAAACACATACCAAATTTGTTAATGTGCACCCAAGAGTCATACAAAATAGCAAAACTCAAAGAGAGGGCCAGATGGTTGATACTTTTATACCATCTTGAAGTTACAGAAAGAACAGGGGCTTGGAGCATGGCAAGACAAGTTATAGGAGGAAGAGAGAAAAAAGGCATGGGGCAAAGGCAGTCTTGTGATGCAGATGAAGCCTCACATGTAGCAGCCCTCAGAAAGAATAGACGGTAGCCTGTGGTTGAGTTAACCTTTTCAAGATCTGGACACACCAATGCAGATTTTCTCTACAGATGCAAATCTCCTCCCTGCAAAAAGCATTTTTTAAAGCTATTCTGTGTTTCTTGACACTGTGAATACTTATCTTGAAATATGTCAAAGAATTATATTTTGGGGTAAAATATTTTGGGGTGGTTCATTTAAAAGTATGCAAAAAAAAGCAGTGAAAAGGCATCATTTTCTAAGTGAACTTACTCCAATGTATGTTTGTGTGGTGTGTGATTTGTTAAAAATTAATTGTAATTATAATGCTAAAATATAGAAAAATAAGTGTTAATATTTCTAAAAAAGTACAACATCAAAGTTAGTTATCTTTGCTTCAAGCACTAAACATAACATTGCAGTAAGCTTTTAGGGATTCATCATTCCCAAATAGTCAATAGTAAATGGAACAGTAACTAATGTGTAATGAATAAAGCAGTTCTATAGCACATTGTCAAATATATACGTATTTTCTCAGGTATATAGTTTATCTCACTTGTGCTTCTTTGAAGGTTTGTGTTATCCAGTGGAGAAGGAGGAGGGGTGGAAGGAGCAGAGAGGGGAAGAGAGGAAAAAAGAAAACAAGAGGAGAAGAAATGATCATTAAAGCTCACCCCTGATTTCTATCTTAGGACTTTCAAGCTATTGCTGTTTTTCTCCAGCACGTAACTGAGATTAAGTATTTAGGTTGCAAAGCATTCTGTAAATTATTTTGCAGTATTAATTTGTACTGGTTGAGCTGCATATCCAAGAGTTGGGAAGGAGACCACAAAACCCAGAGAGAAATAAACTGCTTTGCACAAGAAAGAAACAGGAAATTCATGGGTGAGGGGCACACAGTTAAAAACAGCTTAAAGAGAAGGAGGAGAACCTATGGAAAAAGCAGAATCCTGGTAAAATAGTGAAACATCTGGCTCTGCCTGGGGTATTGGAATGCAGAGGGACTTTTTAAGAATGTAAATACCTAATGTAAGTTTAAATCACTTGCTGAGTGGTACTACAATTAACATTACTTCGGCAGACTTCAAAAACAAGTGATGTTATTTTGCAATATTAATATTATAATCATGAAGTTTAAACCACTTATATCTTTATAAGAAGACTAAAAAACAAAACTATGAAAAATAATAGCTACAACAATTTGTTAAGAGACAGGCAATACAAAAATGCAAATTGTGACATCAAAAATTCAAAATGTTGGGGAGAAGGCAGTTAATGTGTGCAGTTTTTTGTTTGTCTCTTTTTTTGCAATCAAAATTAAATTCTCCCATTAAAAGACAGAGTGGCTGAATGTATTAAAAAACAACACCCAATTATATGCTGCCTACAAGAAACTCACGCCTACAAAGACATACATAGATTGAAAATGAAGGGATAGAGAAAGAAATAAATCAAAGGCAAATTATTTGCTTCCAAGATTCAATGATGGAACAGACATTGGTAGACCTTCCCATTCCAAAAGGAAAAAATAGCCAAAAGCAGGGGTAACAGGGGCCATGCAAGTATGGAACCCAGAAGAGCAAATATTTTAAACTCTAAAATACTCAGTTTGAAACTAAAATAATCCCTCTTGACTGCACATTCTGTATCCAGGGCACACTGGTGAGAAGAGTGGGCACCCAAGGCCTTGGGCAGCCCTGTTTCCACGGCTTTGCTAGACACAGCCTACATGGTCATTCTCACAGGTTGAGGTTAAATGCCTTTGGTTTTTCCAGGCTGGAGGTGCACATTGCCGGTGGCTCTATAACTCTGGGGTTTGGAAGGTAGTGGCCCTGCTCCCACAACTCCACTAGACAGGTCCCCAGTGGGGATTCTGTGAGGGCTCCAATCCTGTATTTCTGCTCAGCATTGTCCTAGTTGTCTTGACATGGGGACTTTCCACCGAAGTAGTCTCTCTTGTGGTAGTCCTCTGCCTGAGCACCCAGGCTTTCTGCTATATCCTCTGAAATCTAGGTGGCAGGTGCCAATTCTCCACCACCACTCCTGCACTCTGCACACCTGCAGACCTAACACCACATGGAAGCTGCCAAGGCTTATGGCTTGTGCCCTTTGGAGCAGTGGCTCCAGTGGTACCTGGGGCCGTTTGAGCTGTGGCTGGAGGCAGAGTGGCCAGGATGTGGAGAGCAGAATGCCCAGGTGGCAAAGGATAGCAGGACCTGGGCCTGGCCCTTGAAACCATTCTGTCTTCCTAGGCCCCTGGGCCTTTGATGGGAGGTTTAGCCTTGAAAATTTCAGAAATGCTTTTGGGATCTTTTTCCCATTGTCTTGACTATTAGCATCTGCCTGCCTTATATCTCTGCTAATCTCTCTAGCAAGTGCTTGCTTCCCAATACCCTATGACTTCTCTCTTGGAAATGCTCTTTTCTTCTCTAACATATGGCCAGGATGTGAATTTTCCAAATTTTTCCACTGTTTGCTTTTTCTCTACCAGTTTATCATAAGCAGTTAGAAGTAACCACACAGCAGCCTGAGCCCTTTGCTGCTCACAAATGTCTTCTGTCAGATACCCTAGGTCATCAATCTTAAGTTCAGCCTTCCACAAAGCCCAAGGGCATGCACACAATGTAGTCAAGTTCTTTGCTAGGTGTAACAAAGGTGATAGCTGCAGTTTGCAGTAAGTTCCTCATTTCCATTTGAGACCTCATAAGCATGGCCTTTCCTGACAGGATTTCTATCAGCATTTTGATCACGACCGCTTAACTAATCTCTAAGAAGTTCTGAACTTTCTCTCAAATTCCTATCTTTATCTGAGCCCTCCAAACTCTTCCCATCTCTACCCATTACCCAGTTCAAAAGCCTCTTCTGCATTTTCAGGTGTCTTTAGTGTAACACTCCATTTCTGGATACCAATTTTTTGTCTTAGTCTGTGTTGCTTAAAGGAATACCTGAGACTGAGTAATTTATAAAGAAAAGAGGTTTAGTTAGCTCACAGTTCTGTAGGTTGTACAAGAAGCAAGGTGAGAACATCTGCTTCTGATGAGGGCCTCAAGAAGCTTCCAATCATGGTGGAAAGTGAAGGGGAGCCAACATGTGCAGATCACATGGTGAGAGAGGAGGCAAGTGACAGGAGGAGGTGCCAGGCTGTTTTCAACGACCATTTCTCAGGGAAACTCCCATGGGAACTAATATAGTGAGAACTCAGTACCACAAGGATGATGCCAAGCCATTCATGAGGGATCTACCCCGATGACCAAAACATTTCCATTAGGTTCCACCTCTAACATTGGGATCAAATTTTAACATGAAGTCTGAAGGGTCAAATATCCAAACTATAGTCGGGTAGATCAATAGGTGACAAAACTAGAAAACGGCCTAATAGCAAAGTTTGATTTTCTTATTGTAAGCAATAAATGAGGGTAGCAGGTGGGGAGTGCATCTTGTAGTCTGCTCAGGCTGCCATAACAAAATAGCAAACACCAGTATTTTTTACTTAAACAACAGACATTTATTTCTCACAGTTTTGGCGGCTGGGAAATCTGAGATCAAGGTGCTGACATATTTGATTCTTGGTGAGGATCCAATTGCTGGCTTGCACATGGTAATCTTCTCACAGTATCCTCACCTGACAAAGAGAAAACACTCTGGTATCTCTTTCTTTTGTAAAGGCATTAATGCCATCACTAGGGGCTCTACTCTCCTGGTATTATGTAAACCTAACTATCTCTCAAAGGCCTCAATTTCTAATGCCATCACTTTGGAGGTTAGGGTATCAAAATATGGATGTGGGGGGCACACAAATGTTCAGTATATAAGATGGCTAGTGAGTTGGCCATGTCTTGTTAGAGTCATAGTTGACTATCCAGAATAGTTACCCTGTAGGCATTTGTGTGCACCAGCATGGTATTCAGCAAAGACTTACCTAAATTCAGGATTTGGGTTTTTTAAGTCATCAACCTAAAGATGATAGTTTAAACCAAAGATGTACCTAAGGTGACACGTGTAGACAGTATAAAGTGAACAAAGGAGCGGGCCAAAACCCCTGGATGCTCCAAGGGACACAGAGAAAAAGGAACCTGCTTAGGAAACTAGAAGGGTAAGTGGTGGGGTCCTGTAACATCTTTCTGGTGACCACAGAAGGGACTGTAGTGCAGAAACCTGACCCAACGGCTACCTTTGGGTAAGTGCTGGGGTCCTGTAACATCACCATCAGCAAGTCACTTAACTCTTTAGAACCTCAATGTTGTCACCTACAAATGGAAATATTTCTAGTCACATCTTCTCCTTCACAAGGTGGTTGTGAATATTGGGTAAAATCATATTGTGCAAAGTGATAATATTTCAAAAGTCTCCTGCTAAGCTGCAATACCTCAACTGAGAAGGGCTTATTATCATCCATAATCACATTCATGGATGACTAATTCACATCAGCTTTCTCTTGGAGATGGAACATATGCTCGAGTGATCTCAGGAAATGTCCGTGGCAGGAAACACAAAGCTGGACATCAGAAGGATGCTGAGAAGAGGGATGACAACAAAGGACAGGGGGTGTTGACGAGGAAACTTGTCCAGGACCAGAATTACTGGGAACATGAATTTACAGCATTCCAAAGTCCCTACAGTTTAATGAAAAGAGAGGCAGTCCTTTGAACTCCAGTTTTAAAGATGTTACATTTAGAAGGCACATGCAACAGAATAGGCCCTTTCAAAGAAACAGTAGTTTAAGTGCGGGTACAATTACCAGCAGGTTTTCTGTGTTAAATATATATTCTGAAAATAGAAAGGACATTTCATACAACTTTTTCTCTAACCAAACAATCAAGAAGCAAGTGGTACAGCTCTCAGACCTTCAGATGAGAATTACTGAACTTGGGGAGGAAAAATGTTTCTTCCCCTGGGACCTCTAAAATTACTGGTAACATGACTATGGAAAATGTGTCAAATAAACCAAAGCACCAACTTCAGAGACTGAAAGTCATTGGCTTCCCTGTGAAAATATCAAATATTTCACAGTTACTTGGCCAAATGTATGCTCACGTTAGATAAAGAGAACATATTGTAACATTTTTCATTTATCCTGCTCCGCATGTATTAACACATTACAAATAAAATGAAAGTGATAGGTAGGAGAGAGTGCAGAATAGATGTCTTTATGGTCTAATTAGTTTTGATGAAGGCAGTTGCTATAAGGGACTTTCCCATTCAGGGGTGTAAGCCTTCCAGCCTTGGGCATAAGGAGCAGAAGAAATCCTTGGTGTAGAAATAAATGAAATAAAGAAAACAAGAAGAATAAGGAGATGCTCTGCCAAGTGGAGGATTCTAAGAGCCAAATTTTCTTCAATTTGTTTACTCATTCAAAAAAGGAATTCACACATCAATTATTGGTTGAAACCCTTTAATGTGTCAGACACACGGAGGGGGACATGTAGCAGGGAGAGCAGGAGGGAGGTGGATGCGGCCCTTGCTCTTAGGAAGCTTCCAATCTAGGAGAGAAGACTTCTATTAAACAAGTAATTAAACAAAGCACCACATCACTATTTGGATAGAGAATGGGTATTGCAGGGAGATGAACAGAAACTCAATTGGGGCTAAAGATACTACAGTAATGTCTTCAACCCCTTCTTTTCCTCAGATTGCTATATGCCTCCATGCTTTTGATTCTCTTTCTTCCTTTCCCTCTCTTCCAGTCTTCCGTTGATTTTAATAACAATGAAAAAAAAAAAAAGGGAGGGGGGCAAGCTTTGGGTTGTGTGCCAGAAGCTGAAGAAACTCCTTAGCTCAGCACAGATCAAATGCTAGCTTCTGTGGCAGCCAAAGTGAATCTGTCACACTAATGACATTCACGGTCTATATTGTGCTTCACTGTAATTAACCTTAAGTGGTTTGGGTAAATCACTTTAATTTGTTACATGTTGGCAGAATCAAACTACTTTTTTTGCTTCTTCTTCTCTTTCCCTTTTAATCTTATTTATCATTAACATCATAGCTAATGCTAGGAAACTATTGGTGGAAGCCCCTGTGTGCTACTATCTGAAATTTCTTCCACAATGGAAAGAAAGGGCAGTGGTGTCTTGCATCTCAACATGATAGCCGGAATGAATGAGACCGAAGAGCCTCTTTCCAAGCACTTTTTTGTGTTTTTAATTTTGCATTCTTTTACTTGAAGAGGGCCCCCAAATCTTGGATGCACCCTCAAATGATATTAAGACTAAAAAAGTATATAACCCATAAGAATAAAAAATGTTGAGTAAAATATATTGATATCATATCAGTGGGCATTGGACTAAAAGACATATTTGTGTGTGAGACAGAATAATAAAGGGAAGAAAAGGCATGGAAATAAACATAGCTGGGCTGGGTGCAGTGGCTCATGTCTATAATCCCAACCCTTTTGGGGGCTGAGAGAGGAGTATCCCTTGAGCTCAGGAGTTTGAGACTAGCCTGAGCAACATATTGAGACCCTGTATCTACCAAAAATTAAAAAAAAAAAAATTAGCCAAATGTGGTGGTGCATGACTGTAGTGCCAGCTACTCAGGAGGCTGAGGAAGGAGGATCACTTGAACCAGGAGGTTGAGGCTGCAGTCAGCTGTGATCACACCACTGCACTCCACCCTGTATGACAGAGCAAGACCCTGTCTCAAAACAAATAGATAAGTAACTGGTTTATTCTACCTTTGGTTGGGATGGAGCATTCTTCAAACATTCAATGAATATTTATTGTGCACTCCTGTGTGCCAGGCACTGTTCCAGAAAAATGAGATACATCCAGAAACAAAACAATCAATAATGCATGCCTTGTGGAGCTTACATTCTAACAAGAGAAGATAGACAATAAACACTAAGCATATTAAGTAAGCATATATTGCATTCGAAGGTGATAAGCATAATGGGGGGATTGAGAGTTTGGGGTAAGGATACAGAAGATTTGAACAACACAATCAACCAACAAGGTAGATGCCACACTCTATATATGAACACTCCACCCAACAATAGCAGCAGTCACATTTTTTTCTTGCACCCATAGAATTTCAAGATGAACCACATCCTGGACAATAAAATGAACTTCGATAATTAAAAAGAGAAGGAAGACATTTGGTTTTTACTGAGAATGAATTGAGACTCATTGTAGGGTGTGGAACAAAAGGGACCTTGTAAGGCTGTTCTGGCTATTGCATTTCCTCTTGTAGGGGAAGAGAGGCGCAAAACTAGAGGCCGAGAGATCAGTTAGAAGGCTGTTGCCACCACCTGGGTGAGAGATGGTGGTGGTTTGGGGTCAAGGTCTTCTTTGAAGGCAACAAGAGTAGCCTGATTGTGCTAACATTCAGGGAAGTGTAATACAAAGTTGTTTTAATATTGCTATCATTTGAAAGAATATGGGGAATAGTAACAGACTGCATCTCAGAATAGAAGCACTATTATGTCTTTTTAAAATGTTTTTAAATTTAATTTTATTTATTTTATTATTATACTTTAAGTTCTAGGGTACATGTGCACAATGTGCAGGTTTGATACATAGGTATATACGTGTGCCATGCTGGTTTACTTCACCCATTAACTCATCATTTACATTGGGTATTTCTCCTAATACTATCCCCCCCACCCTTATGACAGGCCCTGGTGTGTGATGTTCCCGCCCTGTGTCCATGTGTTCTCATTGTTCAACTCCCACTTATGAGTGAGAACATGCAGTGTTTGGTTTTCTGTCCTTGTGATAGTTTGCTGAGAATGATGGTTTCCAGCTTCATCGATGTTACTGTGAAGGACATGAACACATCCTTTTTTATGGCTGCATAGTATCCCATGGTGTATATGTGCCACATTTTCTTAATCCAGTCTATCACTGATGGACATTTGGGTTGGTTCCAAGTCTCTGCTATTGTGAATACTGCCGCAATAAGCATACGTGTGTGTGTGTCTTTATAGTAGCATGGTTTATAATCCTTTCGGTATATATCCAGTAATGGGATGGCTGGGTCAAATGGTATTTCTAGTTCTAGATCCTTGAGGAATCACCACACTGTCTTCCAGAATGGTTGAACTAATTTACACTCCCACCAACAGTGTAAAAAGCATTCCTATTTCTCCACATCCTCTCCAGCATCTGTTGTTTCCTGACTTTTTAATGTTCACTGTTCTAACTGGTGTGAGATGGTATCTCATTGTGGTTTTAATTTGCATTTCTCTGATGACCAGTGATGATGAGCACTTTTTCATGTGTCTCTTGGCTGCATATATGTCTTCTTTTGAGAAGTGACTGTTTATGTCCTTTGCCCACTTTTTGATGGGGTTGTTTGATGCTTTCTTGTAAATTTGTTTAACTTCTTTGTAGATTCTGGGTATTAGCCCTTTGTCAGATGAGCAGATTGCAAAAATTTTCTCCCATTCTGTAGGTTGCCGGTTCACTCTGATGGTAGTTCCTTTTGCTGTGCAGAAGCTCTTTAGTTTAATTAGATCCCATTTGTCTATTTTGGCTTTTGTTGTCATTGCTTTTGGTGTTTTAGTCATGAAGTCCTTACCCATTCCTATGTCCTGAATGGTATTGCCTAGGTTTTCTTCTGGGGTTTTTATGGTTTTAGGTCTAACATTTAAGTCTTTAATCCATCTTGAATTAATTTTGGTATAAGGTGTAAGGAAGATATCTAGTTTCAGCTTTCTACTTATGGCTACTCAGTTTTTCCAGCACCATTTATTAAATAGGGAATCCTTTTCCCATTGCTTGTTTTTGTCAGGTTTGTCAAAGATCAGATGGTTGTAGATGTGTGGTGTTATTTCTGAGGCCTCTGTTCTGTTCCATTGGTCTTTACATCTGTTTTGGTACCAGTACCATGCTTTTTTGGTTACTGTAGACTTGTAGTATAGTTTGAAGTCAGGCAGTGTGATGCCTCCAGCTTCTTGGCAATTTGGGTTCTTTTTTGGTTCCATATGAACTTTAAAGTAGTTTTTTCTAATTCTGTGAAGAAGGTCATTGGTAGGTTGATGGGGATGGCATTGAATCTATAAATTACCTTGGGCAGTATGGCCATTTTCACAATATTGATCCTTCCTATCCATGAGCATGGAATGTTCTTCCATGTGTTTATGTCCTCCTTTATTTTGCAGAACAGTGGTTTGTAGTTCTGAAGAGGTCCTTCACATCCCTTCTAAGTTGAATTCCTAGGTATTTCATTCTCTTTGAAGCACTAGAATGGGAGTTCACTCATGATTTGGTTCTCTTGTTTGTGTGTTACTGTGTATAAGAATGCTTTGTAGATTTTTACAGATTGATTTTTGTGTCCTGAGACTTTGCTGAAGTTGCTTATCAGCTTTAGGAGATTTGGGGCTGAGATGATGGGGCTTTCTTTTTTTACTTTGCTTTTTTTTTTTTTTTTTTTTTTTTTAGATGGAGTCTCACTCTGTTGCCCAGGCTGAGTGCAGTGGCATAATCTCACATTGCAAGCTCTGCCTCCTGGGTTCATGCCATATTCTGCCTCAGCTCTTCCTGCATAGTTGGGATCTATGGTGCCGCCACTCATGCCCAGCTAATTTTTTTTATTATTGTTTTTAGTAGAGATGGGATTTCACATGTTAGCCAGGATGGTCTTGATCTCCTGACCTCATGATCCACCTGCCTCAGCCTCCCAAAGTGCTGGGATTACAGGCGTTAGCCACCACACCTGGCCAGATGATGGGGTTTTCTAAACATACAATTATGTCATCTGCAAACAGGGACAATTTGACTTCTTCTTTTCCTAACTGAATATCCTTTATTTCTTTCTCTTGTGTGATTGTCCCGGCTAGAAGTTCCAACACTATATTGAATAGGAGTGGTGAGAGAGGGCACCCCTGTCTTCTGCCAGTTTTCAAAGGGAATGCTTCCAGTTTTTGCCCATTCAGTATGATATTGGCTGTGGGTTTGTCATAAATAGCTCTTATTATTTTGAGATATGTCCCATCTATACCTAGTTTATTGAGAGTTTTACCATGAAGGGCTGTTGAATTTTGTCAAAGGCCTTTTCTGCATCTATTGAGATAATCATGTGTTTTTTTGTCATTGGTTCTGTTTATATGATGGACTACATTTATTGATTTGTGTATGTTGAATCAACCTTGCATCCCAGGGATGAAGCTACCTTGATCATGTTGATAAGCTTTTTGATGTGCTGCTGGATTCACTTTGTCAGTATTTTATTGAGGGTTTTCACATCGATTTTCATCAGGGATATTGGTCTAAAATTCTCTTTTTTTGTTATGTCTCTGCCAGGCTTTGGTATCAAGATGATGCTGGCCTCATAAAATGAGTGAGGGAGGATTCCCTCTTTTTCTATTGATTGGAATAGTTTCAGAAGGAATGGTACCAGCTCCTCTTTGTACCTCTGGGAGAATTTGGCTATCAATCTATCTGGTCCTGGACTTTTTTTTTGGTAGGCTATTTATTATTGCCTCAATTTCAGAGCCTGTTATTGGTCCATTCAGATATTCAACTTCTTCCTGGTTTAGTCTTTGGAGGGTGTATGTGTCCTGGAATTTATCCATTGTTGAGACCAGCTGGGTCAGGAAGACCCTAACCCAGTGGTGCTAGAGGAATTAAAGACATACACACAGAAATATAGAGGTGTGAAGTGGGAAATCAGGGGTCTCACAGCCTTCAGAGCGGAGAGTCTCAAACAGAGATTTATCCATGTATTTATTAACAGCATACCAGTCATTAGCATTGTTTCTATAGATATTAAATTAACTTAAAGTATCCCTTATGGGAAACGAAGGGATAGGCAGAATTAAAGGAATAGGTTGGGCTAGTTAACTACAGCAGGAACACGCCCTTAAAGACACAGATCGCTTATGCTTTTGTTTGTGGCTTAAGAATGCCTTTAAGCAGTTTTCCACCCTGGGTGGGTCAGGTGTTCCTTGCCCTCATTCCTGTAAACCCACAACCTTCCAGCTTGGGCATTAGGGCCATTATGAACATGTTACAGTGCTGCAGAGATTTTGTTTATGGCCAGTTTTGGGGCCAGTTTATGGCTGGATTTTGGGGGGCTTGCTCTCAACAATCCACTTCTTCTAGATTTTCTAGTTTATTTGTGTAGAGGTGTTTATAGTAAGTATTCTCTGATGGTAGTTTGTATTTCTGTGGGATTGGTGGTAATATCCCCTTTATCATTTTTTATTGTGTCTATTTCATTCTTCTTTCTTTTATTCTTTATTATTCTGGCTAGCTGCCTATCAATTTTGTTGATCTTTTTTAAAAAAAAAAACCAGCTCCTGGATTCATTGATTTTTTGAAGGGTTTTTTGTGTCTCTATCTCCTTCAGTTCTGCTCTGATCTTAGTTACTTCTTGCCTTCTGCTGGCTTTTGAATGTGTTTGTTCTTGCTTCTCTAGTTCTTTTCATTGTGATATTAGGGTGTCAATTTTAGATCTTTCCTGCTTTCTCTTGTGGGCATTTATTGCTATAAATTTCCCTCTACACACCGCTTTAAATGTGTCCCAGCGATTCTGGTATGTTGCATCTTCGTTCTCATTGGTTTCAAAGAACATCTTTATTTCTGCCTTCATTTTGTTATTTACCCAGTAGTCATTCAGGAGCAGGTTGTTCAGTCTCCAGGTAGTTGTGTGGTTTTGAGTGCGTTTCTTAATCCTGAGTTCTAATTTGATAGCTCTGTGATCTGAGAGACAGTTTGTTGTGATATCTGTTCTTTTACATTTGCTGAGGAGTGCTTTATTTCCAAATATGTGGTCAATTGTGGAATAAGTGCGATGTGGTGCTGAGAAGAATGTATATTCTTTTAATTTGGGGTGGAGAGTTCTGTAGATGCCTATTAGGTCTGCTTGGTGCAGAGTTGAGTTGAAGTCCTGGATGTCCTTGTTAACTTTCTGTGTCATTGATCTAATATTGACAGTGGGGTGTTAAAGTCTCCCATTATTATTGTGTGGGAGTCTAAGTCTCTTTGTAGGTCTCTGAGGACTTGCTTTATGAATCTGGGTGCTCCTGTATTGGGTGCATATATATTTAGGATAGTTAGATCTTCTTGATGAATTGATCCCTTTATCATTATGTAGTGGCCTTCTTTGTCTCTTTTGATCTTTGATGGATTAAAGTCTGTTTTATCAGAGACTAGGATTGCAACTCCTGCTTTTTTTGTTTTCCATTTGCTTGGTAGATCTTGCTCCATCCCTTTATTTTGAGCCTATGTGTGTCTCTGTACGTGAGATCAGTCTCCTGAATAGAGCACACTGATGGGTCTTGACTCTTTATCCAGTTTGCCAGTCTGTGTCTTTTAATTGGAGCATTTAGCCCATTTACATTTAAGGTTAATATTGTTATGTGTGAATTTGATCCTGTCATTATAACGTTACCTGGTTATTTTGCCCGTTAGTTGATGCAGTTTCTTCCTAGCATCGATGGTCTTTACAATTTGGCATGTTTTTGCAGTGGCTGGTACTCGCCATTCCTTTCCATGTTTAGTGCTTCCTTCAGGATCTCTTGTAAGGCAGGCCTGGAGGTAACAAAATCTCTCAGCATTTGCTTGTCTGTAAAAGATTTTATTTCTCTTTCACTTATGAAGCTTAGTTTGGCTAGATATGAAATTCTGGGTTGAAAATTATTTTCTTCAGGAATGTTGAATATTGTCCCCCACTCTCTACTGGCTTGTAGAGTTTCTGCCGAGAGATCTGCTGTTAGTCTGATGGGCTTCCCTTTGTGGGTAACCCGACCTTTCTCTCTGGCTGCCCTTAACATTTTTCTTCATTTCAAACTTGCTGAATCTAACAATTATGTGTCTTGGGGCTGCTCTTCTTGAGGAGTATCTTTGTGGTGTTCTTTATATTTCCTGAATGTAAATGTTGGCCTGCCTTGCTAGGTTGGGGAAGTTCTCCTATATAATATCCTGAAGAGAGTTTTCCAACTTGGTTCCATTCTCCCCGTCACTTTTGGTACACCAATCAAATGTAGATTTGGTCTTTTCACATAGTCCCATATTTCTTGGAGGCTTTGTTCACATCTTTTTACTCTTTTTTCTCTAAACTTCTGTTCTCGCTTTATTTCACTGATTTCATCTTCAATCACTGATACCCTTTCTTCCACTTGATTGAATCAGCTACTGAAGCTTGTGCATGAGTCATGTAGTTCTTGTGCGTGGTTTTCAGCTCCATCAGGTCATTTAAGGTCTTCTCTACATTGTTTATTCTAGTTAGTCATTCGTCTAATCTTCCTAAGCTTCCTTGTGATGGGTTTGAACATCCCCCTTTATCTCGGAGAACTTTGTTATTACCAATGTTCTGAAGCCTTCTTCTGTCAACTCGTCAAAGTCATTCTCCGTCCAACTTTGTTCCATTGCAGCGAGGAGCTGCGATCCTTTGGAGGAGAAGAGGCATTCTGGTTTTTAGAATTTTCAGCTTTTCAGCTCTGGTTTCTCCCCATCTTTGTGGTTTTATCTACCTTTGGTCTTTGATGTTGGTGACCTACAGATGGGGTTTTGGTGTGGACGTCCTTTTTGTTGATGTTGATGCTATTTCTTTCTGTTTGTTAGTTTTCCTTCTAACAGACAGGTCCCTCAGCTGCAGGTCTGTTGGAGTTTGTTGGAGGTCCACTCCAGACCCTATTTGCCTGGGTATCACCAGCAAAGGCTGCAGAACAGCAAATATTGCAGAACTGTAAATATTGCTGCCTGATCCTTCCTCTGGAAGCTTCGTCCCAGAGGGCACCTGCCTGAATGAGGTGTCAGTCAGCCCCTACTGGGAGGTGTCTCCCAGTTAGGCTACACAGGGGCCAGGGACCCACTTGAGGAGGCAGTCTGTCTGTTCTCAGAGTTCAAATGCCATGCTGGGACAACCACTGCTCTCTTCAGAGCTGTCAGACAGGGATGTTTAAGTCTTCAGAAGTTTCTGCTACCTTTTGTTCAGCTATGCCCTGGCCCCAGAGATGGAGTCAACAGGCAGCAGGTCTTGCTGAGCTGTGGTGTACTCCACCCAGTTCAACCTTCCCTGGATGCTTTGTTTACCTACTCAAGTCTCAGCAATGGCTGATGACCCTCCCCCTGCCAGGCTACTGCCTCACAGGTCAATCTCAGACTGCTGTGCTAGCAGTGAGCAAGGCCCCGTGGGTGAGGCACCTGCCAAGCCAGGTGCAGAATATAATCTCCTGGTGTGACATTTGCTAATACCATTGGAAAAGCACAGTATAGGAGGAAATGTCCGATTTTTCCAGGTACAGCTTATCATGGCTTCCCTTGGCTAGGAAAGGGAAATCCCCCGTCCCCTTGCACTTCCCGGGTGAGGCAATGCCCTGGCTGCTTTGGCTCACCCTCCTTAGGCTGCACCCACTGTCCAGCTAGTCCCAGTGAGATGAACCAGGTACCTCAGTTGGAAATGCAGAAATCACTCATCTTCTGCGTCGATCATGCTGGGAGCTGCAGACCAGTGCTATTCCTATTCAGCTATCTGAGAAGCACTATTATGTCTTACATGACATAACTTGATTTACCTTTCCCAAAAGAAAATTAATAAGGGTTGTACCTCAAGATGTTAGTAAAAGGTCATTGCTTTATATTTAATTTTTCTAAATTCAATTATTCCGTCTTGGTAAAAACAGACGAAAGGAGGAGTTGGTCAAAGAGAAGGAAACAAATCATTTAAATTGGGTCACAATTCTGGCCTGCCATTTCACTAAATGACCATGAGATGAAAAGCAAGTCTGCTCTTCTCAGATCAGGCTCAGTTCTTGGTGCCTGTCAACATGAAGCTGTTTTAAAATGTGGTCTTTTGGTGTGACATGGTCCCTACAGGCAAACCTGCTATACTACTTAATGTTCAATCAGAGAAATCAACAATTTGTTTTAACATTGAAGGAAAAATTGACAGTGCTGGATATATTGAGAGGTGGGCTGTGGGTCTCCAAAAAGGTCACTTCCAAAGGACTTTCCAGAACTAGTTAAGTTTAAATTCATTTTCCTTACTGATTGTCAAATCTAATCACTAAGTAGCAATATAAGTCCCTTGTATTGAGATATAATACCATTTATATTGTATGCCTGGTGCTAGTATGTTAATTTGTTCAATACTCATAATAAGCCTATACTTATATTTATACATCTATACTATCCTATGAACTTTTCATTTTAATTGTGAAGGAACTGAGGAACACAGAGATTTGACAACCTGCCAGCATCATACATTTGGTAAGAGTAGAGCTTGGGTTTCAAACCCAGGCAGTCTGGCTCTGAAATCTGAGCAGCTTTAAGACTAGGATAAAATTTTATGAATAAATATAGACTTACTTTTCAAAAAGTTTTATTTTTATTTTTATATGGGTGCCCGGGTTTAGGGATTGAGGGGAGCGGGTGCTCAGGGAAGGGGCTAAATATTGATGTTAGCAACCCAAAAATGGTTACTTCCAAGCAAAGGAAAAATTTCTTCTCATCTTCTACCAGTCAATATGAAGACACTGAATTCACTATGTAGCCAGAAAGGTAATAAAATATTTGAAGACTGAAAAAAAAAGTATAGAATGGACAGATCACTGCTGCTGGGAAAAATGAAAAGCTCTTAAAGGCCACAGGCAAAGCTTCATTGGCCTCCTCAGGGACCCAGAGGTAACCCTACTCCTTTCTGGGAATTAATGGTTTGCGTATTCTTCATTGTCCATGTCCTTCCCCACCTAGACTGTGAACATCTCAATGGGTAGAACTCTGCTGTCTTAATCATACTAGAATCTAAAGTGCTTAGTACAGTGCCTGGTACATAATAAATGCTTTCAAATGTGTTGAATGAAATACTAAATGAATGAAAAAGATAATAAAATTGTAATTCATATGGTGACTGGATTTTTGTTCTTCTTTATCTCTCTCTAATAGAGCATACATTATTCAGTAACCTTGAGGCTGATGCTTTTCACTCTTACAAGCCCCAGGTAATTATGCTGTCCTGAAAACACCCATTAAGGCCGTTATGCAAAATCCTCAGATGTTTATCTCTAGGGGCTGTAAGTGACCTAAGGCAATTTTTGGAAGCAGTGATAGTGCCATTAAAACTAGTAGAAAGTGGTCACTATCTTTTATGTATGTGATAAGCTTACTGTCTTTATTGTCACCTTCATAATAAGTGAAAACATTTTACTTTATTTATTTATTTTCTGAAGGGTGTGGATAATGAATTGGTAAGAGAGAGGCTAAATCCTTTGCTGACTTCTAATGATGAGCAAAAAAGACAGTTCGAGTTCAAGGGTGTTTTCTCTGAGACAGAGTTTTTCACCTCAGGGCAATCAATGCTTCTTTGTGAAACCAAACCTGCTAATTGGTATCCTCCTCCGACAATGCCTACATTGGGTCCCTGGAACCCAATAAGTATCTAGGGCCCCTGGCTATCTAGCAATTATGGGAACAAGAGGGGAATAAATTATCATTAAAGACTCATTGTTCTCCACAGCTGGGAGTTTGGGCATTTAAAAGCGTCAAAATGTGCTAGGTCATTTAATAATTTACTTCCTGAAGTAGATTCTAATTCTAATTGAAATGTATGTTTTACTTAGCACTAGGTGGGAAATGTAGAACCACACTTTTGAAGGGATCTCTTTGAAAGCTGCTTGCTTTGGTTTTATTGAATAGCTTTGCCTTCAGCTTTGCAACTTTGTATTCTAGTTTATATAGTCTTTATAAAGATAACTATTCTTGTAAATCTGGCGTAGGTTTAGTTTTTTCCCTAGGCTTTGCTCACAGAATTCAGACGCCTGACTCTGGAACAGAAAGTGAACATGAGTGCTTTGCAGATGATTCTGACTTAAACATATGGCTATTATGTTGTACATTTTAAAAATGATATTTAATGCAGCGATTCCTGCTTTCCATATGGTTTGATTTTGTTTTCCCCCTCCCTTCCAATCCCATGCATGTTAGTTCTTCGCCTACTACGTCACAGCCTTGTGGGGATGTGTTCATCAGGGTCAGAGCATGACAACATGTCAGCTTGCACATTGTATATAGCTGGCACTCTTTTAGCTGGAAGCAACACAAGCTAGTTTAAACAATTGGAACAATTATCATCTCACTAAATGGAAAGTTCAGAGTCAGGGCAAACTCCATGTTTAATCAGCAGCCCAGTATGGTCACCAAACCCCTAGGATTTTTCTTTCCATCCTGCTCATTTCAATGTCACGTTCATCCAAAGCCTGGTTCCTGTCATAAATCCCAAGAAGGCTCATGGGTTAATCAGACCTTTATTCTTTCTTGTTTTTGCCAGCAGGAGAGAGAATGACGATCTTCCAACAGGAAAGATCTTTGCTGTCAGCCTAGTTGGGCCATCAGAGGCCTCACACCAAGCGTAGTTGTCAGGGGAATGTGAATTGGGTTCGACCATCAATGTCCAATATGGTGGCCACTAGCCATACTAAGCCCTTGAAATATGGCTAGTCCAAAATGACATGCACTGTAAGTGAAAAAGATACACTGGATTTTAAAGATGTAATATGAAAAAAATGTAATATAGCTCATTAATAATTTCTATATTGATTATATTGACAATATATTTCAGATAGATTAAATAAAATACATTATTAAAATTGATTTACCTGTTTCTTTTTACTTTTTTAAAAATGTGACTGCTAGAACACTTTAAATTACATATATGGCTTCCCATATTTCTGCTGGACGGCGCTAGCTAACTAATCGAGATTCCCTCTGAAGTAGGAGTGAGCTACACACTCGAATGAAATTTAAGGTTTTCTGAGAAAAAGGAAAGGAAGAATCAGTGTTAAGTAAGCAGCCACATGGTCTGCTTTGTCTGGAGGACCATTTTTTTAATTGCTCTCTTGTTGTTTTTATTCTAACTTCTAATTGGTGGCTGAAGGATATAAGAAAATCAGTAGTAACATGTGGGTTTCGTTGGGGACCAGGACAGCTTTTTCCAAGCATTCCAAACTATGTACTACGTGGGAATTTTGAGACAGCAGAGATGTCATATATTGTTCTTGATTGCCAAGTAAGTTCACTGGGAACAACGTTGGGTTGAGCTCACAGGCCTGAATCCTTTTCCACTGCTTAAACAATTTTATTTTGTTTCATGTTCAGCATTTATTCTGTTATTAAAGCAATATGTAACAGTGGCACCAAATATGTAAAAATGATTAATACACTGTGGGGCACAGGAGACCTTTCCTGGTGTCAGTTGCTTGTTGCTTTCCACTCTTCAACATTTCTCTTTTTTTTTCCTTTTTGTTTCTTGCCTTACACTCACAGGCAGAAGGACTCCTTTTCACACTTACCTTATTGTAGGTAACCTCTGTCTGTTTCACAGCTAATTGTGCAACGAAGAACAAGGATTTCATAGAGTTTGTAGAATAATCGGGAAGCCTGTAGACATTAGTGAAGAAAAATCACGTGAATTCTTAACAAATTGTACATTACTGTCAAGATGGCCAATTGTAAAGCCAAGACTCTTCCTTGAGAAAAGTCTCTCGTCATCAAAGGTGTGTATGCAGGGCAGGACGATATTCTGCTTTAGGTTCAACTCACCCCAGGGCTGATATTCTCCTTGCACACAGCAGCACAGCCTATACCAGGAGCTGCACTATTGAAATCCTTCTGCGGAGTTACTAAATAGCCACTGCCCAAAACCCCCACATTCCTTTCTTACCACCTTGGCTTTTCTGGCCTCTCCCCCTGAAATCTGGCAGTGAAGATGCAGAAGGGACCTCCAGGGTCATCTTGGTGCTGAAGGGACTTCCAGGACTCTGCCACACTTTTAAACAATGCTTCAACTGCCCAACATTTAAATCTGCCTTACACTAGTGATCAGTTTCCATCTTAACAAAGAGACAAAGGAAAACAAAATATCTGGAATGAAAACTAAGAAGGCGAAGGGCCGGGCGCAGTGGCTCACACCTGTAATCCAGCACTTTGGGAGGCCGAGGTGGGTGGATCACGAGGTCAGGAGTTTGAGACCAGCCTGCCCAACATAGTGAAACCCTGTCTCTACTAAAAATACGAAACTTAGCCAAGTGTGGTAGCGGTCACCTGTAGTCCCAGCTACTCGGGAGGCTGATGCAGGAGAATTGCTTGAACCTAGGAGGTGGAGGTTGTAGTGAGCTGAGATAGTGCCATTGCACTCTAGCCTGGGCAACAAGAGTGAAACTCCATCTCAAAAAAAAAAAAAAAAAAAAGAAAAGAAAAGAAAAGAAAAAAAAAGGAAATAATCTAAGAAGGCAACTTAATGCTTTCTTTGATGATTTCTAATAAAAAACAAAATCATTGTAATTTTTTATTAATACACACCATTTAAAGACGTCTCTTGAAGAGTCATAGTGAAGCAGAAAGAAGACTAGCACTTTGTGATATGATAACTAGATTCCAGTTTTATCCTGACACTGGCCACCTGTGTGAACTTGGTAAGTTTCATCATTTCTGCAAGCCTCACTTCCTCATGAGTAAAAAGCAATAATGCCAGTTCCCACTTCAGAGTTATGAGGGTAAAAATCAAATAAAATATGAAAGCAACCAGCCCTGTTCTTGGCACATCACCAATGCTTGATAAGCTCAAGTCAAATTAGAATTTGAGAAGCTGGAGAACAACTGCATGAAAGAATTTTTTGTAACTTTGTATTGAAGTAAGACACACAGGCAGAAAATGCAAATTACTGTATTTAATGTAATGAATTCCTGTAGAAAGAACACATGTAACCAGCACCCCCATGAGGAAATTAAACATTATCCATACCCCAGGAGTCCCCTCCTGCCTCCTTTCAGTCACCCATCCCCAAGGAACTTTTCATGCCAAACTGATTGTTTTTATGTGGGAACCGAATATTGCACATGCTCTGATGGGCTTAAGTGCTTAAAAACAAACAAAAAGGGTTCAGGTGAGTTGTTCTCCAGACTGAATGGAGAACCTGCCATAGATTAAGTAGAGGCGCGTTAAAGACAAGCACACAATCTCTCACTCACTCCTACACTCACACGATCATACGCTGCAAATGTGTAAGGACTTCCTGTTCTGTGAACAATGCCAGGTTAAGGATTATGGCATTTGCAAACGTGCTCCCGCTTCTCCAGGATTTTTTTTTTTTTTTTTTTTTTTTTTTGAGAAGTCTCATTCTGTCACCCAGGCTGGAGTGCACTAGAGTGATCTCAGTTCACTGCAGCCTCCACCTCCCAGGTTCAAGCAATTCTCCTGCCTTAGCCTCCCAAGTACCTGAGATTACAGGTGCATGCCACTGCACTAAACTAATTTTAGTAGAGATGAGGTTTTACCATGTTGTACAGGCTGGTCTTGAACTCCTGACCTCAGGTGATCTGCCCACCTTGGCCTTCCAAAGTGCTGCGATTACAGGCATGAGCTACTAGCACCTGGCCAGGATTTTTACGAAAGGAGCAGCATAAGCAAAACAGGAAACCACTGTCTCGGGGTCAGCAAGCCTGGTTTCTCCTACTCTGCTAGTGAACTGAAGCCTAGGGTTGGGGTAGACCAGAGAAAGCATGAATGCCAGGCAAAGGATGTCTGTAGGCAGTATGGAGCGACTGGATGCTTTTGAGTGCAGGGTGACAAGGCGAAAATATTTTTATTGTGGAGGATGTATCTGGGAAAAGAGGGACTAGCCACAGAAAGTCAATGAGGAGGCTCTGTGAAACAGTCTAAGCCAATGAAGCCTCAGAATCACCTAGAGAGGCTTAAGCCACAGATTGCTGGGATCCTTCCCCAGGGTTGCTGCTTTAGAGGGTCTAGTTAATCTGAGAATTTATATTTTGTTTCCAGGTAATACACTTTGAGAATCACAGTTCTGAGCCAAAAGTTCTCAACACTCACAATACATTAGACTCATCTAGAGAGTGTTTTACAAGCACCCATGCCCACGTCTCACCTCCAAAAAAAGCCTAGGGTTTAATTAGTCTGGGGTAAAGCCTGGGCATTGACATTTTCTAAGAATCATTCTATCGCATCACCAATTTTGGGAACCACTTATCTAGACAGGGATTCTGGAATGTGGCTCCTTATCAGAATTACCCAGGGAGCATAATAAATAGATTCCTGGGCGCCACCCCAGATAAAGGACATGTAGAGTGGAGCCCTGGCATTCCTATGCTTGATCTTCACAGACTGGTCACGCTGATACAGATGGTTCCCACACTGGCTTTTGGGAACTGCTGGTCTGGAAAGGCAAATGAGGACACAAACCCTAAAAACAAAGTATGAGGAATGGCAATAAATGAGAGCTCCTAGGATTTTCTGACTGTTTAGATGGGCAGACCATGGAAGGAATTGAAGCCCAGAGGGTGGGAAATCTATCTACGGGTCACAAGAAAGCCTTGTGTGGCCATCAAGGTGTGGTCATAGAAGACTGCTGGTCGCACAAAGAGCCACAACTTGAATCAGTTATCTTCCTGCCAACAGCCTGACATATCCAGACACCCCATCTTATCAAACCCTGACAATTAGTGGGTGCTAATTCATGCTGACTAAGCCCTAGGAGGTTCAAGTCTCTAACATAGCATGCAACTGTTAATTTTCACTGAGAAACAATAACAACCAAGGTAGCCAAACACTTGTATTCTTCCCATGGGTAAATTACACAGAAAGCCAAATTGTCATCAGAAAGTTGCTGGGTAGAGATGGAATCAGAGTGGAGAGGAGTTAATTGCATGATTCAAATGTTTAGGGGCATCAAGTTGTGATAGCTGGGTGCCTCCTTCTCTACAAGTAAATATTTGGAGGAGTCTGAAAAGACACAGCCTCTAATGGACAGTTCCTAATGGCCACAGCCAGTATTCGCCCCAGTGACTCGGCTGGGTTTATGCTCCACCATCCATCTGCAGGCTAATTAATTCAATAAGTCTTTAGATATATGAATATCCTCAATCAAATGAGTCTCATCTTGCTCACTCTTGAGTCCCTGTGTTTCTTAGGGTGATTTTGCATATCTCTCACCTGAACAATGATGTAGTTTACAGTGTAGTTCTAAGAGGATAATTCCATTTTCCTTAATACTACACTTCTGGAGTGGTAGTATTAGGGAAAAATACCGTTGCCACATAGAGTTCAATTTCACTATTTTAGCAACGATTAATCTTATTTTATGCGGCAGAATTAGAGGCTAATATTTTAATTATTTTTACGTTTCTTCAAAGCATAGTATACTGTCATGGTTAAAAGAGACCTAGTTAACCCTGAGCATATGAAGCCTTTATGCTCAGATCATGAGGTCACAATACTGGGTTACTTCTCACCTACTATGAGCTTCCTCGAAAAGCAGGCAGGCAACTGTAGTTAGAAAACAAAGAATTCAGTTCTGCAAGTGTGCCTGGCAACCTAAACCTGCAAAGTGATGGCAAACGTCCCAACCATATTTTAGCTTTACAATTATGTTGATGATGAAACAGGCTCTTTGTGAGAGCCAAAAGTAGAACAAAGCATTTGTATCAAGCTTGATAAAGATAACAAGAGAAATAAATCCAAACCATAGCATTTAGTTGGCTTCTTGAGGAGAGAGAAGGAGTGGGAGTGATGAGATGTGGACTCCCCAAGTGCACATTTGTTGCTTAGTGACATGAGGAGCAGCTCTTTAGCAGGAGGGGGAAGAAGATGCAGGTGGGGAATCCTTGAATCTGCTTTCTATAGAAGCAGACAGGATGTGTCTTCTCCGACCCCTTGATACTCTTCTATTTATGTCAGGCCTTCTGGGTGACTGTGCTCAGATTCTTATTTAAATCCAATTAAATCTGGGACTTGAGTAAACACAGATGTATATCATGCAGAAGATAGTAGTAAAGGATTCTGCATATAGGCCAGAGCAGCTGTATCTTTTCTGCTATTTAAGGTTTGGGTTTTTTCTTAGTATCTTGGAAAGAAAAAGTGACAGTAAATATTGGCGGTTTTAATTTTATACAAAACCAGAGTCTCTCCTTTTTCTAGCCTTTCCCCTTGGCCTAGGCCAGATTGACTTTATTAAAACAATCTGATCAGGCCCCTCTCCTTCCTGTGGCTCCCCACTGTCCACAGAAAAACGTTCATTCCCAAGGGGACCTCAGACTTCCTTCATGACGGGTTCCCCCTTGGCTGCATAGCCTAACATCCTGCCACTTTTCTCCTCGCATAGAATATTCCATCCAATGCAGACTTTCAGGGTGTCCCCAGTTCAGAGCTCTTTCACTTCTGTACACTTCATCTACCTCCTTTACCTTGCCTGAAAGTGAGAATTACAGAGTCTGGAGCAAAACTGCCACCCGTTATGGCTCTGCATCTTCATTAAGTGGTGTGGCCTTAGGCAAATTACTTAACCTCTCAGTGCCTCAGTTTCCTCCTGTCCAGTAAAAGGATAGTAGTGGCTAACCTAGGCTCACAAGGTTGTTGGCCTTAAATGCATTAATGCATAAAAAATGCAGAGCAGTGCCTGGCACATAGGAAATAGTTAATATTTTTAACTTCTACATATGCTACAAGACTAAGCCTAAACATTATTTTCTGTGGGAAGTCTTACACTGTCAGATGTAAGATAATTCTCAACCAAGGGTGATTTTGCACCACCACCCTCCCAAGGAATTTTGGCAATGTCTGGAGACATTTTTGCTCATCTCAAACAGTGGAATGCTACCAGTAGAGGCCAGGAATGCTGGTAAAAAAATTTAAAAACCTACTTTGCACAGGACAGCTGTTCCACAGCAAGGAGTCATCAGGTCCAAAGTGTCAACAGTGCCAAAGTTGAGAAATTCTGACAAAAGGCACACTATGACATTTCTTAATATTCAGTCTATTAATATTTGTTCTTATGTCTTTATTGAAGACATAAGACAACAAAACATAGCAATAATACCTAAGCTTTATAAACTATATCTCAGTGACTCACGTTGAATTGTAGCTTTTCAACTTGCCATTCTGGCTATCTTACAAACACACATACAACCAGCTGTTAGTATTGAGCCAGGTGTCATTCTATGCACTTTGCCTTTATTAATTCATTTAACCCTAACAACAACTCTATAAGGTAAGTGCTTTATTACCCTTATTTTACAGACGAGGAAGCTAAGGCAAAGTGACAAAGTAGGGTTTGAACTCAGTCTTGCTCCAGAAATTATGCAGAGTCAGTTAAGACTGAGTCCCCCACTAGAAGTCATCTTCCTGTCTTAAATGATTTATAATGGTTGTTTTATTTTCCTTTTATTGTCATCTTTGGCAGAGAAATTGACTCTGGCTTATTCAGTCTTCTTAACAGAGGACCTACTGATTTTGAGATGTTAGGCTGATTAGAAAGGAAAATAACAGCAACACAAACAGGGGAATAAGAAAATAAACCTCTGAAGAATTTGATGCTTGAGTCTAGTGATGTATGTAAAAGCACTTTGCAAGTTGTAAGGCAGTGGTTTTCAAACTATGATGTATTCAAACTATGATGTATTCCACAACTACCAGGAGAGTTTGTTAAAAATGCCGACTTCCCAGTGTCACCCTCAGAGATTCTGATTGCATGAATCTGGGGCCTTGCCCAGGAATCTGCCTTTTTAACAAGCTCCCAGGTGACCTTGATGCAGGTGGTCCACTTGCTCACCTTGGAAACACTGTACATATGGGGCTTAGAAGCGAGAGCTAGCAAATCCCAGAAGAATACTTGAGTTTTTGCCTGTAGAATAATTCAAACCACCTGAGTGGTAGCTTATTAGTGCTTTTCTGGTTCCCCGGTAACTCACTAGCTTTAGGCCAAGGAGCTTGATTGAGAGGGTATTGATGGGGAGGAAGGAGAGGAAACGAAAGGAATAGGGCCAATTAAAACCACCTTCCCACTGAGGTGATTGTTTCTCTGTGGACAATGAAGGAGCTGTGGAGCACCTTCTTCCTTCAGTGTCTCCCTAATTGGCTGTTGTGACTATCATTCTGCCCTGAGGGAGGTTAATAGAAACAAGAGAGAGAAGAAAAGGATGCCAAGTAACTTAGAGCAGGAACAAAAAAGGAGCTGGCGCTCATTTCCACCAGGACAGAGAGAAGCCCTGATTGGTCTCTTTCCCTAAGGTCCTCTTTCATACATCTCTACGACCTTTCCCCTCCTTTTTTCTTTTCTCCCTCAGAGGGACCAATAAGCATGGGTTGTCTGGACAAGCAGTGCTTTATTAATGATCCAGGGAAAATTCTGATGACCCAGAATTCTGCCATAAAGTGATATCTTGTTATTGCAAAGTGATCGTGTTCTTAACCTTCTTGCTGAACCACGTTTTTTTTTGGCAGGGGGGTGGGATGAACAACAGCCAGAGGCTCTTTTATTCTGAGCATCTTTCCAAGAGATCAGTTGAGTTATTTGGATTTTCATACTGGACCGTTACATGACATGCATTAACAATGTATGCTATAAACAACTTACCTTTCACTGAGCTAAGTAATTTAGAGTAATTTTAGCAATATCATATGGCATTGTGATTAAGATTTCCTGGCTTCAATCCTAGCTCTGCAAATCACTAACTGTGTGTCTTCGAAGGTGACTTTACATCTCTAAGCTGCAGGTTCCAATCTGTAAAACTGAGATAATAATAGGACCTCCCTCCCAACATACAAACACACATACAACAGCGAATTGTTATGACCACCAAATGAGACAATACACGTAAAATATAGTGCCTCACCCACAGTAAGCCCACGATAACGTTGGCCTCCATTGTTTTTTACTTTTCTGAATTATTGTTTGATATTTCTAACCTAATAACTGCTGAATTGCTGGACAAAAAAAAAAAAAAAACCAAGAAAAAAAGGAACGTTTTTTAAAAGTGTTTCCTCTCTATTAGCATTAGCATTGAACTTCAAATGCTCATAGCACACTGTAAGCAGAGCAACAGATGGATTCTATCCAACGGGAAGGACACACAACTTAGGAAGCAAACAGATATAGGAGAGCAAGATAAATCACTTAGTTGCTTACCACACACATTGTGAGACACTGAATGTGTATTAGAAGTTTCTTACCAATAGTTGGGCCTCCATTTCTTGAATGGTTTTATATTTCCAGACTGCAAACAAATGATTTTATGTGTGAAAAAAATATGGAATAGGCAGGAGGACAAATTCAAGTGAACCAGAATACCAGGGGCTCTGGTGTTCTCTTGGAGCTCTCTGCACCGGGTAAATCCTCTGAGTGTAGGCTTGCTGACAGCGGTCTCCTTCACACGCAGGTTCCTCCCGGGTATAGCTCCGAGAGCAACAGCCCCCAGTCAGTGCAGGGTTACTAAGCAACTATACTCCCACGGAGGTATGAAATAAGAGAAAGTCTTGATTTTAAAAACAAAAGAAAACCAAAACGCCCTGGTAAGCAGAGCTAATAATATAACCTGCTCTTCTCCTTTGAGTATACTAACCCTCAAGCTAGTTTACCTTTACCAGCGTATCACAACCACATGGAAATCAAATTAGAAAGCATGTGGCAATTGTATAAAGTAACTTCAAGCAATGTTTTAAATTACTGCTAATAAATTTCGTGTTAAAATGGCACCTCATATAGTGAACCCTTTTGTGTGTATCATCTCTCAACTGGGCACCTCAATGGAGGGTGATTGTCATTTGAATAATGGTTTTAGCAACTAAGTCAATGTTTAGTTTTAGACTTAATTTTTTTATTGTTTTTGTATTATCTAAGTTATATATTATTATGACAAAAATTATTATTTTTGAAGTAGCTAGTACAAAGATGATGACCGGTAATCATTGACTGGATCTTTAGAGTTTAAGGATTACAAATAGATCTGTACATGTTTACATGTTCCCTACATATCCCCCTAGGATGACACAGGGAAACACTTCCTTGTTTTGATTCTTTCTTTGATTAACATTTGCTAAGCACTCAATTTGTGCAGAGCACTATGTGAGACACTGGAGTTGAAGAGGGAGAAGGAAGAAGATATACAAAGAGACAATGCAAGGTCCAACCATTCAAAGATGTGTTGTATAGTTTTAATGAAGGAGATAAAATTGTACACAGATACTACAGAAGGCAATGAAAGGAAGAATTAGGATACTCTGAATGATGTAATAATTATAGAAATCACTAGCTTTAAATTGCCAAATTAGAACATTACAGTTCTAATCTGCTGGGATAGGGCAGGAGAGCAGTACAGAGGGAATGTTAAAGAATTAGAGCTCTCAAATAGAAATGAAGCTGGATCTGACAGCTTTCTATACCTTCCAGCCTTTTCAATATCACGGTGTGTGTGCATAGATAGATAGATGATAGATAGATAGATAGATAGATAGATAGATAGACAGACATAATTTTATTTTTACAATGCATCAAGGCATAAAGGATTTGTGTTAGAGGAAAACAAGTCACCAGCGACCTAGGCCTTGTCCAGCTGCTTCCAAGGTTAACAAGACTGGTGTCCCTGAGGCCCACCATACCCATTGAGAAACTCTGCGTATTTGAGACATACTCCTAACATGGATTTGCCCACTACAGAGTCAGAATCTCAAATATAATATGAAGGAATGTTGGCCCAACACAGTTGATGTGGATGTGGATGTGTGATGTGCCATGGTTAGCAAGGCAATCTGAGTCGGGATGGAACTCCAGCCTGAACACCCACTAGCTTCCATCACCTTGGCAAGTTAGCTCACTCCTCTAAGCTTCATGCAAATGTCACTAATAAAATGGAATGCCCTACTGAGCCATGTTGGAGCCTGAAACAAAAGGAAGACTGCGTGTTCCTATATATCTTATCAAAATAGCCCCTTTATTGTGCATCAAATGGGAATAGTTAATTGAAGTTTTCAGGGGCAAATCATGACTTCTGTTTAAAGCTCTGCATTGCCCAATCTGTTTGCATGACATTATCAACCCTAATAAACCGGCTGGTGGGGCATGCTGTTGATTGGAAATGACTGTTCCTGTTGCACAATAATACAGAGTTGTAGAACAAAACAGCCTGTTTTTATTTAAAATTATGATGGTGTTTATGCTTAGTGAATGCTTGGCATTAATTTTTTTTAAATATTACATTACAATATTATTTACACTGAGTGCTGAGTTTTTTGGTTCCCCATTAAATGTTGCTTGCCCCTGTGGTGAATGCCTCACTCTCCTCACCCTAATTGGGATTCCAAAAAATGTACTTTGAAGGACCACTATAACTACAAATAAAGACTATAAAATATCTTTATAAAATCTGTACTTAAAAGCAATAGTCATTGCTATCTGATTTTATAATACCTAACAGATTCCTTAGCTATTATTGAATGTGTTTTCTGAGAGTCCCTGGAAAAGCAGTGTGAATGAGAACAATACGCAGTTTATTCAACATGCTGAAAAGATACACAGTGAGTTCTGAAATCTGCCTCCGATCTGGTCACCAAGGAAATGTTGATGACCCTTAACCAGAATATACAAGGGAAAGGTGCTGGCCCAGCTGGGATTTCTCTTCTTCCAAGTTCTGGGAACCCTCTTGTGTATCCAAGACAATCTGCTCTCTCATGTCCCCTCTGTCGCTTTAGACTCCCAACAATGACACTCAGATAGCTTTTAGTCTTAGCTTGTACCAAAAATGCTTGAAGTACTGAGTTTACCAATAGATTTCCATACACAACTCCGATTCCCTCCTTTAGGTTCAGCAAAATGCTAAAGGACAGCTTGACTAATTGTACCATCATTCCTTCTGTCTTCCTCATAGGTAACTCTTCTTTCTGGGCCAATATTGATTCTCTGTGGACAGACATGAGGATTTTAAATTCCCCCTTTGGCAGGAAGAATAAGTTCCTGCCAGGAGTGTGACCCCATGTGTTTCCCTGTTAGCAGGTTTGCAGTGGTGGCTTCTTTCCTCAGCAGCAGCAGCAGCTGGAAAGCATTCCTGTTGAACCACTTCACGCCCAGTACTGGGAGAGCTACGGAAAATAAACTAACATGAAACATCATCTGCCTTTGCCTCTGAGAATGATACCCCAGGGCAATTTGATGGCAAACACAATAAAGTCACCAATGTGCAGTTGCATTAAACAAATACGGAAAAATTAGCACATTGACTATTTCTAATTATCTCCATTTATTCTGTAATGTGATGTCTAGAGGAAACGGTTCTGTGGTAAATCTGCAAGATGTTGCTTTCAGCCTAGGAAGACAAATAAATAGGTACTACTTTAGCTTTTCATTCTCTTGGTCGTTCACGGAGTGGGAAAAAAAAAAAAAGAAAAACCCCAACTACTTTAAAAATTGAAAAAATATTACCCATCAAAAGAGAAAGTGCTTACAAAAGGAAAGACTTGACAAAAAGTAATATGTAGACACAGCACCAGGCTTCTCACTTCTGATGAATTTGCAGCCTAAATACTAAAATATGCTGTTTCCCATTTCACCTTGTTTCCACAGAGACCAGGGCTGACAAAGAGCCCGTCACCAACAGTTACCGCCCTTTGTCTGCCCTGGTTGCTGAAGGCTGCATGAGCAGAGAATGAGCAAATGTGGGATAAATGTAAGCTGCTGATTTCATTCACACTTGGAACCTTATCTGTCTCCCATCTGAGTCACTAAGGAGCTCTCAGATTTGCCTCAATCTGACTTATTTTACACTCTGGCTTTTCTTCCATCTACCTTTTCTTCTTTGTGTGTAATAAAAATAACACAATAACACATGGAAAGATAGAAAGCAAAAAGTTAAGAATCACTGATAATTTTCAAAAAAATTTTTAAATCATCAAAAAATAAATACAAACTAATATTTGGATATAGTTTCTTCCAGATTTTTCCCTGGCTCCTTCTCCTTATGTATGTATTCTCTATGTTCTTTCCCACTTATCTGAAATACCACTGGGGAAGTGAATTCCCAAGTATCCTTAGGTCTGTTTCTAGACTCAGTTTCAGTGACTGTTTTTTCCATATTAACTTGCAGAGTTCTGAGAGCTCATTAGATCCTTTGTAATGTGACTTCAGAGGAATTAGGGGAGAAGATCAGTCTGCTATGAGCACAAGGACTAGGTCTCCCAGCCTTCCTTTTACCAGATCAGCTTTTATTTTTTAAAAAACTCTGGACTTCTGTGTAAGATTTTGTTTGAATAAAGGGTTTTGTGGCAAAACCAAAATAAAATGAAAATGTCACATATTCTGTTCCATTTTTCTGTAGGGTACATGAAATTTTGATGTTATGCTTTTGTAGCAGCCATTCGAATGTGTCAATATTGATATTACTGTTTTCTAGTGACTATGCTTCCATACAGACTAAAGAGCAATGATACATATAAATCATACATGAGTATTATGTAAAGTAGATTCCCTCACCTACTTCCTGAGTCAACTCTGGCCATGGTCACCCTCTTCTGATGTCCCCTATGATGCCTTCATCCATTCCAGGGAGAGAACAGAGTTCTCACAAGGCCTAGGCTCATCCCTGGCTGCTCTCAAATCACTAGTAATGGGAAATCCAGCTGTACTCCCTAAGACCAGAGAAATCCACAGTGGCTGAACCCAACTTGCTGCCTAGAGACTGACTGCCCACATGCTGCACTATTCTTGTCATAGTAACTTCCATATGCAAAATATGGAACTTCCGTGGCCCAATTGCTCCATGTCTGTCTTTGTCACCACCCTACTGCTGGATCCTTCTCCCTCACATTCCCCATACTCACTAACGAAGCTCTTTATGCCTCTCCACACTCATTTTCTGCTCCAACAGTAATCATTTTCCAGGATTACTGAAAGAGAAGGGCTATTCTTTCTGGATTGGTAAAATATTCACTCTATAAACCAGCACGTGGCCTTCCCTCATGACCCAAGCAAGAAAATAATGAAAAAAGTTTTACACTGGCCTAACCTATTACCTATATATATGTAATATGCTTTATCTATCCTACCCATGAATACTTCATCAGAGAAGCCAAGGAAGCAAAGAAATCTGCTCATCTTCTAAGAGTTTGACTCACGTACATATTAAATGGTCTGGCCCTCAATACTGTGATTTCTTTCTTGATGTGGCTATGTTCTTGTTCATCTACATTCAATTAGTAAACGATTTGACTGTTTACTAATGGCATTTACTGAAGATCTAAAAGATATAAACTTCTGTTTTTATGGAATTTCTCATTATTCTAAATCTAGTTGAATGAATGCAAAGTAGGTACAATGGGACAGTAGATATGGGAATGGGGGGGATATTCAGACTGCATACAAATGATGGCCATTTATTCAATACTTTCAATGATTATGTTAATTATATTAGATTTATAATCATAGTTGATAAGGATAAAATATATTATTGGAGGCTAAGTTATTATAGGCTTTTGAAATAGTTTACTGAGTTAATATGACTGTAAAATTGATATATTTTTAATTTTAAAATGCCAACAGTGTAAAAGTTTTTCCTCATTGGTATAAGGGTTAAAGATAGAATAAGGGTCAAGAATGTTTTCAATAGAACATTTTTTGGTAATAAAATATGCATTTTATACTATAGCAGGGTCCTTTTGGTGTGATTATGTAAAAATATCTCAGATTGGAGGTCTACACCAAAATCACAGAGTTTTGACTGCTGTAGTTATATAAAACAATTTAATATCTAGCAGGGCAAAGCCATACTATAAAATAATTCCTCTTATTTTTTCTTTAGGATTTTATTGGTGGATCTTACTTGCTTATTCTTCCAGATATACTTTAGAATCATTTGGTCAAGAAATGAATTAAACTTTGACTTTACAGAAAGAGTATTTTGGGCAGCTAAGAGAAATTACAATATCTGTAGGCATGATCTTTAAACGCAATTCTATTAAATGCTTTCAACATTCTGCTTCAGTGAGGATCACCAGAAGCTCTGTTGACCTTTAATGCCTAACATTTGTCCTCGTGGTAAATTAGAACTGGTGAACACAATTGGTGGTTCTTTCTATTTTCACACTCTATTTTTTCCAGAATGTCTGGGAGGTGTGAGCAGGTCATCCTGATCCATCAGCACCTCATGAAGGTGAGGTGTGATTAGACCCTCAATTGACTGCTGCCCTCTTTCTAGGGATCATATGGTATAAGCTGTTGTCAAGGAAAAGCCTAGATGTGGAAAGGAGGAACAAACTTTAAATTACAAGTTGGAAGGTGGGCTATGAAAGACTAATTTTGGTCTTCCTGCTGGTTATTCTTTATCCTTTTAGAAAATATATTCAAACATATGTGTACATGCAGTTTCTGGATGGCATCACAAACTTACCACCTGTTCACTTGCCTCTTTGCCTTTGTCTTATGTTGTTGTAGGTGGCCATGAACAGGAACACACTCAAGTTACCTTAAGGTTATGGAATTTTATTTTAAAGAGTCCTGGTGAAATGAGGAATCATTCAGCTATTTCAGGTTCCAAGAAAATGAGAACCTTGTAGTTGTAGTTAAATATAAGGATGCCCATTGAAATAAGAATGACAGAAAATAACGAAAGAGTTTTATACTGATATATATGTATTACATATTTGAAGTGTGGGTTATCTGTCCTACCTATAAAAACTTTCTCACATAAGCAAAAAAACAAAAATCCTGGGCATTTTCTGAAAATATACAAATGACAATTTGCATATTACATGGTCCACCTCCTGAATACTTTGATTTCCCTCTTGACTTTACCATGACCTTATTCATTTACATTCGACTAATACATTGTTTGACAGTTTAATAGAGCTGCTCACTCAGGCTTCAAGGAACTAGAACAGGATTTAAAGTGGCATCAGAACACAATGTCTCCACTCTAATATGCTGTCCTAGTAGTGATTCAAGTTATCTGCTTGTACTTCTTCTGAGACTATTGACCCCTTCAGAAAGTTCCCTCTACTCTTATCTACTTCCCTTTTGGGCTTCTTCTTACTCATGGCAAGTGACTGCATCAACACCTTCTTTCTCTCTGTCTCTCTCATCCTGTGCAACTCCACCCTGCCAAATCTTTCTGGATGTCTGGCCTTCAAACTCACCCAGAGAGAGAATCTGATTAGTTCAGCCAGTCACCATCCTTACTGAAAAGTTTTGGTCGTGGCCTTTAAATGGGTTATCTTTGTTTGTATCAGGCATCAGTCCCTAGTCCAATTAACTGTGGCTGGGGTAGGGTTACGTGGCAGAAAACATGAGTATCTGTGTCCAGGGAATCCTACCCCCTGCAGCTGCTTTTCTCAGAAAGACACCATGCATGTGTCAGACCTTCAGAGTGGAATGGCCTGTTTAGTATCGGAAAATTTTAGATTTTGGTTCCTTATTGAAGACATCAACTCTTGTTCTGCCATAAACATTGGTCTTGACATTGGTCATTGAAATGACAGAACACCACAGAATGCAGCTCAAAGCAGCATGTGTTGGCAGCAGAGATTTCTTGGCCTTAGCCCCTCAAACAGAATCAGTGAGTGACTTCAGCCAGAAAGGTATAGCTGCTGGTATGGTACCTGTTTCCTGTGTTTCCTAAGTCACACCAGCCTGGAGGTGGAACATGAAAATCAGCAGCCAAATAATATTTTTCAAGGTCCACCCTCTTGTGCACTGAAATAGCTGCTCTCTCTCCCTTAAAATTTTTACCAGTAGAGCTGTAGTTCCCAGAAGGTTTCTCCTATGTGTGCCGAGAAGTAAGCCTCTCAACTGTCATGGCATTCCTGCATTCTATACCTCCTTTGTCTTGAATCCTTGCAATGAACACCCTGGCTGCAGCTGATGCCAACAGTGGTAGCTGTGTCTCCTGCCAGAAACACCACTGCAGCTGCTTCTGCTGCTGCCACTGCCTTTCAGGCTGAGACTACTCCTACCTGCAGAAAAAGAGGTCACTAGATAAATATTAAGGGTAACTATGTCCGATGTCAAGAGCACTGACATCCAGTCACAGCTGCAGCAAACTCTGCTTCCATGAAAGTTACTGCTTTCATTGCCAGTTCTGCTGTCACCACCATCAGTGCCTCTCCTGGTGCCTAAGAGCTTGATGCCCCAGAGACATCTAAGGAAAAACAGCTTTTTAAACTTGTTCTTTCATTAAAATTTTACCTTCTACAAGTTCAGTCATGAGTCTACAGAAATTGAGCCAGAGTATAATCTAGGTGAAATTTGGGTTGAAAATTGCCACTCTTCTTCAATATCAGTGCCCTGGCTTCTCTCCCTCCCTGTATTTCTTTGGGATGAGTTCTTTCCCACAAACTTCTTGGTTCCTCATGAGTATCAGAACAGATAGGTCTCAGCCACCCCACAGAGTAGCAAAGTGATTAGCTACTTCAGAGTAGTTAACTCTACCTAATTATGTAATTAATTACTCCATAGTCACCCAGGCTAAAAAAAAAAATAAAAAATCTACAAGTATGTGTTTTAGGAGATTTAAGGATATCCTAATATACATAATTGATATGAAGAAGAATTAAAATTTTATCAACTATACTCTTCAGTCTAAAGAAAGAATACAGAAGGTAGGTGGTCTGTCTCAATTACAGAAATGGGAAGATCAATATGCAAATTTTTTATATTTTTTATTCCGTATCATCAGAAAAAGAAGACACAGAATCTGATAGACAAGAAGATTCCAGTCACTAAAAATGTGTAGTCTGCTTTAGCACAAATACCTTGTAATACATCACCATGGCCTCAGAACATTTCATCAAGATTATTAAAGTATTATTGTGATATTTATATCTTTATTAAGATGTGCTTGTGTATTATTAAATGAGTTTAATCTGAGCACTAATAAATTTGAGGCAGTACGAATCACCCAAATGGACCTGTTGTGTAGATACCTGGATATATAGGAAGAGGACTAACCTAGAAATATGAATTGGTGCATTTCACCATGTAGATGAAGGCAGGAGAGTAGATGAAATCATCTAGGGAAAGAATGTAAAAAAGAGAACAGGGTTTCTAATCAAGTGTGAGGGAACCCCAATATCTAAATAATGAATAGAAGGGAAGGATCTGGCAAACACAATCAAGAAAGAGTGGCCCAGTGAAGCAGGAGAAAAACTAGAAAAATGGAATGTCATGGAAATTAATTTAAGGGACTGTTTCCAGCTGGTGAGAGTGGTTGGTGCTGTCCATGCTCTTGAATGACCCAAAAATACGATTTTCTAAAAGTTAAAAACATGACTTTCATAAAACTATAAAATTGGCCCAAGTCAAATAATTTATTCAACTCATTAATTAAGGAAGAAAACAGTATGTCTGGTTCAGAGGAGAATTTGAAGGTCAGATATTTGAACAGTCAAAGGCATAATAAAATTAATTTACTACTAAACAAAAAATTGGTTAATATCCTATAGGCCAATAAACTGTAATGGTTGGGGTTACCTTTTCTACCTGATGAAAATAAATTGCATCTATTCTAAACCAAATTACTTTATTGCAGTAGGCAGGAATAATTTTCATTTCTGTCAGCCCACAATCACTTGCATTAATACCAGTTTTTCTCTATAAGTTTATCACTATTAAGTTGCAAAATAGCCTGGTCAATAAAAACTCAATCAAAGTTGCATACCGCTATAGAATTGTATAATACCCAGATGAGCTAGACAGTGACTACATGACTGGTTTATTTCACTTCATATAATGACCTCCAGACTCATCCATGCTGCTGCAAATGACAGGTTGTAATTCTTTTTTATGACTGAATAGTATTGCATTGTGTATATATACTATGTTTTATCTATTTATTCATTGATGGATACTAAAGTTAATTCCATATCTTGGCTGTTGGGAATAGTGCTGCAATAGATATGGAGATGCAGGTGTCCCTTTGATACACTGATTTCCCTTCCTTTAAATAAATACCCTTAAGTGAAATTGTTAGATCATGTGGTAGTTTTTAGTTTTTTGAGAAATCTCCATACTATTTTTATAATGGCTTTATTAATTTTACATTTCCACCAACATTATCGTTTTCTTCCATTCTACAGGCTGCCTCTTCACACTGTCCATTGTTCCTGTTGCTGTACAGAAACTTTTTGGTTTAACACAGTCTCATTTGTCTCTTTTTGTTTTTGTTGCCTGTGCTTTAGAAGTCTTAGTCATAAAATCTTGGCCTAGACCTATGTCCTGAAGCATTTTCCCCTGTGCTGTCTTCTAGGAATTTTATATTTTGGGGTCTTATGTTTAAGCCTGTAGTTCATTTTGAGTTAATTTTTTTCTACTACTTTTATATTTTTGAGTCTTATGTTTAAGCCTTAATTCATTTTGAGTTGATTTTTTTATATGGTAAGAGATAGGGTGTTAAATTTTATTCTTCTGTATATGGATGTCTAGTTCTCCTATCACCATTTATTATAGAAGGTATCTTTTCCCCAGTGTATGTTCAGGCACCTTTGTCAAAAATCAGTTGGCTGTAAACACATGGGTTTACTTCTGGGTTTTTAATTCTGTTCCATTGGTCTATGTGTCTGTTTTTATACCAATATCATGCTGTTTTGGTTACTATTGCTTTGTAGTATATTTTAAAGTCAAATAGTGTGATGTCTCCAGTTTTGTTCTTTTTGCTCAGGATTGCTTTCATTATATAATCACAGGATCTTCTGTGAGTTCATATAATTTTCAAGATATTTTTTCTATTTTTGTAAAGATTATCATTGGTATTTTGATAGGGATTAAATTGCTTTAGATAGTATGGTCATCTTAGCAATATTAATTCCTCTGATCTATGAGCATGGGCAGTCTTTCCATTTGTTTGTGTTCTCTTCAAAATTTTTCATCAGTGTTTTCTGCTTTTCATTGTAGAGGTCTTTCACCTCCTTGGTTAAATGTATTCCTAGATATTTTTACTCTTTTTTTTAACTATTGTAAACGGGATTACTGTCTCAATTTCTTTTTCCACGAGTTATTGGTTTAAAGAAGTGGTACTGATTATTGTATGCGATTTTGTATCCTGCAACTTTACTGAATTTATTCTATCAGTTCTAAACATTTTTGTTAGAGTTTTTAGGGTTCTTTCAGTACACAAGATTATATCATCTGCAAAGAAGGACAGTTCAACCCCCTCTTTTCCAATTCAGATGTCTTTTATTTCTTTCTCTTGCTTGATTGTTCTGGCTAGGACCTCCAGCACTGTTTTGAGTAAGTTGGTAAAAGTGGGCATTCTTGCCTTGTTCCAGTCCTTAGAGGAAGGTCTTTTAGCTTTTCCCCATTTGGTACATTAGCTGTGAGTTTGTCATATATATCCTTTATAATGTTGAGGCATGTTCCTTCTATACCTATTTTGTTGAGAATTTTTATCATGAAGGGATGTTCAGTTTTATCAGATTTTTTTTCTGCATCTGTTGAGACGATAATACAGTTTTTGTCCTTCATTCTGTTAATGTAATATATCACATTTATTGATTTGCATATATTGAACTATCTCTGCATCCCTGGGATAAATCTCACTTAATTGTGGTATATCACCTTTTTGATGTGTTGTTGGATTCAGTTTGCTACTATTATGTTGAGAGTATTTTTTGCATCTATGTTCATCAGGGATATGACCAGTAATTTTCTTTTCTGTCGTTGTGTCCTTGTCCGTTTTGGTATCAGGGTCATACAGGCCTTGTAGAATGAATAGGAAGCATTCTTTCTCCTTCTTTTTTTTTTTTTTTTTTTTTGAATCATTTGAGAAGAATTGGTGTTAGCTCATTATAAATTTGGTAAAATTCAGGAGTAAAGCCATTCAGTCCTGGGTTTTTGTTTTTTGAGAGGCTGTTAGTGATGCAACCTCATTTCTCATTACTGGTCTGTTCAAGTTTTCTTTCTGGTTCAATTTTGGTAGGTCGTATGTGTCCAGAAATGTATCCCATTTTTTTCTAGGTTTTCCAATTTGTTAGTGTATAGTTGTTCTTAGCAGTCTCTAATAATCTTTTATATCTGAGTTGTAATATCTCCTTTCTCTTTTTTAAAATTTTATTTATGTGGGTTGTTTCTCTTTTTTCTTGGTTAGTGTAGCTAGCAGTTTATCAATTTTGTTTATCTTTACAAAAAATCACCTTTGATCTTTTATATATATATATATTTTTGTCTGTATTTCATTTAGTTCTGCTCTGGTCTTTATCATTTCTTTTCTTCTATTAGCTTTGGGTTGAATTTGTTTTTGGTTTTGTAGTTCCTTGAGGCATACCATTAGGTTGTTTATTTGAAATTTTTCTATTTTGTTGATGTAGGTATTTATTGCTATAAACTTCTTTCTTACCACTGCTTTTGCTATATCCCACAGGTTTTGGCATGTTGTGTTTCCATTTTCATTTGTTTCAGGAAATTTTTTATTTTATTTTTACCTTTTTCATTGACCTAATGGTCATTCAGGAGCATATTATTCAATTTCCATGTATTTGTAGTATTTCCAAAGTAACAAAAATCTTGTTATTGATTTCTAGTTTTATTCCATTGTGCTCTCAGATGATACTTGGTATAAATTTGATTTTTACAGATTTGTTGAGACTTGTTTTGTGGCCTAACATATGTTCTATCCTGGAGAATGTTCTGTTTACTAATGAGAAGAAAGTGTATTCTGCAACTGTTGAATCAAATATTTGGTAAATGTCTGTTATGTTCATTTGGTCTATAATACATATTAAATGCAATGTTTCTTTGTTGATTTTCTGTCTAGACTCTCTGTCTAATGCTGAAAGTGGAGTGTTGAAATCCCCAACTATTACTGTACTAGAGTCTATCTCTCTTTTTAGCCCTAATAATGTTTGCTTTATATATCTGGGTGTTCCCTTGCTAGGTGAATATATATTTACAGTTTTTATATTCTTTTCCTGAATTGATCTCTTTTATTATTATATAAGGGCCTCCTTTGTTTCTTTTTCTCTAATATAAATATAAAGAAAGTCTGTTTTCTCTAACATAAATATAGCTACTTCTGCATGCTTTTGGTTTCCATTTATATGGAATATTTTTCCATCCCTTCACTTTCAATCTGTGTGTGTATTTACAGGTGAAGGGAGTTTCTTGTAGACTGGAAATAGTTAGATATTAAGTTTTTTCAAAATCCATTCAATCAGGATGTATTTTAGTTAATGGATTTAAACAATTTACATTCAAGGTTATTATTAATAGGTGAGGTTTTTTGTAGTGATAGCGTTTGGCTTTTTTCTCATTTGTATATATGTTCTACCCATGAGTTTTATGCTTTCATGTGTCTTCACAATGGTAGATATCTTCCTTTTTGTTTTCAGATATAGAACTCCCTTGGGCATTTCTTGTAGGTCTGGTCTAGTGCCAATGAATTACCTGTTTTTGCTTTTTAAGGAAAGACTTTATATTTCTCCTTTAGTTTTGAAGGATAGAATTGTTAGGTAAAGTATTCTTTGCTGGAAATTTTTTCTTTCAGTGCTTTGAATATATCTCTCCATTCCCTCCTGGTCTTCACATTTCTGCTGAGCAATCCATTGTTAGTCTGATGATAATTCCCTTTTATGTAACTTGATGCTTTTTTTCTGGCTGCTTTGAGAATTCTCTTTGTCTTTGACTTTTGAGAGTTTGACCAAAAGGGGTCTTGGAGACCACTGTTGTTTGAATCTATGTGTATATCTTGGAGCTTCCTGTATCTGGATGTATATATCCTTTGCAGGCCTTCATAAGTTTTAAGCTATTATTTCATTAAATAGATTGTCTATGCCTTTTCCCATATCTTCTCCTTTAGAAACTACCAAAATTGAAACATTTGATCACTTTAACATGTCTCATATGTCATGTAGGCTTTCTTTCTTAAAATTCTGTATTTTTTGTCTGACTAGATTCTTTCAAAAGATTTTTCTTCAAGTTTAGAAATTCTTTCTTCTACTTGATCTAGTCTATTGTGAAAGTTCTTGATTGTATTTTTAATTTTATTCATATTATTTATAGCTCCAAAACGTTGGTTTTGTTTTTTTATTATTTCTGTCTCTTAATTAAATTTCTCATTCAGAACATGAATTATTCTTTGTTCTTTGTATTGGTTATCTGTGTTATCTTGTATTTCACTGATTTCAAAATACTAATATCAGTATTTTGAATCTTTTTCAGGCATTGCATAGACTTTCTTTTCTTTGGAATCTTACTAGATAATTATTGTGTTCTTTTGGACGTGTCATATTTTCTTGCATTTCCATGTTTCTTGTGTTTTTAAGTTGATACCTATGCATCTGTTGTAACAGTAGCTTCATCCAATTTTATGAATTTGCTTTTGTAGGTAAAGACATTTTCCAGTAGATATATTAGGTTGTTCTTGCATTGCTAAAGAGAAATACCTGAGACTGGGTATTTATAAAGAAAAGAGGTTTAGTTGGCTCACAGTTCTGTAGACTTTATAGGAAGCCTGATGCTGACAACTGCGCAAATTCTAGGGAGACCTCTAGAAGCTTACAATCATGGTGGAAGGCCAAGGGGAGCAGGCATGACCTGTGGTGAAAGCAAGGGAGGGGAGGTGCTGCACACTTTTAAAGAACCAGATCTCACAAGAATTCACTCACTATTGTGAGGACAGCACCAAGGAGATGGTGCTAAATAATTCAGGAGAAATTTGTCCCCGTGATCAAATTGCCTCTTACCAGGCCCCTTCTCCAACACTGAGGATTACATTTCAACATGAGATTTGGGTGGGGATAAATGTACAAACTATATCATATATCTATAGTGTTATTTGGGTAGGGTGCTTTGGCTTTGATTCTGGGTGGACACAGTAGTGTAGTCTGTGTATTTCTTCGGTTGTAATCAACATTATTGATATCTGTGAGTTCCTCGGTGGCTTAGGCTACAGCTTAGTGAAGACTGTGGTGAGGCTTTACTGGGAAGATGGGCACCAGGCTGATCAGTCCTCTGGCACCAGTGATGGCAGTGATGGGCCAGGTGTGTGGTCCTCAGGCTCCTTGGTGGTGTATGCTGGCACTGGCAGTTGTGAGCCCAGAAGGGGTTGGTCCTGCAGCCACCAGGTAGCATGCTAAAGTGACAGCAGTGCCAGGGGCAGGCCAGGTGTGTGGGTCCTGAGGACCCCAGGCAGCATGTGTGGCATTAGCAGTGGCAGTAGCATTGACAGTCCAAGCCTTGGGCTCCTGAGTGTCTCATGTGGGCACCAGTAGCAGTGGGCTGGACAGTTCAGTCCTTAGGCCCCAGGAGGCATGTGCAGGCACTGGTGGTAGACTGGACCGGCTTGTCCTTATACCCTTGCACTACAAGTATATGAGTCAGTAGTGGCAGTCAGAGTGAGCCTATACCAAGCCTCCTAGACTATGTACATGGGCAGTACAGTGGGCAGCTTGGTAATGGGTGGGGAGGGTTGCTCCCCCATCCTCCAGATGGTGCACATGGGTGCTAGCTTTGGTGGTTATGGGAAGGGTAGGCCTGTCTTGAGGTCCCTGCATGCTGCTCATGGGTGCCAGTGGCAGTGAGAAGGGCAAGCCCATTCCAAAATCCCTGGACAACATGCACAGACACTGGTGGTGGTGGGTGGGGCAGGTTGACCCCTAGGCTCCTGGATGATCCATTTGGGTGCCAGCAACAGCATTTGTATTGGGCCTGCCATCAGCTATTTGAGCAATTAAAAATTTCCTTTTTTAGTTCATTTCTGACTTCAGAATCTCTGAAAAGTTCTGTGTTTTCTGCACAATTCCCATAGCAGCTGTGACAGAGAAACAAAGGAGTATGAGTTTCTATTTCTCCAAGTGATCCTCAAGCCACATATCCCTTAAGAAAAATGATTACATGACCCTGACACCCTATGTGCTGCTAGTTAGATCAAGAGTAAGTTTCTGACTTAGGAAGAGACAATCCATAGGTTGGCCAATAACTAATAAGGTAGCTTGGTATAAGCACTCTCTCCAGCAGAGTTAATACCAACTATCAGAACCAAAAGATCTTTTTGGAAAGACTGAAAAATGAGAAAATAATCAGCAGAGGAAATGAGTACTTGGAAAGGAAACAGAAAAACTGAAATGCACAAGGAAAGAAGAAAAGAAGCAGCTGTGATGAAGTGGAAGTCTAAAAAAAGAAAGAAGAGAGGAGTATTGGCAGAGAGAGCAATGGTAAAGAAAGAGATCAACTGCATTACAAGTACGGTGAAATTGCTATGATAGGTAACACCAGTCATGAGCTTCTGAGAGGACCACTACCAGGATTTCCTTTCTCTGAGTCTCCAGTGTGGCAGTTGCAAGTACTGGTGTTAGAGATGCTGGAATATAGTAATTTTTGACAGGAAGATATCTTTTTTATTTTGAGGATTAAATGATATTTTGTTAATCTGTTTTACCCTAATCAAGGTAATTTATTAGTCTGATGTAACTAGGTTTTCCAATAACAATCAAAGTCTTTTGTGTTTAACTTTTATTTTAGGTTCAGGGGTACATGTGCAGGATTGTTATATAGGTAAACTGTGTGTCATGGGGGTCTGGTGTACAGATTATAAACATAGGACCCAGGTAATAAGCATAGGACCTGATAGGTAGTTTCTTTATCCTCTCCCCACTTTTTATGGGGTTGTTAGTTTTTTTCTTGTTAATTTGTTTTAACTTTTAATTTAAGTTTTTAAAATTTGTTTTAATTTTTAATTTGTTTTTTTCTTATAAATTTGTTTAAGTTCCTTATAGATGATGGATTAAGTTCCTTTGACAGATGCATAGTTTGCAAATATCTTCTATTCTGTAGGGTATCTGTTTATTTTGTTGATAGTTTCCTTTGCTGTATAAAAGCTCTTTGGTTTAATTAGGCCCCATTTGTCAATTTTTGGTTTTTGTTGCAATTGCTTTTGGCATCTTCATCATGAAATCTTTGCCAGGTCCTATGTCTAGAATGGTATTTCATAGGTATCTCCAAGGGCTTTTATAGCCTTAGGTTTTACATTTAGGACTTTAATCTATTTTGAGTTGATTTTTATATATGCTATAAAGAAAGTGTCCAGTTTCAATCTTCTGCATATGGCTATCTTGTTATCCCAGCACCAGTAACTGAAGAGGGAATCCTTTCCCCACTACCTGTCTGTGTTGACTTTGTTGAACATCAGATTGTTGGAGGTGTCTGACATTATTTCTGGGTTCTCTATTCTGTTCCATTGGTCTGTGTCTGTTTTTGTACCACTATCATGCTATTTTGGTTACTGTAGCCTTGTAATATAGTTGGAAGTTGAGTAAGTGATGCCACCAACTCTGTTCTTTTTGCTTCGGACTTGCTTTGACTATTCGGGCTCTTTATGGTTCCAAATGAATTTTAAAATAGTTTTTTTCTAATTCTGTGAAGAACTTCATTGGTAGCTTGATAGGAAAAGCGTTGAATCTATAAATTGCTTTGGCCAGTATGGTCATTTTAACATATTGATTCTTCCTACCTATGAGCATAGAATTTTTGCCATGTGTTTGCGTCACTCTGATTTCTTTAAATAGTGTTTTGTAATTCTCATTGTAGAGATCTTTCACTTCCCTAGTTAGCCATATGCCTAGGTATTTTATCCTTTTGTGGCTATTGTGAATGGGATTGCTTTCCTGATTTGGTGCTCAGCTTGGATGTTGTCGTATAGGAATATTGCTTGGATATTGGTGTGTAGGAGTGCTACTGATTTTGGACATTGATTTTGTATTCTGAAACTTTGCTAAAGTTGTTTATCAGATCAAGGAGCTTTTGTTCAGAGACTATGGGGTTTTCTAGAATCATATTATTTGCAAACAGGAATAGTTTGACTTCCTATTTTCCTATTTGGACCCCTTTTTGTTTGTTTGTTTCTCTTGCCTGATTGCTCTAGCCAGGACTTCCAATACTACGGTTGAATAGGAGTAGTGAGAGAAGCAATCTTGTCTTTTTCTCATTTTCAAGGGGAATGCTTTCAGCTTTTGCCCATTATAATGTTGGCTGTGGGTCTCTCATAGATGGCACTTATTATTTTGAAGTATGTTCCTTCGATGCCTAGTTTATTGAGGATTTTTAACATAAAGAGGTGTTGAATTTTATCAAAAGCTTTTGTTGCATCTATTGAGATAATCATGTAGTTTTTGTTTTGGTTCTGCTTATATGATGAATCACATTATTGATTTGTGTATGGTGAACCAACCTTACATCTTACGGAAGAAACCTACTTGATTGTGGTGGATTAACTTTTTGACATGCTGCTGGATCTGATTTGCTAGTATTTTGTTGAAGATTTTTGCATCTATGTTCATCAATGATATTGGCCTGAAGTTTTCTATTTTAAATTGTGTCTCTGCTAGGTTTTGGCATCAGGGTGATGCTGACCTCATAGAATCAATAGAGGAGGAGTTCCCCCTCCTCAACTTTTTGGAATAGCTTCAGTAGGAATGTTACCAGCTCTTCTTTACACATCTGGAAAAATTTTTCGGTGAATCTGACTGGTCCTGGCTTTTTTGGGTTGGTAGGAACTTTTACATTATTACTGATTTAATTTCAGGACTTGTTATTGGTATGTTCAGGGATTCAATTTCTTCCTAGTTCAGTCTTGGGAATTTGTGTGTGTCCAGGAATTTATCTGTTTCTTCTAAATTTTTTAGTTAGTGTGCATAGAGGTATTCCTAGTAGTCTCTGGGGGTATTTTGTATTTCTGTGGGGTCAGTGGTAATGTCTCCTCTGTCATTTCTGATTATGTTTATTTGGATCTTCTTTTCTTTCTTTATTAGTCTAACTAGCAGCTTGTCTATCTTACTAATTTTTTCAAAGAACCAACTCCTGGATTTGTTGATCTTCAGTATTTTTTTTTTTGGTCTCAATTGTCTTCAGTAGTTCAGCTCCGATTTTGGTTATTTTTTGTCTTCTGCTAGCTTTGGGGTTGGTTTGCTCTTATTTCTCTAGTTCCTATAGTTGTGATGTTAGGTTGTTAATTTGAGATCTTTCTAACTTTTTGATTTGAACATTTAGTGCTATACACTTCACTCTTAATGCTGCCTTAACTGTGTCCCAGAGATTCTGGTATGTTTTATCTGTGTTCTCATTGGTTTCAAATAATTTATTGTGTTCTGCCAGAAAGATATATTAAACCACTTTTAACTGATCATTTTTCCTCGACCAAGAACTGCAATTACATAGTCTGACAATAAATGTATGCTTACAGGTTCAAATGTATGAAAAAAGAACTATTCAGAAAAATTTATCCTCATGCTTAGTGTTGGACAGTTTTAGCTTTCTGTATAATATTAAGGACACACTATATTTAATGATTATTTTCTACTTTAAAGTTTTAGAAAGTTACTCAAACTAAACACTTCTGTGGGAATTGTGAACACTCTTCTTTCACAAATATCTTTATCTTCCTAAATTCATCCACTTATGTATGATACTTACTTTAAATGGGAAAGCAGAGAGACATTGCCTAGTTTCTTTAAAAATAATTTTTTGGAAACTCTGAAGTTTCTTTTATGAATAAAAAACGTATTTACGCTTTTTTCCTCCCTAGGACTATTAAACACTGTGTGGTAGTCCTTTATCAGCAGTGTTTATACTGCATGATTTTGTTTATTTAGATGGTTGTAGAGTGTAAAATTACAGGTTTGGTGGTTTGTAACCAGAATTTTCTTCTCCACTTTCACCCTCCTTTTACTTGAATTTTAAAGGTTGATTTATGCTTTGGCGGGGGTGGGGATATGTTTTTGTTTTCCTCTGTAAAGCAGATGAAGATTATGTAAACTTCCCAAGGAATGTCCCATCGATTGATAATTGGGAAGAATTCCTCTTCACTGTGGAGCTGCACAATTTTCAAGTCAAGTCATATAAAATCTTGGGTATGGCTGCAGAGAGGATTTATAATATCTACGGCTTTTACATACCATAATGGTTCATTAACTTGTCGTTAATCCTTCTCAGAAGGGATCCTATTCTCTTTTTAATTTAGGAAGCAATTTAGGAAGGCTGATTGACTCAAAGCAGGGGAGGATATCAATTTAGTTCATTTATTCTCTGTGTGAGATACATATAAATCTACTTTGAAAGAAGAATCTATAACGGGGTTGTTCACCTTTAGTTCTCTAAATAGGTGTGTTGCTACGTACGCTATGTCAAACTCTTGACTGTTCTCAGCTCATCTGAATTTTGTGCTGCCCACACTCTTAAATTTCATGGACTCTTGGAAGCTAAAGTCAATCTTCCTTTCATAAGTCTGTATGGCATTATAATTGTAGAATCCACCCAGCCCATGCACATCTATGTGGTATCAATTATATTAGTTCTTATTTGTATTTTTGTTTTGGAACGCCAGGAAGTTCTGACTTTTTATTTTATTTGCAAGTAACAGAAAATCAACTTCGATTAATTCAGACAGCCAAAATAGGCAAAGGGATGCATTGGTTAATGAAAACTAAGGATCGAAGAAACAGGAAGGATGCAAATGCATCTGACCTTAGATCAACAGGACATCTTGGCCTGATTTCTGCAAGATCTCTTCTCTCTCTCTCTCTCTCTCTCTCTCTTTCTTCCTCACCTTGACTCACTTTTGCTCTTCTCAGGGGATTACTTCATTCTCTTTCACTGAAGACTTACCTTCTTCACGAGGTAAGCTGGAGGTGTGGGATGTAAGCTGACAGCTTCTCAATTTCCCATTGTGTAGTTCTTATGCACTAGAGAGGTACTCAGTCTCTTCTTTACCTGAGGGTTGAAATTGCTCAGGAAAGAGCTTTGAATGACTCAATCTGAAGAAGGTGTCCATCCCTGAACTAATTAAAAAAAAAACTAATCAACAGTGCTGCCTTATAAGAACTTTGTGGTTTTCACAGGAACCACAGGCTGGACTGAAGAGGGGAGAGGAGATTAGGAAAAAAGTTCCAGAGGAAGAGGAGGAGCAAGGGCAGTTGGTATTGACAGAAAGAGGAAACAGTACAACAGTACATGCCCACTAGAGAAACAATACATGTCCGTGTCGTATAGCTATCTAAATACAAGAGTATTCTTTATCTTTGTTTAAGTAAATGAGCTGACATATGCTAATTTCTCACTACCCTACATCCACTTCAGAATTGTTTTTTTCTCCTTTTATTATGTGGGGAAAAAAATAAGCTTATTTGTATGTACTTGATAATTCAGACTTTTTTATGTTATAAAACGTTGTCTCATAAAATTCAGCTTTTTCCTTCATTTATTTGTTTGTTCATTGACTGCTCCTGGCTCCACAAAAAAGTTTGAAGTGATTTAAAGAAAACACATTCAGACCCCTTCCATTATGTTGGTGTGCTAAAAGTAAAACAAATCCTTCACATAGCCTGGGCTGAAAATAAACTATGATCTCAAATGCAGACTCAAAGCATCATCCTGAAACCCACCCTGCAGAAGTCTCATAAAACTGCCATTTGAGTCACTTTTTATTTCTTCAGACTTTACTCTAAAGGTTATGTAAGCATTGTGCAGCCCATGGCTCATCTCAATAATGGGTAAAGGAAAACTTCAAAAATCTCCCAGGAATTTCCTTTGGTTATAAATTAATAGAAAGGGTGGAATTTCTGACAGTCAATGGATAAATTTGACAAAGGATTACTCATTAAAAACACAAACAAAAAGAAACCAAAGCCACCCTGGTTTTGAGAACTGACCTCGCTAGCAAGATTTTTTTTTCCCTTTTCTTCCCCTTTTGCCCTTTTTTGGATGGCTCTAAAGCATAAGGTACTGTTGAAAAATTGAACCGAGCAATTATTTTAGCACACCTTTCTTGCTTTGCTTTCTCCAGCATTCATCTTTTCAGGAATAGTTGCAGAGTCTGTCCTGATAGGCAGAGAACATTGCCACTGCAGGGCACTTTGGCATACTTTATTTATGTAGTCGACCTACACTCATGAGAACCTACTGGGTGGCAGGTACAGTTCTAGATGCTGAGGTTACATTCTGGAACAATCAGAGCAAGTGACAGTCTCCATAACATTCATAATATTCTCTGGCTTCTCTTCTTCCTTTTTTTTTTTTTTTTTTTAACTTGATCTCGTTTGGTTATCACATACAAATTTCCAAATGTATAACTTCCAAATATGTAGCTCCATGTGTCTAATAGAGTCCCATAAATCTGATGGCATGGAAATATGTCTGCATTTCTAGTTGCCACTTCAAATTCAGTACTTTCTAAAAAGGAATCATCGCCACCTGCCTTCAGTGTCCTCCTTCCCTAATGTTCTCTACATTTGGTAATTATGGCTTCTCTATCCCCAGCCGGTCACTCAGACTTAAAATCCCAGACACCATTCTAATGGCTTCAGACAGGTCTTTTTGTCTTCAGTGTTTCATCTCTCTGCTCCAGATTAAATATTGGTGCCAGAGGAAAATTCATGACAAAAACAACAGCTAAATTAGAGCATATATGGGAGATAATTTTGTAAACTTTGAAAGAGTGTCCCATGCTGGCTTTTGTTTGCTTGTTTATTTAACTGACTATGTTTCTATTCAGCTGAGGGATTTTCAAAGTCTTGATCTGGATGTTTGAGGCCCTATAAGATCTACTCTTTGTCTACATTTTAATTTTAATTATTTGCTTTCAAATTTTCTATGAATTGGATGACTTTAATTGTTCACTGTATCCTTCACAGCCACAATGAAGACACTTCTTGCTCAGATCATGCTTTTCCTTTGTCCTGGAATTCATATCTCCCAATACACTTCTTCAATACACCTTTTGCCAGCAACCACTTAACTCTGCCAGAAAGAGAGGCCATGTAGTAGGAGTAATGGAATTCCACAAGGCACAGGATAACTGTGGCTTCATGGGTCAGTTAACGTAAACCTTTATTTGAAAATGTCAGTCGTAAGGAGGCTAGAAAGAAGTGTTCTAATTTGGGGAAGGAGGATGAGGTTTTATGAGACTTTAGTGGTAAGGGGCCAGTCCATGAACACTAGTTTCAGACATAGGACTAAAGAGATTGTTCTTGCAGTGCGGATATTTGGACAGTCTGGAGTTTATTGAGAGTGGTGGGGAGGATGTGTTAGGGGCTAAGGTCATTGGCAAGAAGCAGTGGGGAGAAGCAATGCAGAGAAAGAGGACAGGAGGGCTGCAAGGGAAAATTGTCAGGCCTCAAGTCCTTCATGGTCTCTCACAATGCACTCCTATCTCCACTGTGGATTTGCCTTAGGGCAGAAAGCTAATAAGATCGCTTCCAAATCTCAGAGACTAACCTCAAAATTTCCAGTAAAGAGAAAAATAAACGAAAGTCTGTGTTGTAAAAATTTTTTGTGGTTGATTTAACTTGCACAGACAAAGAACAACTGAAATCTTGAAATTTCCCAAAGATTTATTGTTTGTGCTTGTCAGTACACCTGAGCAAAATCAAACTCTTAAGAATTATCTAATCTAACTTTACAGGTGGCTTCAGGTAGAAATAAACATCTAAATGCTTAGGGGCAAGTCAGGTGTAAAATATGCTTTGTGCAAATGCCTAATGAAGTTTGACATGACGTGCTTTATTATAACAATGGATGATCTGATGGTAAGGGCCCTTGGGCTTTTGAGGCTCATGGGTGTCAATTTTGGGAACAAGGGTAAAAGATTTTATCTTCAAGCTTCACTATTATGCTTTATTTTGAGGATCTCCTTAGAAATGATTTTAGTTGTTGTGCAACAAAATACAGAAGACCTGTCATAGCATTTTTATAGGTAAGATCCAGGATTTTCATCAAGCTATAAATTTATCTTATGATATTTAGTCTGTATAAACTCAATTTTTGGAATGAATATAATAAAGCTAGATGTTTATTTCTTGGTTGCTCATATAAACTTTCCATTTGTATTTGTAACAGATTTCTCAAATTTGGAATGTTTTATATTGAACTCCTGCTCTGTCCACCAACCTGAAGACATTTCCATCTCAGAAAGTGGCACCAGCCTCTTCCAGTTGCTCAGGCCATAACCTTGGAATTATCCTTGACTCCACTCTTTCTCTCATGTCCCAGCATTCAAATGATAGGCACATCCTGTTGATTCTCTCTTCAAAACATATCCAGAATCCAATCACTTCTCATTCCCTTCACCACCACCTTCCTGGTTCAAGCAATCATCACTGGTGGCCTCGTTGATATTTTGGACTCCCTGCTTCGCTCTTACACTATAGTGTCTACTCTCAATAGAGAAGTCAGAGTGATCCTTTAAAAGTCTCATTTCTTCTGCTTATAACTTTCCAAGAACCTCCCATCTCTCCCAGAGTAAATAAAAGTCCTTCAAAGTCTTCCAAGGTCCTAGAAAATCTACCTGCTTCCCTCAGCATCTCATTCATCTCTCTGTCCTCACCTCCTGGTACTCCTTCCCTTGCTGGCCTTCAGCCACATTGCCTTCCTTGCTCCTCTACCATTCTGGAGGTGCTGTTGGCAACCTCTGTGGCTCTTTCCTCCATCCTGAGTTTTCTGCTCCTGACCCCATAGGACTCAGCATAAGAACTAGCAGTCTTCAATCTAGCAGTGTACTGTCACCAAGAGAGAACCTTTCCTATCGCACTCCTTTGAAGTACCCTGTTCAAGTCACATGTTTCCTCTAAGCATGAAGATCAACTAAATAATGTGTGATGAAGACAAAGGAAAGGAAAGATGGGGATGCCTAATAAAACTACAAAGTAATGAGAACGGAGCCATAGCTGCTGATGAGATTACTTCTAAAAGTACCTCATATTTATGTTTCAATCTTACCTTTCATTAAAGGTAGGAATTTCATGTGAGCCTTTCTGTACCATTTAGTAGAGAGGCAACCATTTGAGATTTCCAGTAGATAGCATAGTTTAGCCAAGCTCTTGAAACACAAACATATGAAGAATATGGTTTCTAGGCATCCAACAAAAGCTGCCAGGGCAGGGTTTCCTTCCAGTTTCTGAGAAACTCTGGTTAGCTTTGGCAGCTAGAAGTGTTTTCATCATTGACACCTCTAGCCTATGCAAACAATTGAATAGAATCATGAATTTTTAAGGTCTTAGAATCTGACCAAAGAATAAAAGAAATCAAATAGCTAAAATAAAAAAGTACATGTTCTGTGAGGCCCTAATTGAGAAGCACTGATGAAATTCACCAAAACAAGCATTGCTATTTTAAGTGTGTATTCTATTTTTTTTTTCTTCTTTTGAGACAGGCTCTCACTCTGTCACCCACTTTAGGGCAGCGGCACTCATGCAATCCTCCAACCTCAGTCTCCCAAGCAGCTGCAACCACAGGCATGTGCCACCATGTCTGGCTTTTTTTTTTTTTTTTTTTTTGTATGTTTTGTAGAGATGGAGTCTCACTATGCTGCCCAGGCTGGTGTCAAACTCCTGGGCCCCAACAATCCTCCCAACTCAGCCTCCCAAAACGCTGGGATTGCAGACTTGAACCACCATGCCTAATCCCACATTTTCTTTTTCTTTCTTTTTTTAACTTTTACTTTCAGTTCAGGGGTACATGTGCAGGTTTCTTAGATAGGTAAACTCCTGTCATGAGGGTTTGTTAATTAAAGAAGAGTATGCACAGGATCCATCTCTAGTTGCTTTTCAACAGTGATTCAGGATAAAGATCAAGTTTCCAGGACTGACTACATATGTGCTTATCCTTTGGGAACATAGGAAAGGAACTCTTACGATGCCAAATATTCACAGAGAGCAGCCAGGAAAGAAAGAGCCCAGAAGAAGAATGAACTGGGCAACAAAAGGTACCCCAAAGTGCTTAAAGTTAATAGTTGAACATCTCCCCAAACTAAGCTTAATAATTTTAAGAGGTAACAGAAGTAAAAACTGATTGACATTAAACCTCACTTGTTTTTCAGATGCACTGTGATTTTTGCTTGACTTTATCAATAAAAGCGTTATCTCTGTCTCTTATAGTCAATTACTAAATCATTTTAAAATGGTCAAATTTTGTCAGTGCCAAAAATTGGCATTCCTTCTCCACAGTTTTCATATTTTCCATACTCTATGAGCTTCCTGAAATTCATAGCAAGAATTCTTGGCAACTTAGTGTTAATTTTATTTCTTGTTAAACATATGTATTTTTTTATTTGAAATACATTTTAATCACATAGTAAATTCTCATGTGTGAAAAATATTTATTTTTTAATAAAAGTAATGCATGTATGTGATTAAAATATAAACCACTATAAAAGGGTTTAAAATGCAAAGCAACAGTCTCCCACTCTCACCTCCCACTCTGACTCCTCCTTTACCTTCCTTGAGGCTCAAAGAGAACCACCTTTATTTCTTCCAGGTTCCTTGTATAGCTTTGGATTATAATCCTACATGCTAGTTTTTGATGTATTAGTTATAGTCATAATCTATTATTAGCTCCTCAGTCTGATGTATTATAATTTAGCTCCATTAGACATTTACATTGCCAATTTTTGTTTCTCTCTCAGTTGCTTTTTATTTTTGTGTTTATTAACTATAAGCCTTATCTCTTGACTCCAATTCACTATTCCTCCCCACTTTTAGTCATTTGTATTTATATATTTATATTGCCAAATCTGATAACATTTCATTTTTGTTCTGTGTCAATGAATACTTGTGTGTGTTCTTGTTTCAGCTGACCCCTGTTGAGGCCCTACTATTACTTTGTATAAAGTAGCTCATTCAAGCCTCACAAGACTATAACATAGATAACTATTGTTATTCTCATGTTACAGAAAAGAAATTGAGTAACATAGAAATTAAGTAAATTTCTGGATGCACACAGCCAGTATGATTTTTAGAGCCTGTATTTCTAATAATTGTATAATGTGAAATCTTCACGTTGTCTATTAAATTTGAAAGTCATTAACCACTATTTACACTTTAATGGCAGTAAGTCCACCTGTAGCACCAAGTGGTGTACTATCATTACATTTAGTTTCTTACTTGGTTTGTTTTGTTAAAAGTTCCCAAATGCTTTTCCTTCTTTCTTACGTTGACTGCCTTTCTGTCTACTAAATTATTTTAATACAAAAATAATATTAAATCTCCTTTTTCCCCCCTTGATATCTTTCTCCCAAAGCCTTTCATTATCCTGCTCCAAGTTGTTCTAATTTCTCTTTATTGTGCTTGTTGCCCAAGCCTCTCCTGGACGGGATCATCTTTCTAGAGCTTATGTTTTCCTTTATCTTGGTTTAAGATCTCATCATGCTACAACATACCCTTCAATAATATTCTAAGAAATGGCAGCAGAAAGTATCTTCCAGAGGCCTTAAGGTTTACCAAATGTGTCCTTCTTTGGACAGATAGTTTGACTACTTATACTATTCTAAGTTAAAAGTAATTTCCACTCACAGCTTTGAAGACATTGCTCCATTATCTTTTAGCATTCAAAATTGGTGAATGGATGACTGATGCCAAATTTACACTTATTATGTTGTTGATGTCCTGTTTCTTCCCCTGGAAACTATTAGGATAACTTTCTCCTTGGGATTCTGAAATTTTTAACACTATGACAGTGAAGATAAGAGCAGGCTCAAATGGTCAATGGACTGAGGACCACTGGGCTTTTTTAGTCAAAAGTCATTTATCTCCCCCTCTGAGAAATCTCTTCTTTTTATTTCCTTCCCTCTGTTTTCTCCGTTCTCTTTCTAAAATTCCTAAATATAAGATGTTGACCTTTTAAATAAATACAGATGTTAGTATGTGTCTCAACTTTTCTCTCATATTTTCTTCTTTTGATGTTTATCTTTCTTCTAGGTTTACTCAACAATCTCTTCTAATGATTCCATTTTTCTTTCATTTCAGAAAACATTTTTTTAAGTATCTAGAGATATTTTTGTTCTCTAATTGTTCTTCTCTTTTTTTGTAGCAGTCTGCTTTTGTTTTGGATGTAAAATCTCTCATTTCTCTAATATTAATTACAAGGATTTTTTCCCCCTAAATTCTGAACTAACTATGTTTTCTCCAGGATCACTTTTTTCTTCTTGTTAATTTTGATCTTTTTCTTTATTTATTGCAGAATTTTCTCATTTAGTGAGCATTGTTTGCTTGTTTGTTTGTTTCTATTGAAGCTGGAGGCCATACAAGAGTCCATCTATGGGCTCTATGAGAGTGGGTGGGGTTTACCAACTGGCAAGATACATTAAGGGTGAGTGGTTCTGGAATCAGCTCTCACGCTAGGGGTCTTCAAAATGACACTACACCGAGGGCATTTGCTCCAGTGCGCTTCCTGGTTGTCTGGTTCTCCTTAGAGTGTTCACTTAATACCATGAGTAGAGACCTTTCTTCTTTGTTTGCTGCAGAAGTACATCCCTAGCTTCCCGGAGTGCTGCATACAGGGGAGGAGAGGGCTATGTCAGGGTAGCCTGTTCTTTATTTGGTCCTTTTATTAACCTCCTATTCTGTGTCTCCTGTTTCATTCCCATTTTCTGCTCTCCCTGTAATCCTAAGAGCCACACTCATCTGGTGCTGTGCAGGACCAATGGGCATGTTTCTTGCCTACAACCCTCTCCCCTTGCATCTCGGGCTTCAGCTTCTTCTCTTCCACCTTAACAAACATCAATCATCCTTACACTTCTGGAAAAATGCTGACAGCTCTACTGTGATGATGGCTCCCTTACTGCTCTCCTCATCGTCACAAACTTACACCTTTACTATTGATGTTCAGAGACTACAGTCTTCACTAGCAGAATGTGCTGGGTGCTGTGGGTCGGCTACTGTACATTGTATGTCAACTTTTTTCCTCAAAATGTAACCCTCTGCTGGTACTGAAGCTATTCCTTTCCAGTTCTCATTGTTCTTCCACCTCCATTTAAATACATCAGAATTCCCAGTGAGGAGGCTTAGGTATGAGGTGTTTTTTTTTTTTTTTTTTAATTCTGTGGAGGATTGTAATATGCAACTGGGGCTGAGAACCACCAGTCCTGCTGTAGACACAGAGAAGGCAAGTGGCAGACCATCTCAGGGCTGATATTTGTCTCTTCGTATGACCTAAATCAAATTTCCTGACTTTACAGACATTTGTGAAAGACTTACTTAATTATATATGAATAGCCTAACCAAAGTTTACGGAGTTCCCTATCAAGCTACTGAAGTGTTATTATCAAGTTCTGTTAGTGGTCAAATACAAGTAAGTGTGTTTAACAGTCATAGGATGAGGACATTGCTGAGTTCCGCAAGTCCATGGTGTGATGAAAAATCTCCCGTGGTGCACATTCACAGGAAACTCAGGTCTCTGTGGACACTCATGAATGAAGTAATGTTACATTACTTTTAAATTTTGTGTAAGGAAAAGTATGTATTTCTTACTTTATGCATATATCTGACAATGTCCAGTCAATTCTGCCAATGAATTACTAATATGATTAAACTCCCACAAGATGCTATTGTAAACATACATTTTTAAGTGTTTACGTTTACAAAACTTCTACTTGGAGCATGATTGGTTTCCCTTGGCTAGAAAGTTCTGAGTTCTCTGTCCATACCCCACTTTTAAGTGAAACCTGCCATTCTCTGAAAGATAAATTTTCTCACTATGAAAAAATCCTGGAATTCTAGTGTGCATCACCTGGTGGATTTATTGGGAATGCAAAATCCTGAGCCTCAACTCCAGAAAGTCAGAATCAGAAGATCTGGGCTGGGGCCCAGAAATCTGCATTATATCAAGTTGTCCATATTATTCAGATGTAGAGGGTACTTGGACCTTCCTTTGAAAATGCTACTCTAAGGCATCAAAGAGAAAGAGGCAGAGTAGTTAATAAACGTGTGCCTTCTGATAAATAATGGGAAATAGATCAGAGAAAATCCATATGTAAAGGTCTCTAAAGTACCCGAGTCCCACTGGGGTTAAGTTGGTGGTAATTGCTCACATTATACATATACATTATATATCTGAAAGGATATTGATGTCATTATCAGGTTAATTTCATTTTTTTTAAAGAAAAACTTATTTATTTAGGTAAAGAACTTGCACCTATCAAACTACCAAACTTTGAAATGACAATATTTTACTTTGATATGTGAAATACTAATTCCACAGAATAATGTATCTTCTGCACACTGATCAATTTGTCTCTTCTAAACACAAAAGGTATGTAGCCTCAATATGACCTTTGAAAAATAAATTTCAGTTTTCATACTTGCCTTTTTCCAAGAATATCTCTTATATTCTGCACCCTTGTGTTCTAGTGCATTATGTCAGGGCAAACTGCAGACTCAAAAGTGAGCAGAGAAGCATGTTGAAACTAGAAGTCTTTTTTTTTTTTTTTCTGTCAACTATTTTCCTGAAAGGAAAGATCACCAAAGCGAGCTATTTGGTTAAATGTAAATATTTAAATAAAGGCAAGATTACATTTAAGCCATTTTATTCATTTTTCTGAAAACCTGCTATTTTTCACTGTATTATAAATGTAGGCAGGCAGAAACCTGCAAACATGAACTCTGAGGCAAGAGAATGTGGCAGAAGTCTTTGTTAGATTCTTGAAGAAGATTGGCCCGTCTTCCTCCAGTGTCTATCCACCAGACAAGTAGTTATGATGGCTTTATAGATATTAATTTCTGCAGGGAAGTTACTCACCCTGATTGAAAAGCCTAATGTGATTGAACTCTAAATAACCATGGCCAGACGCCAAGTGAAATTTCCCCTTTCCCCCCTCCGTCTTGCCTATTTTCACAATCCTGGACAAGGGCTGTTTCAAATTCTACTCCCCACCCACTCATCCCTCTGCTAGTTAAAGCAAATGCCCTTGCTTTCCCTCCCTTGAATTGTTTTCCCTAGCTTGCATTTCTTACTGAGCTATGTTTGTGGCCAGTATTCAACAGCTAAAATGTAGACTGATTTAGCAGGGTTTAGATCTGCTCAGCTTGCAGTTAAAAAATATTTTTTAATTCAAAAATGATTAATCTCTTAGTATGCGTAAAAATTGTCCCTTTTTTTGGCTAGTCACACAAGAAAGAAGAGAAAACAGAGGAGGCAAAATGAAAAAGAAGGGGTGCCTGGACAACCTCCACGATGAGGCCAGTCCTGGGTCTGTCGTTGAACCCTTGACCCTCCTGTAATCTACCAGTTTGTTCACTCTTCAGAGCTTAGAAATGGGCTTAGGTTTTCTCTCTTCATTATTTATCTCATTATTTACTTTTAAAAAAAGAATCAATTTATCTACAAAAGATTATGAACAAAAAGTAAAATTAAAATCAAGACAAAAAAGTTGAATTATTCACATGTATTTAATAGAGTGATGAGAGCATGCTAAGTCTTAAGCCAAGCATATATTAGTATGTCAATCATTTTTATTCATTAAAAAATGCATTTACTCATTGTTCACTGTATGCCAGGCACTGAGTTGAAACACAGGTCCCCCTGATTCATCTCATCCAAACTTAGGAAACAGTGTAATCTTCATTTCTGCCTGCCACTTGTATTTATTCACTTTATCCTACAAAAAGTTTTTCATTTTCTTCTCTTTGCTCTGACAAAAGAATATTTCCTGTGTTTTCAAAATCTTTTAGAATGTCACAATGTATAATGAATTCTCAGACTGTGGTGTCTGCTGGAATGGGACTGTCATACAATGTCTCAGTCTATTTGGAGGATAGAGGAATCAAAATATCACAATCCAGCGTTGTAATCATATTTGTAATTTCAAGTTGAGGTTTTTTTTTGTTTTTTTGTTTTTTGTTTTTGTTTTTGCCTGATAGGTAACAATAACAACAACAACAACAACAACAACAATTTCCTACTTTTTTTTCCTGGGCACTAATGGTATAATGTGAGTACAGACAACAGAAACTACTGATAATCAAAATATTTCCTTTTGGTTTTAATTTTTTTCTTTTATCTGCAATAGAACACGAGCTTGCCTTTGTTTTGCAATACTTCAAATTACAATATTTCAAATCTATGAAAATAGGTTGGTTCTCTCCCAGTCCTATGATTGAATTCTCTGGCCCAGGAGTAGGAAGGGGCTGCTCCATCACAGGCTGCTGCAAGCCCCACAGCAAGCAAAGCTGACATGGAGAGGTATTGATGAGGTAATTAGGCTTATGAGTGAGGACCAAATAGTGTCAAATAATGTCATTCTATCCTTTTTCACTAATATTTAAAAGCTAGGGGATGGGGAGTTTTGACCATTTCCTTCTAGTACCCACAAATTACAAGCATTGCATTCCAAACTTCTGTTGCCAGCCTAGGTTTACAAAATAACTCAGGGATTAGATTAGCAATGAAAGGTTTGGGAATATGACCTAAGATTTTGACTAATTGAATGCTCTTTCCATTACAATACAATATCCTGATCTTTTGCTAGAATTTATTTTTTGTAGGTTATACAGGCAAATAAAAGGATCTTTTATGGAATCCCTAATAGAATCCTTTAACTTTAGTCTTCAAGATGCAGCAGGGCACCGTGGCTCATGCCTGTAATCCTAGCACTTTGGGAGGCAGAGGCAGGTGGATCACAAGGTCAGAAGATTGAGACTAGCCTGGCTAACACGGTGAAACCCTGTCTCTACTAAAAATACAAAAAATTAGCCCAACGATGTGGCATGCGCCTGTAGTCCCAGCTACTCGGGAGGCTGAGGCAGGAGAATCGCTTCAACCTGGAAGGCGGAGGTTACAGTTAGCCGAGATCATGCCACTCCACTCCAGCCTGGGCGACAGAGCAAGACTCTGTCTAAAAAAAAATTAAGAAAAAAAGAAAAAGATGCAAGTCTGAGCAGCTGTCACAAGCAGCCAGTTTTCAGTTAGAGATGTGTATGGACACAAAGGCAAGGCAGAGGTTGGAAGAAGTAAGAAGGAATCTTTTCCTATTCTTCCCTGTCCTGCCCCAGGCCAAAATGTACCCATGACTCTCTCATTTCAATATCAATTTTGAAGGAAAAATTAGCACCTGCAGAATAGCTGAATATTCACAGAAGCACTGCTCTTCCTTTTAGCACCTGCACAATCTGAAATCCAAAACAATTGGAATCTTCGTTCATTAGATCAAACCACAGGGTTTAAAAACAGCTTTATGAAGAGAGAGGCTAAACTACTGCTCTAAGTCATTTCCTAACCTACGCTACAATCAGGTCACAAAACCTGACAAATTTAAATGCAGTTTACCTTGCTTTCAAAATCAAAATCACAATGAGATATCATCTCACCCCAGTGAGAATGGTTATTATCAAAAAGACAAAAAAATAGCAAATGCCAGGGAAGGTGTGGAGAAAAGGGACCTTTTATACATCATCAATGGGAATGTAGTATACAGCCACTGTGGAAAACAGTAGGGAGAAACCTCAAAAACACTAAAAGTAGAACGACCATTTTATCCAGCAATCCCACTGCTGGGTATTTATCCAAAGGAAGAGAAATCAGTATATCACAGGGGCATCTGCACCCCCATATTTATTGCAGTAGTATTCCCAACAGCCAAGATATGGCATCAACCTCAGTGTCCCTCAATGGATAAATGGACAAAGAAAATGTGGTATATATACACAATGGAACACTATTTGGTCCTAAAAAAGAAGGAAATCCTGTCATTTGCAGTAACATGGATGACCTTGGAGGACATTATGTTAAGTGAAATAAGTCAGGCACAGAATGATAATTACCACATGTTCTAGTTCATATGTGGGAGCTAACAAAGTTGAGCTCATAGTGGAGAGCAGAGCTGTGGTTACTGGAGGCTGGGAAGAGTAGTAGGGAGGGAGTGATAGGAAGAAGTTGGTTAAAGGATACAAAATTACAGCTACATAGGAGGAACAAGTTCTGGTGTTATACGTCACTGTAGGGTGACTATAGTTAACGATAACTTATGGTATATTTTCAAATAGCTAAAAGATAGGATTTTGAATGTTCCCAACACAAAAAAAATGATGGATATGCCAATTACCCTGATTTGATTATTACACATTATATACATGTATCAAAATATCACTCTGTACCCTGCAAATACACATAATTATAATGTGTCAATTAAAATTTTTTTAACTTAAAAAACTTGCTTTTACTTATTATCATAAATATACAATAATTATTATATTCCTGGTTCATGACCATCTTTTCCCTTTAAATGCTGCATTCTATTGAAATTTAAGAAACACTAAATGCACAAAGTTCTCAAACTAAAGGCCAATCAAGCACAAATATTTACTTTAAAATAATTACTTTTGTAGAAAAAAAACTAAATGATCTAATGAATATGAAAGATGTTTGAAAAGTTTTTAAATGCTAAGAATGAAATGTCAGTTGCTTGATCATCATTGTCAGAAATGTCTTCTGGTACAGCACTTATCACTTGATAAGATGTACATAAATGACTCGGAAGGAAGTTACCCTGAACTATGAAATCATGGAGTTATGAATTATTAACAACAACAATGGTGATCCTATGAAATTAGTTATTTACATTCTGCAAACATATACTGTAAGTGAGGAGAATGAGAGATTGCTAAAGAAGTTGAAGGAGAGAAAGGAAGGAAATATAGGAGTTTGAATAGGACTATATGAACATGGTAATATTAAAAAATAGAATAGAGAGAGTGCAAGTCAGAATGCAGAGTGAACAAACTAGTGAGAGCAAGAGAGTGAAGGAAGGAATGAATTAAGGTTTGTCTTTTGTTTTTAAGGCAATCAGAAATGCAAGGTCTGTGTGCTGTTTTGGACTGCCCAATGTTTTATTTCTGTGTACCCCATTCTTAATACACTATATTTTTTCTCACATTTCTGTAGGTTCATTGATGGAAAGTATGGTAGACCAATTGCAAAAATATCCCCAAATCTTACCTTTTTAAAATATCCATGTCTTTGGAATATGGATTGGATATTCCACACATTAAGACTTGGAGTCTATTTCCTCATCACTAGAATTGGAATTGGTCCTGTGACATACTTCAGTCTATAAAACCCACAGAAGTAATGGTTGATGGTGCCAGTTCTGAGCCTAGGCCTCAAGAGGCCTTACATACTTCCACTTTCTTGAACTCTTTTGCTACTATATGAACAAGCCTGATCTATCCTGAGAGACTTAGTCATCCCCTTGTTCCAACCAATAACCCAGACACAGCTGACTGCAGATGCTTGAGTGAGCTCACTCAAGATTGGCTAAGCCTGGCTCAGATCTTCAGCACTGCCTAGACAAACCATAGGCTGGTTATGGTTTGTCTATAATATGTCTATAAACTATAGGCTGGTTATAGTTTGTCTAATAAGAAAAATACATCTGTATTGCTTGTGCTGCTAAATTTTGGATTGGTTTGTTACACAAGAGCTAACTGATAAGAGAAAGGCACAGGTTTCTAAAGATTATCAACAAAGAGGATAACAAGGACTTCTGTTATTTATTCAAGTATTCATTGAAAATCTACTGTGCATCCACGTATGTTTATTGCAACACTATTCACAATAGCAAAGACTTGGAACCAACCCAAATGTCCATCAGTGATAGACTGGATTAAGAAAATGTGGCACATATACACCATGGAATTCTATGCAGCCATAAAAAAGGATGAGTTCACATCCTTTGCAGGGACATGGATGAAGCTGGAAACCATCATTCTCAGCAAACTATCACATGATCAGAAAACAAAACACCACATGTTCTCACTCATAAGTGAGAGTTGAACAATAAGAACACATGGACACAGGGAGGGGAACATCACACACTGGGGCCTGCAGGGGGTGGCGGGGGGAAAGGAGGGATAACATTAGGAGAAATACCTGATGTAGGTGACAGGTCGATGTGTGCGGCAAATCACCATGCCACTTGTATACCTATGTAACAAACATGTATGTTCTGCACATGTAATCCAGAACTTAAAGTATATAAAAAAAAAAGAGTCAAAAAAAAAAAAAAAAAAAAGAAAATCTACTATGCATCAAGGACTGTATTAATTTGTTACAAATAAACCTGCTATTATTCTTTGTAATTGGATTAAACTGCAAATTTTAGTCCATCCAATTTTCTCCTAGCTTATTCTAAATTTTTATATTATTGTTTCATTTGTCAGGGAATTTTGTATGTTTAAGGCCTATTTATATTATTATTTTAAGAGTGATCTGTTGATAGTTTTTCCTTACTTTTCTACTAAGCCATCAATTTTTTTAATTAACTTCTAAAAACTCCTTATATAGTAGAGAAGCTGTTGTTTGCAACACAATGGTGGTATTCTCTGAGATTATCATTGTCATTAGAATTTGCTTATATCTTTTTGACATAAAGATTTTTTCATAATGTGATTTTATGTGTTTGAATATATTATGTATTACTTATGTTTTGTGGCATCTATATTGTTAGTCATAATTTTAAAATTCTCCCTTATTACAAGGTTTAAATGAATTCTTCTATAGTTCTTTTACACTTTCATGTTTGACATCAAGTATTTCATTTATTTTGCATTTATCCTGGTGTTAATGCAAGACATGAATTCAACTTCTGTTATTCCTTTCTAGTTTAATTGCATTGTAAGTAAAGTGTGCTCTAGGTACTACTCCACCTTTTAGAATTTACTGTAGTTTTATTATGGCCCAATATTTTATGCATGTTCTAAAAAAGAAGGCCTAATCTTTCTTTTTAGTGGACAGAGCTTGGTAGATATCACTCAAAGGTGTCTTATTTCTCATTTTTGGTCTTTCATATCTTTATTTTTTTGTCTGTAGAGATGTCACAAACTGAAAGAAATAAATTAGATTTCCCATTGTTTGTGTGTTTCTACTGATCCACAAATCTCTTTTATTTATGCTTTTTAAATGTTGCTGCTTAGTTATTGAGCCATAGATACTATTATTAGTTTTATCTTCATTAAATATAAACTGACTTTTCTGTTATAAAAAGCCCTTCTTTGGTTCATTTAATGTTTTTGGACTTGAATTTCAAATTGACCACTACTTTATTTTTGTTGCCACTTGCCTGGTATATTACTACCAAATCTTTTATTTTCAATGTTTTTGAGTCTTTTTTTAAAAAAGCATATTTGTTTTAAATATTATGGAGTTGAGTTTTGCTATGTGGTCCAATGTGAAAATATGCTTTTAAAAATAGGCTTTTCAGGCCTATTATTTTTAATGATATAATAGGTTGGTGTGGTCTTGATTTCTTTATATTATTTCATGTTGTATTGTGTTTTAAGCACTGTGACTATGTCATCCCACTGTTTTCTGGCTTCTATGGTTCTGGATGAGATGTCAGTTGTTAATCTTATTGAGGAACCCTTGTATATGATGAGTTACTTTTCTCTTGTTGATTTCAAGATTCTCTCTTTGTCTTTCAACTATTTGTCTAGGTGAGTATCACATTGAGTTTATCATATTTGGAGTTTATTGAGTTTCTTGGATGTGTTGCTTTTTCATCAAACTTGAGAGCTTTTTGATCATTTTTTCTTCAAATATTCCTTCTGCCCCCATCTGTCTGAACTGTTTCTGGACTCTCATTGTGTGCATGTTGGACTCCTATTGATGGTGTTCCTTAGGTCTCTGAGGCTCTGTTAAGTTTTCTTCATTCTTTTTCTTTCTGTTCCTTAGACTGGATAATTTTAACTAACCTACCTTCAAGTTTGCTGGTTCTTTCTTCTGCTGGTTAAAATCTACTATTGAGTGCTTTTAGTACATTTTTTCTTTCAGTTATTGTACTTTTCAGCGCCAGGAGAGTTATTTGTTTTTTTTGTTAAAAAAAAAAAAGAAAAAAAATATATATATATTCTATCTCTTTATTGATATTTCTTATTTGGTGAGACATTATTCTCAGATTGTCTTTTAATTCTTTATACATGGTTACCTTTAGTTCTTTAAACATTTATAATAGCTAATTTAACATCTTGCTTAGTAAGTCAAATGTCTTGGCTTTCTTAGTGACAATTTCTATTGATGACTTTTTTTTCTTTCTGTGTATGATCCATACTTTCCTTTTCCTTTGCATATATCATGGTTTTTTTGCTGAAAACTGAACATTTTAAATCATAAAATGTAGCAAATCTGGAAATCCGATTCCCCCCTTTCTACAGCATATATTGTTTTTTCAGTTTGTTGGTTTAGTGACTTTCGTAGGTTAATTCTATAAAGTCTGTATTCTTTGTCATGTTTAGCCAGTAAAGTTTGTGCTAGATTAGCTCAGTGCTCAGTTAATAATTGGACAGAGCATTTCTCAAATTTCCTTAAACCATACATCTCCTATCCTTTGCTAAGAGGCTCTGTGTGTATGTTAAAGTATGTTTTCATTGTTTGGCAAGCAGTTTATAGCTCTCCATTAGCCTTTACTTCCTGCTTGTACAGAGCATCAAGCTAATGCAGAAGTGAGAGAAGAGAGACTTTTAATCTTCCTTGGGCATTCATACAACCTTATACATGTACATAACCTACTAGATTACCAGGAATATGTCAGAGCTTTTTAAGGCCCCCAAAGTCATTTTATTCCCTTTTTTCCTTGGAAGTTTTTGGTCAGCCTCTTGTTAGCTCCAACTAGTAATGCTGTCTCAGGCAGCCACCATGTTAAACAATAACTACTGGTTGTTTTCAACAGATTCCCTGTGGGCAGATGTTAACAAAATGTGAGCTCTAAGTGAGGTCAAATAAAGACAAGCCTTGAGAACAGAGATTTTCAGAAACTTGCCAGATAGGTCAAAGAGTGACAGTTTTCTGTGGTGAGGCTTTTGGTGGGAGTTCCAAAACCATTCTGCTGCCTCCAGTGACTTCTGGTCTGCAAGTTTTCACAGCTAACATGGTTGCGAGGCTGTTGGTTATCAAGGCTCCCATAGAGCTGGGAGAGGATGATGATAATAGGGAAGTTAAAAAGCCGTAAAACCCATTGTTCTTACTTAGATTCAGACATTTTTCTTGTTGGTTGCAAGTCTTTGATTAATTTTAAGAGCTCTAAAACATTGATTGTCCTAGTGTTCTTTTTGATCTTTTTGGAGAAGGGAATTTTGGGAGGTTTTTACTTTACCATTCTTGGAGTCTGCATTGTGTTTTTAGAGTTAAAAAAATCAAATCTCTTTTATGATGAGGTCTCATAGTTTTGCTTTGTTTTACTTATGCAGTAACTATAAAATTTAGGAAGTTACATATTTTTAATCAGGGATTTACTTTTTTAAGTAACATTCTTATATGTACTTACTTTTATATGTAGTACTCTTTTTTTTTTTTTTTTTTTTTTAACTCTTTAGACAGTATATGTTAGCTTCTTCTATAAGCAATGCAGGGTTGGCATTTTCTTCTCTTTCCTCTCCCTTCCATTCCTCTACCACCTAAGTTTTTATTGTTTAAATCAATAAACTTTATTTTGTAAAGCAGTTTTGGATTCACAGCAAGACTGAGTAGAAAATATAGAGAGTACACATATATCCTGTCTTCTTCCCCCATACACATAACCTCCCAAACTTTTGATATCACATTCCACAGTGGTACATTTGTTATAAGTGATGAAACTATATTGACACATTATCATCACCCAAATTCTGCAGTTTACATTAGAGCTCACTATTGATATTGTATATTTCATGGGTTTAGAAAAATGTATAATGATGCATCTTTACCATTATAGTATTATATAGAATAATTTCACTGCCTTAAAAATCCTTTGTGCTCTATTTATCCCTCCCACTTCATAGCCCCTGGAAACAAAAAATCTTTTTACTCTTTCCATAGTTTTACTTGCTCCAGAATGCCACATAGTTGGAATCATACAGTATGTAAACTTTTCAAATTGAGTTCTTTCACTTAGTAATACGCATTCAAGTTTCCTCCCTGTTTTTTTATGGCTTGATAGCTCATTTCTTTTTATCACTGAATAACACTGCATTGTCTAGATGTACCATAGATTATTTATCCATTCACCTACTGAAGGACTTCTTGGTTGCCTCTAAGTTTTTTTCATTATGAATAAAGCTGCTATAAACATCTATGTGAAGGGTTTTGTGTGGACATAAATTTTCACCTCTTTTGGGTAAATACCAAGGAGTATGACTGCTTGTAGATTGTATGATAACAGTATGTTTAGTTTTGAAAAAGCTGCCAAACTGTCTTCCAAAGTGGCTGTACCATTTTGTATTCCCACAAGAAATGAATGAGAGCTCCAAATCCTTGCCACCATTTGATGCTGTTAGTGGTTTGGATTTTGACCATTCTAATAGATGTGTAGTGGTATCTCACTGTTGTTTTAATTTGCACTTCTCTAATGACATATGATGTTGGATATATTTTAATATGCTTACTTTGCATCTGTATAGCCTCTTTGATGAGGTGTCTGTTCATGTCTTTTGTCCATTTTTCATTCAGGTTGTTTGCTTTCTTATTGCTGATTTTTAGTAATTTTTGAATGTTTGGATAACAGCCCTTTATTAGATATATCTTTTGAAAATATTTTCTCTCAGTCTATGCTTTGTCTTCTCATTCTTTTGTCAATATCTTTGACAGAGCAGAAATTCTTTTATTTTAGTGAAGTCTAGCTTATCAATCATTACTTTCATGGATTATGCCTTTGGTGTTGTGTCTATAAAGTCATCTACCACCACTTTGATTAATAATATTATCCTTCTTAGCATTTAATTTTTCTGTTATATAGACTTATAATGTTGATTACTTGGTTTGTTTGATTTAAATGCTCTCCTTCAGCTTTAAAAGAGGTAAAGGGGAAATTTACTCTAGTTCCCTCTTCCCCTTTCTCTTTCAATTGTTTTTAGCTGTATCATTTCTATATTTTCAGTACTTACAAAATTTATATTCTATTTGGTTACATTAGCTCCACATTTGTTTCTAATTTTGAATTGCATCTATATATATTCTGTGACCACCATGAACTCTTTTGTTGTAATTCCTGGACTTTGGTTGGCTGGAGTCTGTCTTCTTTATCAATTTTATCAATAAGGACTTTGAGGGACAATATTTTCTGGATTTCAGAATGTTCAAAACTTTTTGTTTGTACCCTTTATACTTGAAGAATAGTTTGGCTGTATATAAAATCTTTAGCTCACATTTCTTTCCTTGAGAATATTACAGGTTTTACTTTAATACTTTTGGCATTGGATGAAGGTATGGAGAAGTCTGAGGAACACCTAAACAATTTTTCCTGTTGTTATTTATCTGATTATTATGTTTGCAATTGTTTCTTTATCTTTATGTTCAATATATTTACTGGATGTGTTAACTGTTCTGGGTTATTATTCCTGGACACAGAGTGTACTCTTTCAGTATGTGATTGTTGGTCATCTTTTACATTAGGAAAGTTTTCTTCAATTATACCATTAGCAATTTGTTCTGTTTTACTAGATTATTTCCCTCCTTGAGAGCTTCAAAGACTATGTTGAATCTTTTTTACTTGTTTTTATGCTACATCTTTTCCCTCCAGTTTTCTCATTACTATTCTCTAAGTTTCCTATTTGCTTTTCACATTCTTTTCTCTCTGTGCTCCTTCCATTTTTTTCCTTCTTTGTACTTCTGCTTTATAATGTTCCTTCATAAAGGCAACTGACTTTTTAAATTTTAAAATTCACAATAAATATTTGGCTACAATTTTTATTTGCTCTGTTGCAACGTTTTTTCTGGCTTGTGTTCTTTGTGTTTGGAAGGTTTGTTGCTATTTCTTACATCTTCTCTTATATAATCTAGGTGTCAGTGCTGTGCTAATTCCTTTCATTAGTTTTGCCAAAAATGGAGTATGTAGGTTCTTTTTGTTTTTCTTATTTTTTTTATTTGTTTGATTTCAAAAGTAGAAGAGGGAAATATTAACACATTTATGTTAATACCAGAAGTGCCTCTAATTCAAATTTAATCTGCTTCAACATGACCTAATTCAGTGCTGTTACTGTTAGGGCATTGAGACCATCCTGAACATGTATTACAAGACAGGATGTTGTCCAGACAGAAAATGTCCACAGTATTTTATGTATGGATCTGTAGATTAAAAAAAAAAAAGTGCTAAGTTAAAAATAACATTGGAAATGATAATGTGAAATAATTCTGTTAAATATAAAAATAGAGAATATGGTTATTCAAAATAATTTTGTCTGGTAATTCTAGCGGTTAGAAACCACTTTAGAGAGAGTAAGAATAATTAAATGTAAAAACTAGAAGAAATTGTGTCTACAGAGATCATGCTCTTTTGAGTTGTTGTAAGGTAAAAAAGTTATCCATGCATTTTCCTCAATAAAATTTGCTATAAATTCATTTGGCCACAATTAGGATTGTAGCAGAAATCTGTAGTTTCCAGATACAGTCTCACCAAGCTTATACATCTAAAATATTTTTAGAAAGTTTTGCTTTTATAAGGTCTATATTTTATCATGAGGAAGGGGGATTATATGCTTATAAAAATTATAAGAATGCTTAAGTCTTTTCTATATAATACATAGCATAATGAAAATATTCAGGGGGCTTTGAGTGTCATCTACATACCAGATGATGTTTACTCAGAATAGCAAAATATAGACCAAAAAGAATGAGATTTTCCAATGATTTCACAAAGCCAGCTGTTGCTAGAATGGTCCTAAGAAGCTGGTATATAGAGAAAATACAGAGAGAAAAGGTATTTTCTTTCTGGTTTAAAGAAAAAAGATTTCTTAAATGATTTGAAGAAGTATTTCTTCTGGGGTAATATGTATTAATAATCAGGTAAATGAAAAATAATACTCATTCCTCTTCCAGTCATTTTCAGATGTTTGGGAAGGGATATGTACAGGGATATATTTATTTTATAAATAATATAAACTATAATTAATAAATATATAATTAATTAATTAATATGTAATAAATGTATGTTATTAATTGTATTAACAGATACACTTCAGAAATCCTTCCGTGTCAATGCATGTGAGAAATATTTTACATATACACTGAGATCCATTGTTGCATAGTATTTAGTTTTATAAATGTATAATAATTAATTTAACCAAATCTCTACTTGGAAACATTTTTATTTTTGTATGCATAACTTTTTTCATTTGTATAAAAATTTATAAAAGCTAAACTTCTGTAAGTAGCATTGCTCAACTAAATTTTTATGTGTATATGTGCATAAATATATGTACATGATCTATAATATGTGAGAGGACACTTTTCTGATTGGAATAACAAGCGAGATGGAAGCAGAAGAAGGAGATTAGATAAGAGGGGCAGAGTGAGATAGAAGAGGCAGATCATGCAGGCCTTTTAGGCCACTGTAAAGACTATCATCAATCTTTTTAATTTCGCTATCTTAGTTCAGGCTGCTACAACAGAATACCATGTATTGGATGGCTGAAACAACAAACATTTATTTCTCACAGTTCTGGAGGCTGTCAAGTCCAAGGTCAAGATACCAGCAGATCTAGTGTCTGATGAGGACAGTTTGCAGACAGCCATCTTCTCCTTGTAGTCCCACCTGGTGAAGAATAAAAGCTCTGGTCCCTTCATCTCCTCATAAGGGCACTAACTCATTATGGAGGCTCCACTCCCATGACTTAATACAACCCGAATTTCCTCCCAAAGCCCCACCTTCAACTACTATCAATCACCTTGGGTGTTAACACTTTAACATATGACTGCTGGGGAAGCACAAACATTCAGCACATAGTACTTGCTGATCTGAGATATAAAAGACTTCTCACAATATATGCATTGCTCATTTGTATGCCTTGGTACATAAATTGCTCATTTTACCTCTGTTATCTGTTGGCTTGTTCATATCGCTCTTTTTTATTTATAAAATCATTTTTTGAAATATTAGAAATAGAGACTTTTGTGTCTTATATGTTACCACAGTTTCACTATTAATATTTTTTCCATTCTCAAGGATCTTAAAAGGTCTTCCTCATTTATGACTTACATTTAAAATATATATTTGGGGCCAGGTACCGTGGCTCATACCTGTAATCCCAACACTTTGGGAGGCTGAGGCAGGCAGATCATGAGGTCAACGATCAAGACCATCCTAGCCAACATGGTGAAACCCCGTCTCTACTAAACATACAAAAATTAGCTGGACATGGTGGCGCACACCTGTAGTCCCAGTTACCCAGGAGGCTGAGGCAGGAGAATCGCTTGAACCGGGGAGGTGGAGGTTGCAGTGAGCAGACATTGTGCCAATGCACTCCAGCTTGGGTGACAGAGCGAGACTCCATCTCTCTCGATAGATAGATAGATAGATAGATAGATAGATAGATAGATAGATGATAGATAGATAGATAGATCGATCTTTCCAAAGATATACATATATCTTTGGAAATTAATTTAAGAGCTCTGTTTCTGTTGTCTTGTCTCTTCTCTGACTCTGACACTTCTTCCTCTGTCTTACACAGACCCCTGTGATTGCATTTGTCCCACCTGGCTAATCCAGAATAACTTCTCCATCTCAAAATCCTTAATTTAATCACAAACTCAGTTATTTTGCCATGTAAAGTAACATTCACAGGTTTGGGGGATTGTAGGACATGGACACAGAGCTTTGTGACTTGACGGCAACTGACTTATGAAAAGTTTCACCCTATAATTGAGACAGTTGAATTCACTAACTTGTGACTCCAGGTTGTATTCAAGTATGGTTTTCTATTTTTTTCTGATTGTTGGACAAACTATGTGTTTCTCAAAGGAACAGTATTCGTCTTTTTGGTCCCTGAGCTCAGAGGCCGCATTTGTGGCTTGTCAACATTTTGCCAAAAGCTTTGTTAAAATAAAATAGGCCATTATCTAATCTGTGTGGAAACTCTGGGGGTGGTAAGAAGGAGAATTTTCTTACTGGGGATAAATTAATTTTGCTTTGGTTTCAATAGAGTATTCATTTCTTATTTGACTCGTGAACAATTCAATGTACAGCCTACTCAGTTTGGGATAATGTTTAATTTTAGGGTATTGTTAATAACAAAAAACAATAATTATTTGAATACAGTCTTTTATATTTTTAAAGAACTCATTATATCTAAAGAAACTGTCTTTCTTTTCGTTGTTTATTTACCAGGAAATATAATAATGGTCAAAAGGACCCTCATCCAATCCTAAACCAAAGTAAATAATGTTTTCTGAGGGTAATCAATTATTTGGGGAGTCCACAGGCTACCGTTTAATGTGCCCATGGAAACAACGCATTCCTCCTCATCATTTCTTCCCATTAACTATCACCTCCTCTTAGCCTTTATGGCTTATGTTTGGTGCATGACTTGGGTTCAGGTGATGGAAGTCAACTTTAACTAATTAAATTCTCTGTTCCTGAGAGCAGAATCTCAACAAAGTGCTCACTGAGACCTGCCCTGACAAATCTCCCAGGAAAGGCAGTGTGTCATGGAGCAAAGAACACCACAGTAGGAGTCCAAAGGGCAAAGTGTTTGTCTTAGCTCTTCTACCGGTCATATGATCATGTATAGATCTCCTTCCCCATAGAGTGATGATAATACACATGCCCTGCCAAGAGCATAGGCCAATGTGTGGCATAAATCAGATCAAGAATCTGCAAGTACTTTGTAGATCATAATTTGCTGGGCGAATGTAAGATACTACTGGTATTTGATTCCATGTAGGCCCTGCCCTAACCTATCTGAGTCTCTCTATGCTGCCTACCCAAGTATCTGGTCTCTTACCGTGAATGGAACAGCAGGAGCCCCATCCTTGGTAACCAGAAGGCAGAGTCATCCTCTGTTGGATGTTTCATTCAAACAGCTGTTTCACTCACACAGCTCATTTCTCCCACCTCCTCCAGCTCCCATCTGCTTTGCACAGAAACCACCACTCTCGGGATGTGACCCAGTTGCCTCACCACACACAGAGCCTTCCTCCCAGAACACACATACCCAGAACACAGGAGAGTCACTTTGCTGCCCCTAAGCTCACGACCAACACATCTCATTATCCACATGGTACATCCACGGTTTGCTCTTCGCCGCTGCTTCCATCTCCCAGTTGCCACTTAGGAGTGTTCCTACTTCTTGAAGGTGTCAGTGTAATTTCCTTCTTATTATTGGTGTTCTCAGGATGTAATTTATTCACTAGGACTCAATGTAAATTTAGCACTTCTAACACTATTATTTACAAATTAGAAATTGGTGTTAATAATGTTGGAAAATGATTGAGTCAATTCTTTCACACTGCTCGGTCCTCGGCAGGCCCTAAAAATTGCAGGCAGTCCTATGTGAGTCCTGAATGCAGAAATGAGTTATGTGACAAAGCCGGCAGGCAAGTGGTATCTTTTTGGTTGGGGCAGGATGACAGAGGTTGGTGATGGTACCAGTGGCTTTTTTATTTGGGTTGGGAGAGCGCCTGTGATTGGTGGGGTGGGGGCGGCTTCCTCACTGTGGCAGAGAAGACTTGGGTAAAGCTGGTCCTTTTCCAGGGTGGTCGTCTAGTGAGGCTAGGAGCTGGGTGTTGCTTCTGGAAGCTCATTGCAGACTGTGCCTTCTGGTCTTGTGATTCTGTAAACAACTCAATGTGCTCTAATACATTCCTTACAGCTTACACCAGTTAGAATGGATTCTGCGGTCTATTTTTGAGAGCCCTGACCAATACTAGGGCAATTGTCTCCTTACATTGATTCTCTCAATAGATGATTCTTCTCTTCCCATAGATAAGAAAAGGAAGTGACTTGGACCCAGGAAAGCCAGGCAGTTGATATAGCCAGACAGACTTCCCCCCCCCCCCACCCCTAGTCTCTGCATGATGCTTTGAAATGGCTGTGTGTGTTTTAGGGGTTTAAGGTGAGCAGGCACAGAGTTTTGAACTGGACACAATAGCGTTAGCATAAGAAGTCTCCACCTTCTTCATAGGGATGCCCTTCACAGAGCTTTGCTGTGGCACTTCTACATGCACAAAGCAGATATCCTTCCTCTCCTGAGACCTTAACAGCTACTCCTATCTAAGAAGCAGTTCCCTCTTCTGCTGAGCCTAAGGAGGTGGCCTGTGTTGTGTGGGAAAGACTGTGTGTTTGGGGCGGGTGGAGAGTGGAGGAGGAGGTTCTCCCCTCTATGCTCCTGAGGGATCATCATTAGCCTCACAGAGCAGGAGCTAGGGCTCAGCTCTACCCTTCAGCTTCTCTGCCGCAAGCTGCTAAGCCGCCGAATGGTTCCAGAAGTAGCTTGCTTCTTTCTTCCCCACGTGTAGATCCATGAGTAGCTGTAAGCTCCTTGATGGCCAGGTCTTCCACATATTTGTAGCCTTAACAGTCTTGAACAGTGTCCCAACATGGGAAGGTGTTAATAAATGTTCAGTTCCTGGCTAACCTGTGTAAACATGAGTTTGTGTGTGTGTCTGGGTCAGAATTTCTTCTAAATCTCAGTGTTTTTCTTTAATTAATTATGCTTTAAGCTTACACACATCATGGTTTGCCAGTGACCTAAGCAGCTTGCACAATTATCATGCATTAGGATTTCCTGACACCTATATGTATAAAAAAGAAATTAAATAATATGAAAGATTGAAAAAAATCTTTTAATACTATTATGCAGTCGAAACAGTAAACATGTATATAGGGTTACTTTGAGAGAGGCACTGTTCTACGGGCTTTATACACATTAACTCATTTAATCTTCACACTGCTCCCATTTTACTAGTGAGAAAATTGAGACATAGAAGGAGTCAGTAATTTACCTAAGGTCACACAGTAGTAAATAGTAGATTTGGTATTTAAACTCAGGCAGTCAGACTCTAGAGTCTGTGTTCCTAACCCCTATGCAGACTCCATTTTACATTTCACTGAAGACACAGTGAGGATACATTGATTTTATAGCAAGTGACATAGCTAGGGCTCAACATAGGTGCACTTCAAATTCTGTGGTACTTATCTGTAATAACTGGCATTTGTATAGCACCTCACATTTTCTAATACCTTTCATGTTAGTATTACTTCATTGGTATCCTTTGTTTGCATGTTGCTATAGGTGTGTGATACTTTAGGAGATTCATTATCCCATCCAAGCTTCCCATTAGTCCTGTCCTATAAAATAGAGATGAGTTGTTACTTAAGGATATAAGTAACATTTAAAAATCAAATAATATCAGCAAATGCTAAAAAATCAAATAATATAGAGACAATATTGAGAAGCAAATCTATTACTCCCTCCCTCAACTCAGCCCTGGTTCCCAAAAGCAACTTACTTTAAATTTGTTTTTAGTTATTCAGCTGGTTACATTTAAACTCTAAAGTAGAGATTTTTAAATCTATTTCTTAACTTAAAATGTTCACACATGATCCATTGGCTGCCTGCTACAAAGAACAGGGAAAATTCAGCTCACTGCCAGCATCTTCTTTTCCTTCCAATGTTTATTACTTATATTAGAACTTTAATTTTTTTGAGGATGGATTATATTTGTAACTTTGAATTCTATATATTTCTAATTTTTTTGGTTCAACTGTATCTGGAACTCCATTCTAAAAAAGGGAGCATTTTAGTACATTGCACTTTCAGTTTTTCTTACCACTTTCTCTCTCCCACTTTCTGCTGACTGTATCTTGAATACCATCAAAGTTGCTGCTCTTTATATTATGTAATATGTTGTGTAATTAGAATTAAGGCCTCTGTACTTTGACCATAAGTTGACTATAAAATTTAGAAGTCAAGAAATGGCCTACACATTATGACAGTATTGGTAGTTTTTAGTACACAGCCTAAGAATTACACTTTCTTTTCAGCCTGTTCAAATCATGACTATCGATTGAGCTACTTGAAAGAGACTGTTCTTGGGATCAAGACCAACTAGATTCTCAATCACTAAATAATCGTGTCATATTTAAGGATTGATTTTTGGAATAAGAGTATTGGTTTGCCCTAGGTTCCTTCAACTTTTCACATCAAGTGTATTCAGTCTTTCAACCATGATGGATAAAGCTTCCCCTACCTGGCCAGGCGCAGTGGCTCATGCCTGTAATCCCAGCACTCTGGGAGGCCGAGGTGGGCGGATCACGAGGTCAGGAGATCGAGACCATCCTGGTTAACATGGTGAAACCCCGTCTCTACTAAAAATACAAACAAACAAAAAGCCAGGCATGGTGGTGGGTGCCTGTAGTTCCAGCTACTGGGGAGGCTGAGGCAGGAGAATGGTGTGAACCCAGGAGGCGGAACTTGCAGTGAGCCGAGATCGTGCCACTGCACTCCAGCCTGGGTGACAGAGCAAGACTGCGTCTCAAAAACCAAACCAAACAAAACAACAAAAAAAGCTTTTTCTACCTTTTCCACCTCCTGGGATCATTATTCCCTTGTTACAATCTGGACCAGGGCTCTGAAGATCAGTAACAGACCTTCCATTCTTGGTCTCCTCTTTTTCATTCTCCTAGGCTGAAACCTGTTTCCTGGATTCTACGTCCTTTCCTTAATCATCAATCTCATGTATGTTTGAGTACAGTCTTAAACATTGTAGGTTAATAGTCTTAGATCTTAATGTCAAATACAATGAGTTCTAAATTTCTCTTCAAAGAATCAGTATGTCAGTATGTTCAGTTCTTTGTTCTCCATTTTAAAGTTTAACTTCCTTGTTCTCCTCGTCCCTAGTTTCGGTAAACAACCTTTTCCACCAGTTCTAATTAGTAGTTCACATCTGTTCCCCTGGTCACCTCCTCCGTCCTGAGTCACCCCGGTCACCTGCTCTGACCTGAATCATCCTGAATCACCTGTTTTGTAACTGCCTTTGCTGCCAAAACACTCACTTGCCACTCCAACTCCTACCCCTTCTCTCTTTAAAATAGCTAATCAGAATTAGTTTAGACTGTGCGGTCCAATCCTAGCCAATAGAGGAATGACACAGCAGTAGGGGTTACCTGCATCAGGAATAAAAACCTCTTCCCCTCCCTTGTTCAAGTGTGCTCTCGCCATTGCTCCATCCACGAGTCATACCCTTCTGTAGAAGTAAAATTGCCTTGCTGAGAAAATTAAATTTATGTTCAAGTGCTATTTCTTTTGTAGCATTGAAAATTTATTTATAATATTAATGTTTCATGTTTCTAAGTATATTAACTTTTCTTTCATGTATTTTATATTATGGCTGTGCACAGAATTCTAGGTTGGAAACTATTTTCCTTCAAAATCTTGAAGGAATTGCTACACTATCTTCTAATATCCAGTCCTTGCTGTTGAGATGTTGAAGACTAGTCTAATCTTTTTTTATTGATAGGAGACATGCTTTATCTTCAAAAGCATATAGAATGCTTGGTGCTCTGAAATCCTACCACATAATGGTAATTATTACAACACACACACACAAACACACACACACATTTTTTCTGAAGATCTTTTTAGTTAGATCTTAAACCTCCTAGATTGGTCTTTTATGTCTCTTAGTTTTACCTCATCTTTTCTATTTCTTTTACTCTATTTTCTTGGAGATTACTTTACTTTTATCTTCCAGTCCTCTAATTCCTATTGAATCTTTCTTTTTCTTTTCTTTTCTTTTTTTGAGACAGGGTCTTGCTCTGTTGCCCAGGCACTATCTTGGCTCACTGCAGCCTCTGCCTCCTGGGTTCAAGGGATTCTCCTGCCTCTGCCTCCCAAGTAGCTGGGACTACAGGTGCACACCAGTGCACTTGGCTAATTTTTTGTATTTTGGGTAGAGACAGGGTTTCACCAGGTTGTCCAGACTGGTCTTGAACTCCTGAGTTCAAGTAATCTGCCTGCCTCAGCCTCCCAAAGTGCTGGGATTACAGGTGTGAGCCACTGCACCTGGCCCTATTGAACTTTTCTATTTTAGCTGTCATGTTTTGAATATCTAAAGTCTCTTTATTATAGCTGAACTGTTCCTTTTTAATTGCGTTCTATTCTTATTACATGAATGTAATGACTTATCACATCATGACTAGGATACCAATTAAAATTGACAGATAATTAGAGAGCAAACTCTGGGGCCAAGCTGACCCAGATACAATCATGGGTTCCACCACTTAGCTACATGCAATTGGGTAACTGTGGAAACAAAAGTGGCTCTATTTTCATGCTAATCTGCCATGTTGATTTCTGATTAGCTCCAGTCTCATGAATGCTTCTTGATTCCTGCTTTATTTACTGTCCTTAGTGTAAGAACTTGTCAGCCTTGATGTTGTGGCAGAAATTATGGGCTATGATGCATATAGTATTCTTGCCTCTTCTGGAGGGTGCCTTTGTGTTGCTGGAGCACATACACCCTTTCCCTATGGTCTATAAGCCTTGGGTCTGGGGAGTAACAGTGTGGAGATCTACCTGTCTTGCTGCTGCTCAAGACCCCATTTCTGTCGGCAAGTTCCCTCGATGAAACACTCTTTATCAACAAACTGAATTTGTCTGCATGGTTCTTTGGTTTCTCAGCTCCTTCAGCATTTGGGTACCACTTCCCGTATACAGCCCTTTCACACAGCAGTAACTCACTGCACCCTGTGCTTGTTTTCTTATTTGTTAAATGGAGATGGTAAAAATTCATATTTGATAAGATAGTTCTCAGGAATAAATGACTTAATATATATAAAGTTCTTGGAATAATGCCTGACTTCAAATAAATGCAATATAAATGCTATTATTATTAAGTTATCTTCTGTTTTCTGCAGAGTTGGTTCTTCTGTTTTATTATTTTGGTCTTTTACTTTGTGCTTTTGGTTTTCATATATATTATATATATTTATTACATATAATAAATATATATAATATATATTATTTTTATATATGTAATAAATATATATAATAAATTTTATATTATAATATATATGTAATAACTATATAATATATATTATATGTAATATATATTTATTATATGTATTATATAATGTATTATATATATTTATTATATGTAATATATATATTTGTTATCCAATCACTTTTAAGAATAAAGAATGGGGCTCATTATTCTAGGTAATTTGTGTAGATTTCCTCCACTGTTGTGTGAATAGGTCTTTTCTCAAAAACTCCCCTTCACTGCTTTGAAATTCGACTGACAGTGTTATGTATGTAGGCAAGGGCTTGTTAAATGACCTGCTTTGTTTCAACATGAGTGACATGGATATCAGCTGACAGGTTGCAGTTTCTCTAATTGCTAAAACAAAGAGGTTTTAAACCTCTATACCCCCAGTAAAAGCTTAAGCAGTTCAGCTGCTTTATTTATCAAGGAGATTCCACTTGCTGGTGTAGGGAAAGAGGGATGAGAGGCATTGGGCAGCAATTTGGTTCAAAGACCTCCGGATAATCTTCCCGTTTGCTCAACTTCTCATGTCTACCTTCTGCCTCATTTGCCAACTTCAGTTGGTGCCTCCAGTGAGAATACTGACTTGAACCTCTATCTCCACTGCAGTCTGCGCTTAGTGGATTTGCATCTGCACTTTGCTCTGCTCCATTTCATATTTCAATAGGTTTTTATTCTCTTTCTGTGTTTCCAAAATGTGTTGGAATCTCTGTTCAAATGTTAACTCTCTTCAATTATCTTCTTCGTTAATGAAAGCCATTTTTTGTTACTTTTAAATATTTTAAAATCACTAGGATTTCCATGGAGCCCTGAGATTGATGGGAGGTTTGTTGCTCATTCTACTCTCTTGATCTGGAACTGACATCCCAAATATTATTGTTGAGATCACTGTAGATTACCAGTTGATGACTCATCCCCCACCCTGTCCCACCCCGCTTCTTGATTCTGGAGCAATTGACAACAAAGCTAAAAGTCCTATGTCTCAAAAAAAAAAAAAGACCACACATAAACTGTGACAATTGATGCATTATCTCTTCCAAAAACAGAAAACATGACTAATAGATGTTTGACTCTAATTGCTTCAATCAGTTAAGTCATTCCTTCTTCCTAGGAGAAGGAGAAGTAAGAAGTAAAGAGAATAGCTGGTGCTTGATCCCTGTCTTAACCCATTTGGGGTGCTGTAAAGGAATGCCTGAGGCTGGACAGTTTATAAAGAAAAGAGGCTTAATTGGCTCATAGTTCTGCAGGTTGTGTAAGAAGCAGGGCACCAGCATCTGCTTGGCTTCTGGTGAGGGCTTTTGTGCTGCATCAGAACATGGCATAGAAAGTCAAAGGGGAAGCAGGCATGTGTGAAGTGGGACCAAACAGGAGGTGGGACCTCTCTTTATAACAACCCATGCTCGAGGGAAATAACCATTCCCAGGAGAACTAATTCTGTCTAGCCAGAAGGAGAATGCACACTCATTACCTGGAGAATAGCACAAAGCCTTTTATGCAGAATCCGCCCCCAGGACCCAAACACCTTCCAGTAGGCCCAACCACACCACCACAAATTGGGGATCAAATTTCAACCTGAACTTTGGGTGAGGACAGACAAATAACCAAACCACAGCAGTCCCAAAGACTTGCCTGTGAGGTGAGAAGTAATAGTAAGTTTCTGTTTTTGAGCTGGGTAGGAATTCAGAGTGTAGAATGGTAGGGATATCCTTTTCCATTTATTTTACAGCTGAAGTACCTGAAACTTTGCAGGTTAAATGATTGGCTCAAGGGTACAGAATTGTTAAATGATAAAGTTGGACTCTTAGATTTCTAACTTGGAGTATTTTAATTCTTCTATGCTGCATCCCTGCTCTATATTACGGTACTATGACCTCAAACATCGAAATACTAAATCTTCAAAGATGTATTTAATGAAGTTAAAAATATTTATTAATATTTAGAACTATCTTTTCTCACATGATCACAACACTCTAATTCCTAAGGCAAGAAAGGGAACTAATATCATTTAGAAATTCCAAAAAATATACTGGAACCAAAAACATGTTCAAGTTCTCACTAATCTACAACATCTTACTAACCAGAATTTCTGTGCCCTTTCCCTCACTTTTCAGGCTTTCTGGTATATAGTTTTCTAACACAGAAAATATTTTTATTTTCTGAATATCTCATTTCAGTCTTTGAGTTTCTTAGGAAATAGCTGACTCCATTCCTGAAAGTGCCCAGTAGTAAATCACAAATGTCTGTATTTCTTAGTGCCAGAAAAAGCACAAAACGAAAAGGCTCCCTCAGGAGACATACGTGTTGTGAGCTTCCATGACCTGCAGATGGATGGAATTTGGTGAAAGTCCATTTTACATATGGATGGCTCCTAACATAGCTCGTCTCACAAAATAGCTGGTGATGACATTTGGCCATTTTCATGAAGCATCTCATTTTTTCCTCTGCTCAGCTTGAGATTGGTTCCTGAATTACAATCTCTGGCAGCACAGCTGAAACAGGAAACATTAAGTTGCTGGCACAGAGAAACCCCTTTCCTTTACCCTGAGATTCCATTAAAGCATCTCAGCTAAAAGTTTTTATAATAGGTATTTCCATGTTATTTGAGAAAAAGGAAACAACTAGCTGAAATAAAGCTTTCTGATGTTTTGTCCTTCGTAATAATAATAATAAAAAAGATAAAGTAAAGAGAACATACTATCCAGCTAATTTAGCTAATTCAAAACCATATTTGTGACCTGACCATCTGAATAGTTTAGAAACAGTATCTCTTCCATCATTTCAATATTTGTAGAGCACCTCCGATGTGTCACATAGTGGATGAGCAGGGCTGATACCCTACTTTTAAGGAGCTCATAAGCCTGGAGAGGGAGACAGAAGAATGAACTATTAAGGACAATATTATATATTCCACGCCATGCTAGGATGTGCTTTAGGCGAGTAGAGGAATACAGGATAATGAAGAAAAGCAGCTTATCTATTCAGTGCAAAGGGTAGGGGTGGCATGAGAGATGATCATGATCTTTGAACTTAACCCTAATTTAGAAAAAAGAGACACACTTTCCAAAAAGACAAGAGAAGAAAGGGCATCCTAGGTAGAAGGAGTGGAATATTTAGATAAGGAGGCATGAAAGAGGAAAGTGTGCTCAGAGCACAAAGCCTTTAGAGCTAGAGCACAGCATGAGGTGAAGGAAAGGTAGATGACACCAGAGAATGGAAAAATGGTGTTGTTGACATGGCAATAGTTTGAACTTTGTCCTCCAGACCCGTCTTTCCCAATATCTGTGAGTTTCTTACATGCTTTTGCAGACTGGAATTGCTGGTGGTGCAGTAGAATAAACTTGCATCTGTAGTTACTGCAGAATTTTTTCAGTCATGGTTTGAGCACAACTGCATCCTGCCCTGATCATGTGAAGAAGGAAAAATGCCCTCATGTTGCATGGACACATGCTTTCCTTAGCCTAGCCTGGCACTTCTCTGAGTGACTCTGTTTACCTGCAGCAACCTGTGCTGCCACTGCTCCATCCATCTCGGGATCGCCTCCATTCAGTGTTCATGTGAGAGGTGGTTCTGTCAGAGGATTAGGAGAATTAGCCTCCGCTGGAGCTAACGAAACCACATATTTCCTCAAATTTGTACAATTTGAGTACACATTGCCTCAAGTTTGGCAATACACCTGTGAAAATGACCAATGCAGAAAATGATCCACTGGGGACCATCCCAAGGAATTCTTTGAAATTAAGTGGACAGTGACAAGAAAACATTTGTGCTTTAGAAACTTAATGCTGAAAGATGAATTATCTACCTACATCATGATCAGAACTTTAAGCAGTATCTATGGGATGAAGATGTGCACATATATATGTATATAAATACATAATTTCAGAAAGCAGTATGGCATTGAGGTTAAGATTCACCCTAGGCTCTGGGGTGAATCAGCCTGGATCTGAATCATTGATCTCATACTAGCCTATTGTGATGACATTATATAGAGAATTATAAAACATCTCTGTACTTTAGTTTCTTTATCTGTAAAGTGGGGGTTATAATAACACTTATTTATTGGAGTTGTTGTGAGGAGTAAATGTAATAGTACATATAAAGCAATTAGAATAATATCTGGCACAGAATTTATGCTCAGTAAAATTTAGCTGTTATAAGAAGATAAATTGATAGGATAAAGGAAGAAGGAAAAGAGGAGACATAGGATAACCTGAACAATGGGAATGATAATTGATTGCATGGAAGGAATCTAGAAGGAGGTAAAAGCAAGAATCTAGAAGGAAAGAATCTAGAAGGAGGTAAAAATTGGGAGAAGATCATGAAAGAAGAAAGAGTTTCAGTATTTGAGGTGTTAAATGTGAACAGATTGTGATATACATAAAGTAATATGCCAAGTAGTCAGTCAGGTATACGTAAGTTTGAGGCTTGTATGAAAGATGGGTCTGAGGATATAAATTTTGGGAACTGCCAGTTTACAGGTGAAAGTTGGGGCTGTTAGGGTATAGGAGACAGCCAGTGAGAGAGTGAGGAGAAAACCCAATTTATCCTTAAGATAATTGCTTAAAATATTCAGATAATTTCCTCTTATTTACACTTTAAGTTAATGCGGTTTTATTTTTCTGATAATGCAAGTAACACACGCTTTCTGCATAAAATTCTGGCTGACCTTCTTAATGGTCGTGTTTAAAAAGCTGTGATTCTTCCCCACCAGTTAGCCTTTGCTTGAGGGGAAAATCTTCTTGAGTTACCCCACATTGGGACTTTCACCACAAGACAAAATGCAAAATACCTCCTGCTCTGTTGTCTTCAGTGAAGGCCAAACCAAAGTAATCAGCTGGAGTTCTCCCCTCCTTAGATGAAAGCCCAGCTGTGTCCTGTCCAGACAGGGAGCTTGGAGCCAAGCGGCGGGGGGATAGGCCACTTACTCTGTGATGGAGGATGAATAGTGGGGCCCTTTGTGCTGCTGGCACGTTGGCAGGGCAGGCTGGTATTAGAGGAGAAAGCCTATGATTACTTCAAACACAGACATTTTCCCTTCAGTGGTGTTACTGTGCAGCCTGGAAGTTAAACTGCAAAGTGACCACCAGGGCACTTCCACGGCTCCAATGCAGCAGCCCCTGGTGAGAAAGAGAGCTACCGCCTGCCTAAGGGTGCTGAGGCCTAGGACCTGCGGCCGTTTCGGAGGGAAGTGGATTCAGAAAGGCTTTCCACAGTGAACCTGTGCAAACCTTATGAGTGCTGGTCCCTCTCCCTCTGCCCTTTCTAGCCTCCGGATCTGGACAAGTCCACGGTAGATAAACCAGGAAGCCGACTCAGCTTGGGCACAGACACTAGCAAAGCTGAGCCATCAACCCCATGCCAATGAGCAAAGTTAAGCGTCAGTGAAATCACACAGGTTTTACAAAACATCTAGAAAAAAGCGATTTTAATTTCAGCATTCCTGCAAGTTGTGCTTCACTCCTTAGGTCTTATTCTGATCACTAACAAGGAGGACTTATCATATTTTTAGTGCTAAGAACTAGCAAATCACCAAAACAGATGCTCAGTGTCGGTATTATGGGGTGGTAGGTGGTGAGCAGAGAATGTCTATTCCAACCTATTTCTAAGACCATGCCAATTTCCCTTGCATGTGGGGAGGAAGAAACAACCTAATCTTCTCTTTCCAGACTCTTGGTCAGTTGTTTTCGTGCATCTGGTCACCCTCCTTAGCTGAGATACAAATAGAGATACGAATAGAGGATCTGCTTCTTTTGGCATTTTATTCCCTGCTGCCTCCTTACATCCAGCTTTAGATTTACCACTCACCCTCAGTAACTCTGTTGGCTGCAATTCTACTCTGCCACTGCTTATAGACCTAACATTCCTTGGACAACTCCTCAGTATTGTATCTTTTTTTTTTAAGAGACAGGGTCTTGCTCTGTCACCCAGGCTGGAGTACAACGGTGTGACCATGGCTCACTGCAGCTGGGAACTCCTAGAGTCAAATGATCCTCCCACCTCAACTACCCAAGTAGCTATGTCTACAGGTGCACATCGCCATGCCCAGCTAATTTTTAAATTTTCTGTAGAGATGGGGTCTCACCATGTTGCCCAGGCTGGTCTCAAACTCCTGGCCTTAAGTGACTCTCCTGCCTCAGCCTCCCAAATTGCTGGGATTATAGCATGAGCTGTGCCCAGCCTGTCCTGTATTCTTTGAGTGTGCTTTGTCCAAGTGTCATTAAATGCTGCACAGAGTTACTGTTTATCATAAATCACACCAGGCAAGGCCCACACATGGTGAACTCTCTTCTTGAACCTCCAGAAAATCTAAGTATATAAAGTTAAAAACAAACAAACAACAACAACAAAACCATGGCCAGTCTAAAAGTGACTGCAAAACCCTCAAAGATTTTGCATCTTGGACACGAAAGCTTATTGTATGGGACACCTCAAATTTTTTCACCCACTCTTTCTTCTTTCTTTCTTTTTGCTTTTCTTGGGGTTTCAGATTGCAGGACAGCAATGATGTCACCATACACAGCTCATGGCAGTTAGTCAAAGGAAGCTACTTAAATCCTGACACTTACCCTACATTTACCATCCTCAGTCTTTCCTCAATCTTAGAGTCATGCCTTCCTCTCCCCAAATATCCCCTTCTCTCTCCTATTTTTCCATTATCCTCCCCGCTCAACACATTCCCATTAGGAAGGCCAAGGGGAAAATAACCCACTAACCTCTAAGAAAAAAAGACCTCGGGTTTTCTTACTTGCTGATGTTGAAGGAAAAAGAAACATCAACAGAACACCTCCTCCATCCCTTTAAATCCTACCTACTACTAGGATTGGATGTCCAACTCTGAAAAGGCTTCAGAAAATACTCAGCAACTCTGCAAACATGAGTAGGAGAATTTTGATAGATTAGGAACAAATGTTACAGTCAAGACATTCTGAGAATGTTCTGCCTTTTTTATCCAGAAATATTTCAGTCGTGCTCCCTTTAAAAGACACAATTTGTTGTGTAACATATCTGACCTTTGACCCCTAGGATGTGGAGTGTCAGGTGGTGATGGTGGGATGGAGGCTTTTGCAGTCATTTTCTAGAATGAGCGTCTTCTTTAACAAGAAAAAGGGTGGTTCTCACACCTAACATGGGAAAACAAATATTTTGAAAGCAAAAACCTTGGAAAGAAAAGCTTTAATGTCTATAATTCATTCATGTCGTTTATCACAATCTAAGTGGGAGCTGACTTGAACACACTGTGTGCGTGTGTGTGTGTGTGTGTGTGTGCAAGAGAAGGATTGGGTAGGATGTCCCCCGACTCTGTTTTTTCAGAGGAGTTAAGATGAATTATAGTAAGAGTTGTTTCACTCCCAGAAAAGATTAATTTGGAAAACATTTCTTTTGACACACTGCTTATAATTAAAGTAATTCTTCATTTTTCTCTGTTTCCTTTAAGTAAAAACTTGTGGCTTTATTTAACCTTCCATCAATTAACTCTCTCAAAGAAAAATAACCTTGAGTCCCATAAACACACATATTTAATTCTTTATTGACAGAGAACAGAGGAGCGATGAATGCCACTGGCTGCAGAGACTCCAGCATTACTACAGCTCCCAAGTCAGACACCCTATGTGCAGCAACCTCCAGCTCCCAAGTCAGATACCCTGTGTGCACCAACCTCCAGCTCAAGTCGGATACCCTGTGTGCACCAACCTCCAGCTCAAGTCGGATACCCTGTGTGCACCAACCTCCAGCTCAAGTCGGATACCCTGTGTGCACCAACCTCCAGTTTCTTGCTTTCTCTGGCAGGGGTTTTGATTTTGAAATCCTGACTCCTACAAGTTTCACCAATGCGTACAGTTAGATACAGTAATTCTACTAAAATTACGCCATTAGAAATGTTTGCGTAGGAACATTCTTCATTCATCAAGTGTGTTTCGATCTCTTTTGTGCTAGGCACTGAGGACACACTAGTGAGCAAAATAAACATTATCACTTCCTTTGGCTGTAGTCCAGTGGGGAAGAAATAAATTAACCAAACAATTAAAATAATATACAATTAAAAATAATAGAAAGCATTATAAAGAAAAGTACTTCTTGCTTTGCGAATGCCACATTAGGGGACCTGACTTATACAGAGTGAGAGGGTGTTAGGGGAAGTTGTCGGGAAAGTTATCCTTTCCTGAGGATATGTCTGAACTAAGACCTGAAGGATGATTGCTGTGTTAATACCATGGAATTCCATATAGCAATTAAGGACACATGAAGAAAAACATGGATCGAAATGGATGGCCTTCTAAATCTAGTGTTTGGGAAACATCGAGTTGCAAGATGACATTATGATATATTGAATCATTTTTTAACTTTTTTTGTATGCCCTGTGCTTTTTGCCATGTGGCTTTGTAGTAACTTCCTCTAGAATTGTGGATTACATATCATTGCCTCACTGAAACTGGGTTTACCTGTGTCATTGGCTTTGGTTTGTGAAAAGTGGGTAGAAGTGACCATGTGTCAGTTTCAGGGGAGACCTCAGAGACATGGTGTCTGTCTTCCCATCCTCTTATATTCAGGTGATCTTCTGTGAGATGAGCAAGGCCCAGGTAGCCTCTACCTCTTCAGCCCAAACCCAGAACAAACACATATGGAACAGACATGAACACAACCACACCCAGAGGACCCACAGCGTACTCTGCAGAGCTACCTGTCTGAGCCCATCTGATTAAGCAAACTTTTGCTGACTTGCAACCTCATGAGTTTGGGAACAAATGCTTATTGTAAATCACCTAGTTTTGGGGTGGTTTGCTAGATAGCATTGTTGTAGCAATAATCAACAACACAGAGTCATACAATATAAAACCATTTATGTAAATTTTGAAAATCTGTAAAACAAAGCTATGTATTATACATGAATACATGTATAATTTAATGTCATAAGAAAAGGAATGGAAAAGAGATTCACCAGAATCACAATAGTCATTAGGGTACAGTGCTGCCTTTGACAGTATCTAAAGTGTTTCATTTCTTAAAAACCAAACCAGATCCAAAGTGTGATTGGCAAGCTTTTAGCCGTCAATAGGGTTAGATGGTAGATAAACAGACTCTGGTTCAAATTTTTTTTTTTTTTTTTGAGATGGGGTCTTGCTCTGTTGCCCAAGCTGGAGTGCAGTGGCATGATCTCGGCTCACTGCAAACTCTGACCCCCAGGTTTGTGCCATTTTCCTGCCTCAGCCTCCCAAGTAGATGGGACTACAGGTGCCTGCCACCATGCTCAGCTAATTTTTTTCTTTTTTATGTATTTTTAGTAGAGACAGGGTTTCACCGTGTTAGCCAGGATGGTCTCGATCTCCTGACCTTGTGATCTGCCCACCTCAACCTCCCAAAGTGCTGGAATTACAGGCGTGACCCACCATGCCCAGCCTCAAATTTAACTTTACCCTGTGGTCCATACTGCTTTGCCGTTCAATTTTCACCCACCACACCCTTGCCAATTTAATTTCAAATTGCTTTAAATTGAGGCTGAACACTATACAAATTTGGGGTGTTGCAAATATACTTTATCGGGACCAGCTGGAGAGTCAAAACTTTTATCAGATTATAAATGTTAATGGGACTATCTATATATAAGTGATTGATGGCATAATTTGACCCTGCTAATTGATTGTTTTTCACAGAATTACCTCTGCTTCTTGAAGTTCTGGTACTGTCATCCATCACTTCCAGAAGATAAGAAAAATATGTTAAATACTTCCATTGAACAGAGTGTTTCCTGTGACTTCTATTGTTAATTGTAAAAACTTAATTTCTGGTCTCCCTATTAGACTGTTAGTTTCACCAACTATTAATATTAACTACAATATTTATTATAATGCCAAAGTGTACAGATATAAAAAGAAATTAATCTCTGTTTTCTCACAATTCTGCCACAACTATGAAATCAAAACAGATTTATCAGTAAATTTAAACAAAATTACAAAAATGATTTTAAAAATTGAAACGAGCAGATTATGTGACAGATGATGTTTGAAGAAATGATATTACCTCTCACAAGACAGAGAGCTTACAGGCCCCACCTCTGTAGGTTTTTGAAGATTCAATTTGAAGTGATACCTAACGATGTGATTTGGTGTTTACTTAGGGCAAAGCCATTATTTCTAAATTATCTTTTCTTCTTTTTCTAACTAGCACATGACAGTAACATGGCATTTTTTTTTGGTTCCAATGAAATAGTTGTAAGCACTAAAATCCTAAGGTATTGTTCAGCCATAAACATTCAGAATCCCCAGATAAGCTTCTCTTAATTTTATTTTAGTTTGTCATTGAATTCAAAACACAAGATTTTAAAATTATTTTTAGTGATCAGACCCCCTTGTAGGAGTAACATTAACCTAGATTTTTAAAACTTAAAAATTCTCAATAACCATCTCTAGACAACCAGAATTAGTATGTTCATGGTGAGTAAAGTCTGATTTTAAGATGTCTCATAATTCCCACTGCCTCAATCCTATATTGGACAAAAAAGTATCATTCTGTGGCCTGGTTTTAAGGCTTACATCAGAATGGAATTCTTAGGAATTTAATGTTTCACCTTTCCTGAGAGTAATAAAGGATCTGAAGAGTAAGAGCTCAGGGTAAGTCTCTGCAGATTTAAGGGGACTTAGATGGGAATGGTGGTTCACACCTGTAATCTCAACAATTTGGGACACTGAGACAGGGGGATTGCTGGAGTCTGGGAGCTCAAGACCAGCCTGGGTAACATAGTGAAATCTTGTCTCTCTATTTTTTTTTTTAATTAAAAAAAAAAAAGAAAGAAAGAAATTGAAGTCAATTAGAAGACTGGTCAAAATTCTGGGATATGTAGCTTAAGGTCAGTGTGTAAGTTCCAACAGACAGATGAAAACCCCTGGAGGTGGGAAATAATGAAAACAATAAGATACACAAAGATATAAAGTGTTATTACTATTACATATTACTATACATATATAGGACACTTGCAAATATTAGGGGTTTAGACCCAGAGCCACCCAACAAAGAGCCTGGGATTCCACCAGTCAACACCCCCAGCACTGAGTCTGTAGAGTCTCTGGGTTTTTACCAGATAGCCTCAACACAGAAACATCCACTGGATACAGGACCTGAGAAACTGCTTGTTGGTTACAGTTGGTTTGCAGAGCAGAGGTGGTTCTTTATGAGAAGTATTGTGCCCTGTTCTTTGCCTCTCTTCCTTTCAATGCTCACTTGTTCTAGAAAAAAACTGCTGTGGAAGTCCCTTCAAGGCAATGTCTTTTCTGAAGGACAATGGACAGCAGAAGGTGCTTAAAAGTTGTTTTCTGCATGAGAATAATGATGGAAAATATTGTGGGTCTCTCTTAAAAAATGGAATGAAGTTAGCATTTAAGCCATGACTAAATAAAAGCCATAGACAGAATCAACTAATTCTCGACCACATTCTGCATGTGCTTATAACTGACTGTAAAAAAAAATTATTATTATAATGATAAAATCAAAAATTGTTCAGGTTAAGAACTCCAGGAACTAGGTTAGTTGTTGCTTTCAGTGCTTTGTCATGCAGAGTAATAAGAACTGATAAAAATACTGGCCCCAAACCATATTGGTTTTGTTTTGTTTTGTTTTGTTTTGCTTTGTTTGAGACGAGTCTCGCTCTGTTTCCCAGGCTGGGGTGCAGTGGAGCGGTCTTGGCTCTTGGCTCACTGCAACCTCTGCCTCCTGGGTTCAAGCAATTCTCCTGCCTGTGCCTCCTGAGTAGCTGGGATTATAGGCATGTATCAACACTCCCAGCTAATTTTTTGTATTTTTAGCAGAGACGGAGTTTCACCATGTTGGTCAGGCTGGTTTCAAACTCCTGAACTCAGGTGATCCACCTGCCTCGGCCTCCCAAAGTGCTGGGATTACAGGTGTGAGCCACCATGCCCGCCCAACCACATTGTTTTATCATAAAAATATGGAAAAAGCAGTCAGTACAGTAAAAGTGTAATAATTGTACAGATGTTATCATGCAAGCCTGGTTTACTAAAAAGAAATATCTGGGTCAGGTCTAGACCCAGAATCTACGTTCTCTAGTAATAACACACTGCAGTTCACAGAAGAGGTCTTTATCCCTGCATTTGCTTAAATTTGCTACACTAACTTAGTTTTTTAAAACACAGTGTGTCAAAGATAGATTTATTCCCTTGGGCTTTATTGCCAGATTATGGCACTTATTTCAGTGTTATTCCTAGTCTGTAACACACTAACAAAAACTTGTGATATACAAAGTAACTGCTAATATCTAGAGAGTCCCATTAGCTGTGTCCTTACAGTAATATGGAGACTTAGCAACATACATTTTGAATAATTATGAATCACACATAGGAACAAACATCGTTCTGTAACATCTTGTTCTACTTTAAGTTTTTTCAACATTTGCCCCAAGAAATCTTATAATGAACTGGAAGTTTTCTTCTTTCCCCATTGTAGATATGGAGATATGGTATGACACAAGGTGTTTTCATACACCTCCTGTGACCACTACCATTTTAAATGTCTGGATGGCACACTCCTCCTGCACTTTGCTGTTGGAAGCGGTCCTTGCCAACTAAGGAAAATAGCTTTGGTTCATGTATTACTCAGCTAGGGCTACCGTAACTAAATGTCACAGGCTGGGTGACTTAAACAACCAAAATTAATTTCTTTACAGTTCTGGAGGCTGAATGTCTAAGATCTAGGTGTTTCTCAGGATTGGTTTCTCCTGCAGTCTCTCCTTACGGCTTGTAGGCAACTGTCTTCCCACTGTGCCCTCACATAGCCTTTGCTTTGTGCACGTGCATCCCTGCCATCTCTCCCTCTTCTCATATTGGATTAGGGTCCCATCCTTATGACCTCATTTAAGTTTCATCACTCTTCAAAAGCTCTATCTGCAAAACACACTAGGGTCAGGGCTTCAACATACAAATTTTGAGGGACACAATTCAATCTGTGACAGTCCACAACCTTGTGGAGATAATGGAGAGGCCTTATGACCATGCTCATAGGTAAAAGACACATCCCATTTCTCCTACAGACTTTACAGATCTCATGATGCATAATCTGACTGCCAGGATGCCATGTTATTCCACCCAGTATTATAATGAACACACATACTCCCAGATGTTCTCTGCTGCCTGAATCAGCCTACAGCTGGCTTCATCACACATTTTCATGCCAGATTCAGAAATAATGCTATTGTGTGCTCCAACTGATTCATGGATGGAGATACTTCAAGTGTCATCTTTCTGTCTGACCCAAAATTGAAATATAGCGTCATAAAACAAAGAAGGTCAAAATTATCCAGGTTAGAGATTAGAGACCACTCTTGATACAGTCTCTGATAGGAGATGCTCAAGCAAAATCCTAACAGTGTTCCAAGCCAACAAAGCATTCAGATCATGAGGACGTTTCCTAACAAGTGTCCTTTAAGTTAAAACTAGGATGTGTGCCCTTGTTTCAGTGAAAGGCTGCTAGGATTATCTTTTCATAAAATGAAATACCATTTGCTCTGGAGGGGAGAGACTACACAACACACAAAGACATGAATGTGATCACTTGGCAGCCAGACAGAAGTTAGGAAACGATACCTGTGCTCTAAAATAAAGAATATTCTGTGCATACCAAAAAATGTAAACTTTGTAGACTGTTGTCATTCCTTATCAAAATACACTGGAAGATACAGGGTGGTACAAACCAGGACAGAAAAACAAAAAAGAACTATAAGACTTTATTTCCTCTTCAGTAACCACTTGGGTTTCATTTTGAAGAAGGGGGAAAGAACCTTCCACAAAATAACTTTGTCATTGTTGATTATTTGCCAGATCCCAGATATGATTCATTCCTTTATTTGGAATCAGAAAAGAGCCACACAAGACTGTGAGTACATATAAAATCATATAGACCAATGAGGTAAATGTTGATTTGTGCAATTAGCCAAACCTGGGAGCTCTCAGTAGAAACTCCTTTGATTTTTGACTTTTAGAAAGTTATTTTACCAGAGAATTATTATGGTAATTGAAATTAGGAATGGAATTACAGTTGAACCCTAAATAACATGATGTAGATGCTAAAACTGCTATTTAGCTGTTACACTGAACTATTTGGAACAATGCAAGGACAGGGTCTACTTGTGAGAGCACTAATTTTAATTTTGGGATTGCCAATTTGTTGGCCTTTCACTGCTTCCTTAAAGGAAATGCAGGGTCTGAAAGAACTTGCCTAAGGCCTATATTCAAGGAGAAAATTATGAGCTTTGCTTCCTAGGAGGAGACATTTAACTTCTTCCTTCTTTGAGGGTGGTGCAGGCTTCACATTCACAGGTCTCAAAATCTCTGCTATAAAATGAGAGATTCCCTATGATAGATCAGTTGTAAGAGCTAACTACTTTGGAAATGATCTTGTCCTTTACAAGTGTTTACATACCTCATTATTTTTCTGAAATAAAGAGGAGCATACAGGAGTGCTACTATCGAGATGTGACTTACAGATATCATGTATCATAAAAGATCAGGGCTAAAGTTTGATTATCATAAAGCATAATTCCGACAGTTAATTTCTTTATGTCTTCATCTGTCAAGACATTAGCAGATATTTAATGAACGGATATAAAATGGCAAACATTCATTATTTATCTTTATGAGATGATTGAGAGGATTATTATGGTGGTGAATCAAGAGTCACAAAGAAGCAAATTAGAAAGTAGAGAGTCAGGAGAAGCAAATCAGTGAAAATTACAAAACACATTTTGAAAAAAGTGAGCATAGTCTGTCCTACATTTTTCCCAAATTGACAACGAATTTTACTTTTTGTTCCTATCTTTTCAAAAATATAAAATACATGCATGTTGTGATATTCAAACACAATAGAACTAGATGAGAGTCATTGGTAACAGTAGCCCAGAGAGAAAAGCGCTGTTAACCATATGGTGTCCTGTTTTTCCAAATTTATTTTACACATATATTATCAAGTTACTATTGTTATAAAAATGGGTATATTATATATTGCTTTGCAATATTTATTCACTAATCATATTATGGGTAACTTTTGCATACATATTAATCACATACTTATGCTAGTAAACACATTAAATTTGATAAAACATAAGAAATTCTGAACTGTGCTTTGCTCTATTAAGTAGAAATAAAGATAGTTTGGAAGACTTTTAGCTCTCAACTTTATACTCTTCTGAAGAATTTAAATTTTATTCATAACCATTCATTATTTTTATGATTGATAGCTAGAAAAAGCATGTGAACAAGAGAGAGGTTAAATTTAAAATAAAGTAGAATAACAACTCAGGTGGCTGGTTGTGATTTTTCTACTAAAAATATTTTTTGAAAAATTAAGCATTTAAATAGCAAATCTTTTTACCATTTGTAGACAAATCTACAAGCACCAGGCAAAATTTTGTCCAGATTCTCAAGAGAAATCATTTGGTCTGGTAGAAACCATGTCCGCCCTTTTCCAGTTCTCTTAGGTGAGTGTTCATTCTGAGTGGCCTGATCTTGCTTGCTGTAATCATGGGTGCTCTCTTCCTGTGAGGGAAAATTCGGATTCAAAGCTTTTTGTTGTTACCAACCTGACTAATGACTCTAAAGAGCACAAGGTCCAGTAAATTCCCTGAGAAGTTTTATTTCTATGGCCTAGGTTTTTATTATTTTTTACTCTGAGGTAATGCCTGGACCCAGTAGAGGGAAATCTTTGTTTATTTACTTTGATCTTACTAAGAGCTCATGTAAAGCTGGGAACTGCATGTGAGGACAAATATACTAAAAAGTATGATTGTTTGGTATTGTGTTTCTTTCCAGTACATTGCACAGAGTCTCCTCTATGAAGGCTCCTCGGAGAGGTTTCTTTCTGGTCTCAAGTACAGTTGAAAGCGTCTAAGCAATTAATGTGTTTTTACATTACGGTCAATGTAGATTTTGCAACAAAGACTGTTTCTGGCTTTTATATTACTGAAAATGTATAACCTAGATGTCCCTAGACCCCACCAGCCTAGGGGCACAAATGAGTCACATTAACATTAATTTCAAAATACTGTAGGCTGATGTGCCTCAACCCCCTACAGAGAAGACTCTTTGCTCCAAACAGCCTGCATATCCCTCAGGGTGTATTATTATGCATGCTTACATTTGTTGGTTGTAAGTAACAGAAATCAATTATTTCAGCTTAAACCAAGAAACAGACATTTGTTATAATGATTAGGAGATGACCTGTAGAACCTAAGGGCCGAAAGGCACCCTTGTCTCAGAAAAGACTGGAACCAGAGATTCAAGTGTCATCAAGAAGCTCCCTCTGTCTTTCATATCTGCTCCTTGATGCGTAATTCTCTCCCCTTCCCTCCCTCCTCCTCTTCTACCTTTCCCCTCTTCCTCTCTCTCCCCCTTCTCTCTCCCTCTCTTTCTCTCAGCTTCTTCCGCTGGTCCAACTCAGTGACAGGACTTTGAAGTTTACATGACTCAGATCTAGCTACCTGGAGAGAAACAAACTATTTCTTGGTCTCAATTTGAATTTCTGGAGATGGGACTGATAGTCCTGTTACAGTAGGTAGTTAGTCAGACAAGAGCAGGGCAGGCGAGTGTTCCCCACACACCAGGCAGCCATCAGATAACGGTCAGTGGTTGTTAACTGTCACTCTAAAATAACTGGTCACAGTTGGTGCCAGGGAACAGCAGACTCTCAATAGATACAAAACCTGAAACTGATGATCCGCAGCTTCCTGATAAGATTTCAGGAGTTGGGCAAGCAGGCTCAAGCATCCACGCTAAGATGCAAAATGGTGGAGTTTAACTGGTATATGACCTTTCTCTGGGAACACTCAACTGGTAAGGGAAAAACGCCTCAGGCGAGCATATGTACAACTTTAACACACAGCATATGCAGCCCCTCCCAAGTGCTAGCAGGTCACTGCAGGTGTGGAATACCAGCGTATCAAGCCCCAAGTCAAAGGTCAAACCAGGCACTTGAATCTCTCAAGTAGCTCACTTCGCTCTCTTCCAACTGTACTTTACTTCCTTTCATTCCTGATCTAAAACTTTTTCATACACTTTCCTTCCTGCTGTAAAATTTGCCTCGGTTTCTCATTCTGCCTTATGCCCCTTGGTTGAATGCTTTCTTCTAAGGAGGCAAAAATTGAGGTTGCTGCAGACCACTGCAGACCACCACATGGATTCACCACTCCTAACAGTCCTAGCTTGAGTGGAGGGCCCACCTCTGTGCCAGCCCACTGTGGCAAGGGTGGCAAGTCATGTGACCCTTGAATGCCCCGGTGGCCAGGTGGGTGAGAGAGTATAGTTTCCAGAGAAGGGGATGAGCGGGACTACATTGACAGCACATGACAGCTGAAGGTGGAACTGTGGCTCTCTGGTCATGGCTTCTCATCTCATGGAGCAGTGCATTCCACGCTTCTCAAGACCGCCAAGCAACATGCCGCTCTGTTGTGATGCCCTTACAACAAATTGTAAAGTTGCATGCTCTCAAGATGATGAAACATCAACAACAATCAAACATCAAGATGCTGAAACAAACCATCAGTCCTTTTGCCCTGGAGCCTTCAGTGTACCCGCAGAAAGATAAGAAGAATGTATGTCTTCATAGGAGGCAGATCTTCTCCCTGACTCCAGGCTAGGTTTATTTTGCCCAAGTTTACACAACAAAAACAGAGTGAAAATACTATTTGAGCCCACATCCGTCTGATTTTGAAATCACTTAGCATTGATGTTCCTGGTCCCTGAAACAACCTCCCTTAAGCTTTCTTGAAGTGTAATAGACTGCCTCTAAGCAAAATTGTGAAGAAGGAAAATCATATCTCATTGCCCTATAAATGAAATGTCCAAGTCCCTCATAACAGATTCCCTGGAGTCTGTTTCTCCAGGATCAAGCTCTTTACAATTACCACGAGGTATTGATTTAATCAAGAAAACTTGTGCTAAAGTACTCACTATCAAATGCTACTGCTGGCATAAAAATTGAGAGTTCACTGATAATGTTATGTGCATGTCTCTGGAAGAGCATTACAAAACCAATCCAATTTAGATCCTGTGTTAGGCAGGAGAAGTACCACGATGATTTGTTTCTCACCCTTCTAATCAACTCATAAAGACATCTTTTTCTACACATCAATTTGCATTCGCTTTCTCACAACCCCCACTGAAATATTTAAAATAAAAAATAGAAAAAATATATATCTTAATGATAGAAAGGAGAGAAGAGAATCATCAATAAGTCAAACATTTTGAGGAATTTCTAAAAGTTAAGTGCACATAGGACTTCATTGCAAGATATAGCAAATTGCTAGCAGTTCAACAAATACAAAGAAAACAATCTTTATGGTCCAGATAGCTTTAGAGGTAAATTTTATTCAATTCTTCCTGAAATGGGATTCCAATGATACTTTTTTTTTCTTTTACTTTTTTTTTTTTTTTTTTTTTTTTTGAGACAGAGTCTCATTCTGTCACCCAGGCTGAAGTGCAGTGGTGTGATCTCAGCTCACTGCAACCTCTGCCTCCCGGTTTCAAGTGATTTTCCTGCCTCAGCCTCTTGTGTAGCTGGGGTTACAGGCACGTGCCATCACACCTCGTCAATTTTTGTATTTTTAGTAGAGACGGGGTTTCACCATGTTGGTCAGGCTGGTCTCGAACTCCTGACCTCATGATCTGCCCGCCTCAGCCTCCTAAAGTGCTGGGATTAGAGGCGTGAGCCACTGTTCCTGGCCTCCAATGATACTTAAACTCTTTCAACAGCTTAAAAAAGAAATTAAACTTCCAAATACATTGTATCGAGACTATAAAACTGTGCAGGATATTTAAAGTACTTGTAGCCTTTGTGTAGGCAGTTCAAGTTAAAAAAAAAAAAAAGTAAGGTAAGTTATACGTTTGGGGATTTAATTTTTTAATCAAATATTTTCATTGTTAATTATCTCTCGGAAACAAAAAGTGATCATTATATTGACAAGTCTAGCCTTCATATAGTAAATATGTTCTTTTAACATATCATTCAACAAAGATAGTGTAGACATTTTAAGTCAGAGTCTAAAAGAGGTCATTTATATCACACCTGTTAACATCCATTCTGGGAAAAATTGTGAGTCTCCTATCTGTAGACCACAGCTGAGAGAATAGGGAAATGGACTATGTGGTTTCACTTTCTTATTTTACTGTAAGTCTAAAACAAACAAAGTATTTTCTTTTTCTTTCTAAGGACTTGATTGTAAATATGTTTAATTTAATTAAAATATACTAGAAGGTTAGGAAGTTGAAAAGGCTATTTATAACTATTCAAGGGAACATCAGAGCTATTCTGTAACTCCAAGCTAGTAGGACCTAATACCAAAGCCACAGATAAATCACAGAAAGAAAACTAGAATATTAACTCAGTTATTCATAGGTATAAAATATTAAATTAACATTAGTAAATCCTATGCCCCAATATCTACACTATGTCTAAAATAGGAATTGGTCTAAAAAAAATTCCTATAAAGATAGTTCACTATTTTAAAAGCTATTGATAGACCAGAGGAGATCTTACCTTGATAGAAACTGAAAGGACATTTGGCGAAATATTGCTGACTAAAATAAAATTTTTGGTAAAACAAGAAGAAATATATACTTCTTCAACATAATAAATGTTTTCTTAACACAATTGAAAGTTTTCTTTCCTAGTTTTTCTATTTTGTTTTAACTTTTTAAGTTAAAATTTAGCATTATACCAATTTTCCATTATAAGCATAAGTGCAGGTTTGTTACATAAGTAAACTTGTATAATGGGGGTTTGTTGTACAGATTTTTTCATCACCCAGGTATTAAGCCTAGTAGTTACACCTTAGCTATTTATCTTGACCATCTCCCTCCTCCCACCCTCCAAAGGTCCCCAATAGGTGTTGTTCCCCTCTATGTGTCCATGTGTTCTCATCATTTAGCTCCCACTTATATGTGAGAAATGCAGCATTTGGTTTTCTGTTCCTGTGTTAGTTTTCTAAGGATAATGGCCTCCAGCTCCATTTATGTCTCTGCAAAGAACATGATCTTGTTCTTTTTTATGGCTGCATAGTTATTCCATGGTGTATATGTACTACATTTTCTTTATCCAGTCTATCATTGATGAACATTTAGGGTGATTCCATGTCCTTTGCCATAAATAACTATTTCAAACAGTCACCATTACTTGCAAAATACTAGCAACTTACCATTAAAGTTTATAACAAGATAAGGATTGTAAATTATTATTATTTAACATTGTTTTAGATGTTCTAGCCAATACAATTAAGAAAATAAATTAGCTAAAGAAAATAGGCCAGGTGGCGTGGCTCACGCCTGTAATCCCACCACTTTGGGAGGCCAAGGTGGGTGGATCACCTAAGGTCAAGATTTCGAGTCTAGCCTGGTCAACATGGTGAGACCCCGTGTCCACTAAAAACTACAAAATTAGCCAGGTGTTGTGGCATGTACCTGTAATCCCAGCTACTCAGAAGGCTGAGAGAGGAGAATCACTTGAACCCAGGAAGAGGAGGTCGCAGTGAGCCAAAATTGTGCCATTGCACTCCAGCCAGGGCAACAAGAGTGAAACGAGGAGGAGGAGGAGGAGGAGGAGGAGGAGGAGGAGGAGGAGGAGGAGAAAAGAAGAAGAAGAAGAAGAAGAGGAGGAGGAGGAGGAGGAAGGGGAAGGGGAAGAGGAAGAGGAAGAAGAAAGAAAATAGAAGGTAGCAAAATTCTCAATATGAAATTTTTTACTTGGTAATTTCAAGGGAATCTATCTTAAAACTTAAAAAATTAATGGTAGAGCACAACATGGTGGCAAGCTATAAAATAAACACATACAACTCTTTCTTGTATACCAATATTATGTGTTAAAAATTAAAATTTAAAAATTGACCAAGTTAAAATATCGCCAGACTTGTTCAATTATTTATATAAGAATTGAATTGACAAAGGTAGGATTTGCAATTAGTAAGTAAAAGATACATTTAATAACTAACAGTAAGATAAAAGCTAAACATTTGGGAAAGTACAAAGTTATATAACCTACAGGAAAATTAATTACATATGGATTAAAAATTGAAATGTAAAACAAAAAATAAATTACTAAAACAATTATAAATACAAATTTAAACTTGGATTGTATAAGCTGTTTCTAAAAGAAAACCAAAAATAAAATAAAATGTTGATTACGCTCATCATTTATGAGAGTTTTTAGAATGTCTAAGCAAACACCATAAACAATACTGAAAGTTCAAACGATACTGAAAGTTCAAACGACAAAGTTTATATATGGCAAAGACCTAATATTTATACCATCTATAAAAAAATGATCACTGTAATTTAAAAATGCTCAAAAGGCATAAACGGACAATCTATAGAAGATGAAATAGAAATGATTCATAAGCATATGAAACATCAAATAATCCAACTCCACAAATTGTCAAATAAATGCACATAATAATGGCACTTGAGTGTCTTGTTAGTTTTTTCTTATCCAATTGCTAGGGATTTTTTAAAAGAGATTTTTAGACGAAACCAGTATTTTCCAAAGATCTGAGCAAAGTGGCACTCTTTAATATTGCTAATTTGTGAAAAACCTTTCTGGAAGAAAATTTGAAAATATGTGTTCTTAAAAACTTAAAATGAGAAGACCATCTGACTCATTTCAGATACGAAAACAATTAGACAAATGTTTTAGAGGTTTATCACATAATAAAATTGTTTATAATGAAAAATTGGTATAATGCTAAAGTCAAATAGTGGTTGAATAAATTATAGTCAAGTGTGTTCATGTCACGAAATATAATAATGTCTGCCTAAACATATAGTGTGAGTATTTATTGACTGGAAACATGTTTACATATAGGTTTAAATATGTAAAACATGTTTACAATAGGTTTAAAACAAAGAATACAGCATAATGTTAACTGCTTATCCCAGGTTGAAAAAATACGGTTTGATTTCTATTTGCTTCAGATTGGTTTATTTATGTTTTCTAATTTGTCCTCAGTAATCATGTGTCAGTTGTAGAATAATCCTTCTAAAGATTCTGAAAATTCATGTCAGTGATATAAATTACTTCTATTCATAAAAGTTACCCCAGCATTGGAGATAAATATGTTTGTACAACCTTCATTATTTTAAAAGAAACAGCAGGAAGAGCTCCCATAGTTATATATACTATGCTTAAGGCATACTTTCACTCCCTATAAATTATTTCACAGTAATTAGCCATGCGTGGTGGCCAGCACCTGTAGTCCCAGCTACACAGGGAGGCTGAGGCAGGAGAACTGCTTGAACCTGGGAGGCGGAGGTTGCAGTGAGCCGAGATTGCGCCACTGTACTCCAGCCTGGGCAACAGAATGAGACTCTGTCTCAAAAAAAAAAAAAAAAAAAGAAAAAAAAAAAAGTATTCCAAACTAAGAGAAGGAAAGAAGAGAATAAAGAAAAAGTGAGCACAGGTCTAGTCACAACACTGCCCTGTTTAACACCTATCAGATCTCTATCCTTCAGTGGTTCTCAAGCAGGCCTAATATCACTCTGGGGGCTTTGGAAATACTACTTGAAGGGCCTTTTATAGTTGTCCCAGTGGCTGGTCAGCATGACTAACATTTCATGGGTGAAGAGAAGAAAGCCTATCCTGCCCTGCAATGCTTGGAAGTCCAGAACAAGAAAGACTTGTTCTGCCCAAGATGTGAGCAACACTCTCCAGTTGCGATATCCTGCTTAACTGAACCTCTTTTTGAGTAACCTTCAAGGCCTTCACTCCCCAGCCCCTGCCTGTTTTTCTAATCTCACCTCTTTCAGCTTCCCTTCCTATTTTACACCCCTTTGTCCCATCTCTATTCTTTTCCCTTCTCCTCTGCTTCATTCCTTACCCATACCAAATTGCTGGCAATTCTCATAGAGCACCAAGAAATATTATGCTTCTCAGCTTTCATTTGGTTTAGATTATTTGCTCTGCCTAGATTATTGCTGAGCTGATCCTTTAATAATGCCCTACGTATTCTTGAAGACTCATCTTAATCATCTCTTTTGCAGGGCCTTTTTTGGGTCATGGATTCCTCCCCCGTTTTGCCCTGTTACTTGAATACATCTTCATTACAACACTTAAAACCATGTACGGTATTTATTTATTGTCTATATCCTCCCACTTTACTCAACAAGTTCTTGTTGGCTGAGAAAAAAAGGTAAATTGAAAGCACCATCTCTTTTTGCTGCCATTGAAAAAGTAGAGAGAAAATAAATTTAATCAGTAAAAGAAGAGAATAAAGGTTGATTTCTACTTTCAAATTATTTAACCATTTAATAAATATAATGTTTAGTATCTGCCTTCCAATTGCCTACCATCGCAGTATATCTTCCATCATACAAAGTGATTGGAAGAAATTACAAGAAAATATTTATTTGCTCCAAATTTGCTCAAAGGCCTAAATGCTAAGAAATCCAGATTTGTGTATTGGTACATGATATACATGTGTATCATGCTATTTGTACTATAGTTATGCTATTATAATGTAGATTTACTGACAAATGCAAAGTAAGTTATTATATAGTATATGCTATTATAATGTAGATTTACTGGCAAATGCAAAGTAAGTTTAGGCTAAGATGAAATTCCAGTAATATTAATGATTGATATCCAAAGGATTTACAAGGGGATTCTTTTTTACTGACAGCAGAATCTTCTTCCTGCTTGCAGAACATATGGTATGTTAATAGCGATCACTGACTTCAGGCGATTTTACACAGGAACATATTGAGGAATTTAAAAATTAAGAGTCAAGGCCGGGTTTGGTGGCTCATGCCTGTAATCCCAGCACTTTGGGAGGCCAAGGCAGGCAGATCACTAGGTCAGGAGATCGAGACCATCCTGGCTAACACGGTGAAACCCCATCTCTACTAAAAATACAAAAAATTAGCCAGGGGTGGTGGCGGGCACCTGTAGTCCCAGCTACTCGGGAGGCTGAGGCAGGAGAATGGCGTGAACCTGGGAGGCAGAGCTTGCAGTGAGCCCAGATCACTCCAGCCTGGGCAACAGAGCGAAACTCCATCTAAAAAATAAAAATTAAAAAAAGTCAGGGGGCCAGAGACAGTGACCTCATTTTTGTTTTAAAGCTAAATGTTTTTCTCTTTCCACTAGTATAAAGTGTTTCAAAATATACTATTTAGTCATTTACTAATAGGGAACATATTAGTTGTACTCCCATTTTAGGATACAAATACAGTTCCTTAATCTAAGTAACAAACTGAAACAATTAAAACATAAGACTTACGAAGGGAATATCATAGCTATCTAATGTTTCAGCTACCTATTTTATCTCACATCACAGACATCACTTTTTTCCCTTGAAAATTGTATAACTACAATACACTAAGCATGCTGTATGTTACTGTGACAGATACAAGAAATAAGAATTCAAAACCTTCCTTCTAATAATTCAAACTGTAGTAGGAGGGAGGAGACTAACAGATAGATAAGGTATAAGAAAGGTAATGACAATTGGGCCGGGTGCGGTGGCTTACACCTGTAATCCCAGCATTTTGGGAGGCCGAGGCGGGCTGATCACCTAAGGTCAGGAGTTCGAGACCAGCTTGACCAACATGGTGAAACTCTGTCTCTACTAAAAATACAAAAATTAGCTGGGCATGGTGGTGGGCGCCTGTAATCCCAGCTACTCAGGAGGCTGAGGCAGGAGAATCGCTTGAACCCAGGAGGCAGAGGTTGTAGTGAGCCGAGATTGTGCCATTGCACTCCAGCCTGGGGGACACAGCAAGACTCCGTCTCAAAAAAACAAAAACATAAACAAAAAAGAAAGCAAGGTAATGACAATTCAGAGGAGAAAGAACCTTCTGGCTACAAGAGATAATATCCGAGGTGAAAATCAAAAGATGGCATTTTAGGAGGCCAAGGCAGGCAGATCACTTGAGCCCAGGAGTTCAAGACCAATTCTGGGCAACATGGTGAAACCCCATCTCTATACAAAATACAAAAGAATTAGCTAGCCAAGGTGCTGCACACCTGTGGTCCCAGCTACTTGAAGTTTTGGACTGATTGATGTGAATGAAGAATATGACAGATTAAAAAGAAACAGTTCACACAATCATAACAATTTCACAAAGAGTAAATTATTTTATTTGAAAGTTGTGATATATCAGTTCTTTATTTGAAAAATTATGAATGGGATTTTTGCTTTCAGCCAAAATAGAGTAATAGGGACTGGATTTACCTGCCGGCCTAAAACAATAAAAAATCAAAAAATACTTGAAGCAATGATGTTTAAGACATTATATCAATCAACAAAAGACAGTGATCCATGAAAGACAGGAAACAAAGTGAGCCAATTACCCCAGCTTACTGTCGTGGGAGGGTGAATTTGTAGGCCATGGCACAGGGAGGGAGAACTTGAACAGTCTTACAGATTTCCTGAGCTGAGAAGATACAGCTGAGGATCTGGGGGAATAAAGGCAACTAGAACTTGAAGAACAGAAAAACAGAGAAGAGAAAACTGCACAGAAACAAACTCTTGAGCCCTTTATAGGGCTCAGCAGAGTATTGTTAAGCACGTGCATGTTAGGGAACCACTCAAAGCTGGGGAAAGAACTACTCAAAAAGATAAGAAAGAACAAAACCTGCCACTCACACAGGGTCAGAAATATTGTCTGTCATCATCAGTCAGACAGAAAAATTTCACAGTTCAGGGATCATCAGGTAGAGTACTCAGAATGGTCTTACCTAAAGAGTAGAGAACAATTAGTCTTATACATGAATCTAGTCCTGCCTAACAAATCTTAAAACCAAGACCCCAAAGGATCAAACTATTTCCCAATTAACTTAGCACCCCAGAACAAGCCTCAATAATACTTTTAGGAATACAAAAATATCCAACACCTAACAGCATGAAATCCACAGTGCCTGGCATCTCATTACTAGACATAAAAAGAAAGAGAAAAATATAATGAATAATAAGGGGTGAAGATCAATCAATCAAAACCAGAAGAACTGATACGGATGTCAGCCACAGAAGACAAATATATTCAGACAGTTAATATAACTATTTCATATGCTCAAAAAGTTATGTAGAGATGAAGAAAATATATTAAAAACCCAAAAAGTCAAACTCTTAGAGACAAAAACTATAACGTTTGATATGAAGACTATGCTGGGTAGAATAAATGGTAGATTATACATTGTAGAGTACAAAAAATAGCAAAATTAAAGGCATAGCAATAGAAACTATCCAAAAGCTTACATAGAGGAAAAACAGAACAAATAAATAGTATATCTATGAACTGTGAGACAACTTAAAGTAGCCTATTATATCTTTATTGAAGACCCCAAATAGGAGAAAGAAAAAAGACAAAAAAACTATTTCAAGAATAGCTGAAAATTTTCCAAATTTGATAACTATAAACCCACAGATATAAAAATATTAATGAACCCCAAGCATCATAAAGAAAATGGACAGAGCCAGGCGTGGTGGCTCACGCCTGTAATCCCGGCAGTTTGGGAGGCTGAGGCGGGCGGATCACGAGGTCAGGAGATCAAGACCATCCTGGCGAACACGGTGAAACCCCGTTTCTACTAAAAATACAAAAAAATTAGCCGGGCGTGGTGGTGGGCGCCTGTAGTCCCAGCTTCTAGGGAGGCTGAGGCAGGAGAATGGCGTGAACCCGGGAGGCGGCGGAGCTTGCAGTGAGCCGAGATCGCGCCACCGCACTCCAGCTTGGGCGACACAGCGAGACTCCGCCTCAAAAAAAAAAAAAAAGACAATGGACAGGTGCGGTGGTTCATGCCTATAATTCCAACACTTCAGGGGGCCAAGGCACACAGATCACTTGAGCCCAGGAGTTCAAGACCAATCCTGGGCAACATGGTGAAACCCCATCTCTATACAAAATACAAAAGAATTAGCTAGCCAAGGTGCTGCACACCTGTGGCCCCAGCTACTTGAAAAGTTGAGGTGGGAAGATCACTTGAGCCCAGGAGGCTGAGGTTGCAGTGAGGCATGATTGTGCCATTCCACTCCAGCCTGGGTAACAGAACAAGACCCTGTCTCCAGAAAAAAGAAAAGAAAAAGAAAATTACATAGACACACATTGTAATCAAGTTGCTTAAAATCATTGACAAAGAGAAAATCCTAAAACAAGCCAAAGAAAAGAGACACATTAAATGCAGAGAAAGATAAAGTGGACAGCATATTTCTCATTAGAAACAATGCAATTGAGAAGACAATGGAGCAACATCTTTAAAATACCGAAAGAAGAAAAAACTGTCAGCCTATAATGGTTTAGCCAGCAAAATCATTTTTTGCTGAAATAAGGTGAAAAAATGTCAGACATATAAAAACTGACTGAACTAACTGCTATCAGACCTGCATTACTAGAAACATTCAAGTCTTTCAGACAGAATGAAAGTAGTACCAAAGGAACACATGAATCTACACAATGGAATGAAAGGGGAGTCATATCAGTAAATATATAATAGCTTTTTCTTGTTATTAAAAACAATTATCAATAGTTAACTGTTTAAGCAAAAATAATAACAATATCACATGAGGTATATGATATATGTAAAAGTAAAATGCTTGACAACACCACCACAAAAACTGAAAATGGAAAAATAGAAGTATACTATATTTTAAAATTCTTATACTACTATGAAGGGCTATAATATCCCTTGAATGTTAAACTGTGTGAAACTGTGATAGGGTAAAAATGTACACTATAAATCCTAAAGCACCCACTAAAGTAACAAGGAGTTGTAGCTAATAAACCAACAAAGGACTTAAAATGAAATTAGAAAAAGTAAATTTTAAGCACTGTTTACCTTTCTGGCCTAATTACATAACTCCACACTCCCTTTCTGCCCTAAACATGAATATACACCCCCAAGTTGACAAAAGTCAAAGTAGGTCTCAGAATAGATAAATATTACATAGGATAAAGAAGGCCATTTCATGATAAATAAGTTAATTCATCAAATGAATAACAATCTTAAAATTTATGCAGCTAACAAACTTCAAATCATATAAAGCAAAAATTGATAGAACACTAAGAAGAAATAGACAATACCACAATTATAGTAAAAAATTCTAATACCTTTGTCTCATTAAGTGGGCAGAAAATCAGTAATATAGAAGATATGAACAATACAATAAATACAAACCACAAACCACAATAAGTCCAAGTTGACATTTACAGACTGTCTACTCAACAATAACAAAATATAATTTATTTTCCAATGACCATGGGACATTTACCAAGATAATACCATATTCTGGACCATAAAATAAGTCTCAATCCATTTTTAAAAAATTCCAGTTATACAAGGTTTGTTTTTTGACCTAAATGGAATTAATTTAGAATTAAATAATAAAGATATCTAGAAATCCTCAAATTCTTGGAAACTAAATAACAGACTCCTAAAAAGACTACAAGTCATAAAAAAAATCAAAAGAAATAAAAATTTCAAACTGAATTAAAAAAATAATATATAAAATATGTGACATACTGCTATGGGTAATTATGCAACATACTGCTGAGGGAAATACACATCCCTAAATGCCTATATTAAAAAAATAGAAAGGCCTATCTTAAGAAACTGAAAAAAGGAAATCAAATGAAACTGCAAGTGAATAGAATAAAGAAAGTGATAAATACCAGAATACAAATCAATGTAAACAGAAGCTGTTTCTTGGAAGATCAATAAAATTGATAAATTTCTCCAGATTGATTAGAGAAAAAAAGAAAAGACAAATTGGCAATATCAGGAATGAGAGAGGTAACATCGTTATAGCTATTAAGAGAAAAATAAGGGATGATTGAGAACAAGTTCATACAAATAAATTTGACAATTTAGATGAAACAAACAAATGTCTTTAAAGATACCAGGTTACTAAAACTCACTTGAGAAAAAAAGACATCCTAAATGGTTCTATATTTATTTTTTTAATTTTTAAATTTTTAAAAATGAAAATTATATTAATAGCTAATATGGTATATATTCTGGATGTAAAAAGAAAAAAATTTATCATTAAAATCTTACACACAATAAATTAACTAATCAATTAACTTCATAAACCTCTATGCACCAATAGCTTCATTGGTAAATTCTACCAAATATTTGAGGAAAAAATTATACCATACCAATTATTTATTATTCCAGAAATATAAGAAAGAGAAAACACATCATTTATTGTGTGAGGTTAGCCTTATCCTGATACAAAAACCTGAGAAAGACATTGGAAGAAAGCAAAACTACCAAGCGGCCGGATGCGGTGGCTCACACCTGTAATCCCAGCACTTTGAGGGGCTAAGGCGAGCAGATCACAAGGTCAGGAGATTGAGACGATACTGGCTAACACAGTGAAACCCCGTCTCTACTAAAAATACAAAAAATTAGCTGGGCGTAGTGGTGGGCACCTGTAGTACCAGTTACTCAGGAGGCTGAGGCAGGAGAATGGTGTGAACTCGGGAAGCGGAGCTTTCAGTGAGCTAAGATCACACCACTGCACTCCAGCCTGGGAGACAGAGGAAGACAGACTCCATCTCAAAAAAAAAAAAAAAAAAAAAGAAAGAAAGAAAGCAAAACTACCAAGCATGTATTATGTATTTTATGAACATAGAAGCAAAAGTTCTAAACAAAATATTAGCAAATCAAATCAAACATTGTATAAGAAAGAATAATACATCATGCCCAAATGGGGATTATCCTAGAAATGCAAATTTTGTTTCATATTTGAATATTGATCAATATAATTCACTATATTAGAAAACTAAAAAAAGAAATACCCGAAACCATAAAGTATGTCAATGGACACACAGAAAGCATTTGACAAAATCTAAACACATTCTTGAATTAAAAGAAAAAAGAAAAAACTCTTGGCACAGTTGGAATTTAAGATTTATCAATCTAATAAAGGGTGTCTATGAAAAACCTATAACTCACATAATTACTGGTGAAAGACTGAATGCCTTCCCTCCTAATCCTAGGAACAAGAATGAAATCCACTCTCACTACTTCTGTTCAACACTGTACTGGAAATTCTAGCAAGTGCAGTATGGCAAGATAAATAACAGCATCCAGTTTGGAAAGGGAGAAGTAAAACTGTCTTTATTCCCATACAACGTGACCATCTATGTAGAAAATACTATGATCTCACCAAAAATCCACTGAAACTAATAAATGAGTTTATCGAGTATGCAGGATAAAATATCAATAGACAATTTTTTTAAATTTTTCCATACAGGATTTCACTTGTTCACCTAGGCTGGAGTGCAGTGGTGTGATCAGCTCACTGAAACTCCAACTCCCAGGCTCCAGTGATCCTTCCACATCAGCCTCCCAGGTAGCTGGGACTACAGGCATGCACCACCACACATGGCCAATTTTTGTATTTTTAGTAGAGACGGGGTTTTTCCATAATGCCCAGGCTGATGTGGAACTCCTAGGCTCAAGCGATCCATCTGCCTCAGCCTCCCAAAGTGCTGGGATTACACGCGTAAGCCACGTTTCCCAGTCAATAGAAAATTATTAATAAACAATATCAATTGTCTAATATTAGCAAGAATTAGACATAGACATTTAAAAAACATATCATTTACAATAGCATCAAAAAGTAATAGTAATAAATCTAAGAAGATGTCTAAGATCTCTATATTAAAAGCTATAAAATATTATTGAGAAAAAGTAAAGCAAAGCAAATAAATGAGAAGCATACCACATCAATGAGTTGGAAGGCTCAATATTTTAAAGATTTCAATTCTCCCCAAAATTAGTCTATAAATTCAAGTCAATCATAATTAAAATGCTTATACTTTTTTTCATAAATGGAGTAGGTATTTTAAAAATTTATTTGAAAAGAAGTGCAAAAGGGTAGAAAGAGACAAGGTAATCTGAAGACAAAGAACCAAGCTGGAGGACTTATAATATCAAATATCAAGACCTAAAATACTATAAAGCTATAGTAATTATGAGAATGTTGTTAACACAATAATAAATAATGAATATGTGGGAGGAAATATAGAGAGTCCAGAAATATTCACATATATAGTTAGTAAACTTATGACAAAGACAACAATGCAAAGAGTGCTAAAGGATGTTCTTTTGAATAATGGCTCTGGGGCAATTGCTTTATATGTGCCAAAATAATGCATCTGGACCTCTACCTCATATCATGCAAAAATAATTAATTTTAGATGGAGGGCAGGCCTAAATGAGAAGCATTTAAATTCAAATATAGGAGAAAAAAATTGCAATCTTGGAGTAGGCACAATTTTTCTTTTAGATACAACACTGAAATGCATAAATTAAAAACATTTTTGCACATGTTAAATTGTACTTAATAAAAATTAGGAACGATTTATCTAAAACAACCATTAAGACAACAAAAAGTGAAAACTTGAAATGGGAGAAAAATATTTGCTATACATAGCTAATAAAAGATACCCATCTAGATTCCGTGAAAGTCTACAGATCAATCAGACAGAGACAATTCAATTGAAAAGTGGCATAATATTTTAATATACAATACACAGAAGAGGATAGACAGATGACCAATACACATACAAAAATATCATTAAGTCGTGAAGAAGATGCATATAAAACTATGATGACAAAACACTGTGCACTCACTAGAAAAGCTAAAATGAAAAAGATACAGAATATCATTTCTGACATTTAGTGAGGGTGCGAATCACCTTACATGCTCAAAAATTGCTGGTAGAAGCAAAAAATTAATTCAGCCACTTTGGAAAATGTTCGGCACTATCCATTAAAACTAAACACATGCACACACGCACGCACACACACACGTGCACATATATCTACTTTGTGATCTAGCAATTCTTCTCAGTATATATCCAAATAAAATATATACATATGTCCATGAAAAGATATAAATTAGACTATTCATAGCAACACTGTATAAACTGGAAACTATCCAAATGCCAACCAAAATGAATGGATTAATAAATTGTGATATATTCACACAATAGAATACTGTGCAATAATTAGAATAACTGATCTAGAACTACTCATAACAGTATATGTAAATATCACAAACATAATGTTGAATGGAAGAAACCAGACAAAAAACAGGGGAAACTAATCAATGCTGTCAGACGTCAAGACTGATTATTCTTGGAGGTGGACATGGACAGCCTTTTGGGATACTGGTGATATTTTGTTTCTTCATCTGGGTATTGTTTACGTGGCTGTGTTCAGTTAGTAAAAATTCAAAGAGCTGCACAATTATGTATACTTTTTTGGTATTCATACAATAGGTCAATAAATTATTTTTTAAATGTACATAGTGTGTAACTTTGCTTCTGTTTCATATTTTTCTTTAGAATAGATTTTTAAAAATGAGAATCCTGGGCAGTAGTCTTTTAAAAGTTGAGATTTTTACTTATTATAAATGTTCTTATTGATAACAAGTGACAAATAAATGATAAGAGGAGAAATAACAGATTATTAAACCAATTCTTACAGTTCTAATATATCCCTAAACTTTAGGGAGAAGCTATCTCATTTAACTCTCTAATGTTCACATTATAATCACGTGAAAGCTATAGAAATAGAAACTTAAAGATAATCTTGCTGGGAGAATTGGAAATAGATTCTAGGAATCAAAAATCTTTGCCCTATTATCATGTGATAATTTGCTGATAGACAATATGAAGTGTGGTAGATAGAGCCAGCTTGCCTGGGAACACTTCACAGCTCTCCCCTTGCTATCTGGGTAAACTTGTGCAAGTTGCTTAACTTCTCTGTGTCTATTTCCATATCTACAAAATTGGAATGATAAAAATACATATTTCACAACCTTGTTTTGAGGATAAAATAAATTAATGCATGTAAAGCTCTTAAGAACAGTGGGTTATCCCTATCAGCATCTGTTCCACCCAGTTAGAAGAATAACCATAACTGTTCCTAGTGAAAGATTTGTACTTTTTTTTTTCACTGAAACCATACTTCTCAGTTGGTATTAAATGTAAAATGGTGTTTGAACACATACATTTTCCTACTTGTCTTGCATCTTATTGAAAACAGAAATGTCTTCAGGTTTGTGTGTCTAAAACAGATTTGAAATCTATAACAGATTGCCTTATCAAAGAAACTGAAATCTCCCAGCACCAGAAGATTATGTCTGAAAATAAAACTGTTCATGACCACCATCATTTCAAAAAATAATTGCTCTTTCTCAAGTGACTGCAGTTGAAAACCTGACTTTTCACTAAATGTACATGTGCTTTACCTCAAAAACCTATGACATTTTGCTACGAGTCGAATAGTCTTTAAGTGCTCAGACCTCAAGTGTAAAAACACATTCCTATTTTCCTCCAGTCTTAAAGACTGACCTGCATGTCTTCTAGATATGCTCTAAATAGCTCTATCTACATGTGGTAGCATCAAAAAAAGAAATCCTCGGAGATTAGTTGAATAACAGGTATTCTGATAAGGACTTATTTTCATCTTTTAGGTTTTACGAGAATGAAACAAACTTGTGATACAAATTTCTCCAGTAAATATTATTTATCAAAATTAGATTTCTCACCAATCTTTCAAATTTTACATCAGAAAAAAAGATGAAGGGAAGAAAGGCACTGTTTATATAGGGAAGCTGAGCAGTTGCTCAGCAATGAGTTCCAGATGCTATCCCCATGAAGACCTTGCTTCCATGGAGGAACTTGTGTCTTTTATGGTATAAGAAGCTCAGCAGGATATATTTCCTTTCAAAACCAAATGACTCAATCCCGTCAGTAGCTGCAACTTGAAAGAAGAGGATTTGCTTACCCTGTCAGGTTATGTCAATCTACCTAACAAGACTGTGGTGGGGCCAGATTTGGTCAGAGAAATCAGACTATCTCAGAGGAATTTGCATATTTGAAATATCAATTTATTATAGGTTCTGCTGCTATTTTAATTCCACTGCTCATTTATCACAATTCAAAAGAATGAGAAGTCTTCTATAACCTCACATATGGAAAACAGCAAAAGTCAGAATTTTTTGGATGGTTTGCTTTTTGAGGCTTTTTCTTAAAGAGGAATTTAACAGCTTTATAGTTGCTTGTTAAATAAAAAATAATAATAGACACAAAATCTGCTTAAATAAGTCAAAGACTTAATTCTACCATTATAATTTTCTGTGAATTTTAACTTTTCTACCATGAGTTTTGTGCACATTTTTATGTTTATATCATTCTTTATGTGATTCTGGTAAAAATGAGACTATTTGTTATCAATTTTACAGACCTGATAAGTCATTATGCATTTACTGAGCACAATTCTGTAGAACACTGATGCTCAAACTTGTTATTCCTCATACCCAGTGTAATAACTAGAAGACAAAAATATTATATTAATCATTCTTAATAAATATCTGATTTATGAGGAGATATATATATATATATATGTATACACACACACACACACACACACACACACACACACAGAGTCCTGGAAAAAAGCATGATCTTTGGAGTCACTTAGAGAATCAAAACCCAGCTCTGCCACTTCCAGCTCTGTGACCAGAGTAACTCACTTACCTTTCTGAATCTCAACTTCTCCTTAGAGACAGTAATGTTTATGTTGCAGGATTTGGAAGAAAATTCAATAAGTCCATTATGAATTAAGTATATTAATGATGCATTAAGTATATTATGCATCTGGAACTCTACCTGGTCCCTAATAGTCTCTCAATAAATGGGAAATATTATTTTTGATAACTTTAATAAATGTTTGTTGAGTACAATTATGTGCCTAGCATTGTTTAGATACCATGAACCAAGTGACAAACAAGAGCGTCAGGGCCCCAGACTTCGTGGAGCTTATACTAGTGAGAAAAAGAGTCAATGTGTAAACAAATAAATAAGAAAACTTCAGATTCTGATAGCTGCAAATGAAGTAACTGGAAGTGGAGAGAGGCTATTTTAGAGGGGATGTCCAGGGAAATGATAAGGTAACCCTTGAGCTCAGCCAGACTCAGCCCTGTGAAAACCTGTGGAAAGACCATTGAAAGCAAAGGGGCCAGTGAGCACAGCCCTGGATCAGGAATAAGCATGGCCTGTGCAAGTTGCTGAGAGGAAGCCAGTGTGTCTGGAGCATGATAGGCAAAGAAGAAAGTAGAAGATGAGGTCACGAAATAGGTAGAGATCAAACCATGTAGGGCCTGTAGGCCATAGAAAGGAGTTTGAATTTAATTACATATAAAAAGCAAAACTATTGAAGAAGTTCAGACTGAAAAAGGTGATCTGATTCTAGTTGCTAAATGAGGAATGGATGGTAGCAGGGCGAAAGTGGAAAATGGAAGACCAATTTGGAGGTTATTGCGGTATAATAAATAAACCAAAGATGATGATAGTGTACACCAGGATAGTAGTGATGGTGAAGATGAAAATAAGAGGGTGGATGACCTACGGGAAAGAGTCCTGTCTCATAGCTCTTTAATACTCCAGTTCTTTCAAAGTAAATACATGCAAAGTTTTTCCCATATACACACCCATATGTTGTATGTATACAACACCAAAGTGTGACCTAATCTGAGCAGATTCCAGAAGTAGCCTGGCACCCCCCC